>NC_046657.1:21041641-21048186 GCF_010883055.1 Belonocnema kinseyi | reverse complement strand
TCAAAGTTAAGTATCAAATCGTCATATGGTGGAGATTGTAGTTCTAACGTCAGTTCCACCAAAAACTTCAGTTAATAAGGGAGGGTTGAGAGAGGGGGGAAGAAGAACTGGAACCGAGAGAGTCGTCTTGGGTTTGTGTTTTTGTTTTCATGCTGAGATGGTCACCAGCCTTCAGCAGCGTTGTGATATATGGAAGTTAGTATCTGGCCGTCTTCTCAGACCGTCACCAAAGACTTATATATATATACATATATATATATTTTTATACATATATATATATATACATACATCCCCTCTTGTGTTTATTTAGGCCTGTATCATTGAATTTACAATAAAAAGCGATCCTCCCCGGCCCGGTTCAAAATCTCGGCGTTATTTTTAGTTTTTAGGTTTAAATTTCCTTTGTTTTCTTTCTTTTATCGTGAAATTATAATGAATTGCTATGAATTACTTATCTTTAAGTACGCTTCCGAATTTCCCAGTAACTGCATATCGAAGCACAATTTTAAGAAAGTTTATTTATACCAAATTGAAAATTTTCTATTTTGCTTTTTCTCCAACCGAGTATATAAGAGAGATTAAAATATAAGCTATGACACTTTTTGGTTGACAATTTTTTTAGGTTAAATATTCAACTATTATGTTAAGAATTCAATTATTTTGTTGCGAATTCCAGTATTTTGTTAAAGAGTTATCTTTTAAAGTAGGCAAACTTTTTTGTTGTTGCAATAAATTAATACATTAAAAAATTTTAAAGTATATGAAACACTGTCATTCCTGAATATGCCTGAACTAGAAAATAATGTATATTTAACCGCTGAGACTACCTGGACAATAAAAATATTGTTAAAAATAATAAATTCTCCTAAATTCTGTCATATTCTCGGTTATTTTACCTGAAATTAAATTCTCGGGAATTTAAGAACTCTACAGGAGACTGAATTGTACCTACTCTTGCTAGTTCCATTTTTGGGCACCACGTGGCGAAATGGTAGACTATCATTCCCATTACTGATTGAATTATTTGATTGCAAAATTCGAATGAAAATATAACATTTTTGGGGGGGGGGGAATTGACCTCTTATATTATAAATAAAAAATAAAAAAAATTCACAGAAAAGAATGGAAGTCTTGGGGACCAACCTGGATGTGCGGTCCAGGATTGGAAAATTCGACGATCGGAATTGTTGGCTTGGGTAGAATTGGTGCTCAAGTGGCAGAAATTCTCAAGCCTTTCAGAGTGTCAAAAATCCTCTACACGAGCCGTAAAGTGAAACAGGAAGCTTCCAAGTTTGGAGGACAACACGTCGATCTCGACACTCTTTTGAAGGAAAGCGATTTTGTGATTGTGACCATCGCTTTGACACCGGAAACTACCGAGTTGTTCAACAAAGAAGCCTTCGACAAAATGAAAAAGACGGCTGTTTTTATCAATGTCAGTCGAGGCGAAGTTGTTCATCAGCCCTCGTTGATCGAAGCATTGAGGAATAAAAAAATCTGGGGTGCTGGTCTCGATGTGACAACTCCTGAGCCAATTGGTCCAGAGCATGAATTACTTCAACTGGACAATTGTGGTATTCAATTTTTATCTCTCAAATCACCTAATTCTTATTTCAGGGTCTCTAGCGTCCTGGACAACCGGGAAAAGTCCTTGAATATTTTGATCATTGTCCTGGAATTTGTATTCCCTTTTAAAGAAAGAATAGGAAAAAATTTTTAAAATTGCATTACACTCGAATCTCGCTCTAACGAGTTCAAGAGGGGTCCCCACTAATGAGACATTTAATATGTGTGAGCGCATCTGTGTCTCATGCTATGCGTAGAAAGATGCGCAAGTTTAAATCATGTGATCGTATGTCGTTTTTCTTTAGAATGTATGTATATTATTTAGTTTTCATTTTGAAGTCGCGATTTTTAATTTGTATTTTAATCGATTCTAAATGATTATCATATCATGGATGAGACCATACATCAAGTAAGTACATATACAATTCCAATTAAAGTGCATGTGAAAATAAATATTTGATTATTTGAAAATGTCATTAAAATTATCGTTAACCTTAAATTTAATTTGAAGTACGAGGGGTGTTCAAAAAGTAAGTTTCCCTAGTCTGCCGGTTTGCTCCAGCGCCATATAGCGAGCTGGGACCGAACATAGTTTTAGTTTAGGATATACCGATAAGAACGGAACCGATCTTAGCTGCCGAAAAATTTTTTTTCATCAGTTCCGGCTCGGAAACCATGGAGCTACCTGTGAAAAACGTGTCCACTTGTGAGTTGCGTGCAGTTATTCGCTTTTTAACTGCAAAAAGGCTTAAGGGCAACGAAATTCACACTGACAAATATCGATTTTAGGAGGCATTGAATCCAAAATTCTGTCAATTGTAAAGCGCCTATCCGCCAAAATGATTTTTTCGACTGCTGTGACTGCGTCATCTGTAATGGCGGTTTTTGGCTTGCCTGCACGCTGCTCATCATGAACTTCTCCGCGTCCCTCGAGAAAATATGTACGCCATCGACGCACCATTTGCACACTCATGCATTTGTCAACATAAATATGCACTAATTCAGTGTGAATGTCGTTGCCATTGAGCCCTTTTGCGGTTAAAAAGCGAATAACTGCACACAACTCACAAGTGGACACGTTTTTCACAGGTAGCTTCATGGTTTTCGAGCCGGTACTGATGAAAAAAATCTTTTCGGCTGCTAAGACCGATTCCGCTCTTATCGGTATATCCTTAACTAAAACTATGTTCGGTCCCAGCTCGCTAGATGGCGCTGGGGCAAAACGGCACAATAGGGAAACATACTTTTTGAACAATCCTCGTATAAATATATTTTAAGAAACTTTTTAATATTTGTAACCTCTAAATCGCAGACTTATATTTTATCATTGGAAAATTTAAAGCAATATTTAGTTTTCAATTTATTAAAAGATAGAAAAGATCTAATTATAGCGTATTTTAGAAAAATAAAGAAATTTAATTTTGAGGTTACAGTCTTTTTCCAACACCCTTAACTTTTTTTATTAATCTCCCTACCTACATCAATTCTTCTTCTTTCAAGTTTATTACAATACACAAATGAGAAAACTTATTTTTTAAACTATTATTTAAAAACGTACAATGATGCATGTCGATTACTGATTCAAATTTGCGCGGGCTCAACCGGTGAAATGGTGGTGATGAAGGGCGAGACAGTGCGATCGTTATTAGGATCTGAAATACAGCGATACGCCATCTGGTGTCTAAATTTGGCACTAAAATAACGAGGTCGTTTTTTAAAGGCTGTGTGCTATTCCGGTGATATTCAGAGTAGAATATAAATATATTTTTTGAATGCTACGATTTAAATCATCAAATTAAAAAAAAATGTCCGATAATACAGAAATAGACAATCTAGGTACGAGATTCAGTCCGAGGAAAAGCAAAAGTAAAAGATTTTGCTCTGTTTTCGGATGTTTAAGCAAGGCTAGCAAAAACCTGAAGGAATGTCTGAAGAAATGATCGATCGGAGAAATCGATGGGAAAATGTTCTAAAGCTGGAGAAGTAGGTAACCTCAAACATATGTGTGTTTGTTCTCTGCATTTTAAAAGTGAGGATTACTCATTTCGAACAAATCAGTTCACATGGATTTCTAGAGAAAAATATATTTTCTAATATTTTGAATTTACAAATAATTTAGGTATACCATTTAGTCATCTTAATTGTCCTTATTTTTATTTTATAATCTCAGAATTTTTATAGGAACTAATTACAAGTTCCCTAAAATACATGAAGCAAAATCGTTTTTATTTTTTATACATATCGGAAATATTTTGAAAACTTGAGTTTTGCCTGGTTGAAGTTTTTTTCAAAAACTGCCAAGAAAATATTAATATTATTATTAGAGTGCATAATTTTCTTCTTTATATATAAAAAAACATGCTCAATTATGACCTTAAACTGTACTTTTTGTAGATTGCAGTGCAGGGAAAAGGTACTTAAAACTGGTACCGCAAACTGGACAATTGTAAACAAAAAACAAGTAGCGTAAATTTACAAATTTTAGCAATGCTGAGCGACATCTTCGACATACTAAGCACGGAAAACGGTTAAGATTCGCTAACAACACAATGTATCAGTTGCAAAGTGACCCCGTTGTCGCCGGCCATCTTTGTTTAAATCCCCTTTCTGACGTCATGATTTCAGATCCCAATAGCAAGCGCTCGTTATATCGAAACTCGTTATAGCAAGAGTTGAGTGTAGTTACAATCGAAGATATTTCAAAGTATTTCATTTATTCCCAATGTTTTGCAATTTTAACAACAATTTCATTTAAATTTCTGAAATCTGATTATTTTTTGGTTGAAAATTAATGTTTGAACCAAAAGTTTAACTACCCTCCTGGAAATAATCGATTGGATACGATGAAAAACGATTAAGAGTAATCAAAAGTTGAATCGGTTTCAATTGTTTCTAATTGGGTCAATTGTTCCCAATCGAATTGAATTGAGTAAATACACTTACCTGCAATACGCCCTCTGCAGTTTTAACAAAAGTTTTAAGTACAAAAAAATATAATGTTTAGGCGGTTTAAATTTGTTTGACAGAGTAAAAAACCGCTTGTGAATAATTAAGGCAAAATCAAAATGCTGTAGTGCAAACTTAACCCCTAGCTCAGAATAATGGATACCCATTTTAAATATTTAAAATATTAAATTTTGAACATTTCAAATAATTTGGTTTGCAATTCCTAATCATAAAATATTTTTATTTTAAAGGTTGCACAGACATTTTTTATATTCTCTCCTTCCTGAAACATTGTGAATTATGGTCACATATTTCTGTAATTTTTGTCACATTTTTTATTCAATAACCTGAAAAAAGTTTAATTTTGGTCTTTATATCCAGTTGTCCTACTCATAATTTCATTAAATCTCATGTAACCGTATGAACGTTTTTCGACATTTTAGTATATCAAAGAATAAGAGTTTAATTTTAAAGTTACGAATTGTTTTAAACTTTGAGTTTGAAAAGCTGAAATTAAGAAATTATTAAGTTTAAATGTAAGCAGTTTAGAAACCTGAATTTACAAATGCTATTTTTGAAGTCTGCATTTTTACTAATTCAAATCAAATCGAAACAAAATTAAAAATGTATATTTTTCATACTTAAATTTTATATGGCATAATTTTAAAATAAACAAAGTTAAAGGCTTCTGAATCCATATTTTACAATTTCAAATGCTTTATTTATAAAAAGTTTCTAGAAGGTTTGTCGTTTTTACATAAATTAATGATCGTTTGAGCTCGAAATCGCTGTTTTAAATCTTTTAATTAAATATTTAGAACGCTCAGTGATAAGAAAACTTCCACCTCGATTGGTTTAATTTGCAATTTAGTCTTAAAAACTTTAAATAACCAAATTTTCAGCTTCACAAACTTAAACTTTGAATTTTATTGACTGGTGTAAAATTTTTTTAATCAGGAAATTATTCCAGATTTTTTGATGAATTTTAGTGGCTACCTTGCGAATAATAGAACCGAATATAACATCACCGACATTGATGTAAATTCACTGTTCCATTTAGAAAATTTTGTCCATCATTTTGAGTATTTATATTTCAATAAACAAAAAATGTAGAAAGTTGAATTAATAACAACTTTTTTTATCATAAGATGAATTTATGTGTTAATAATTGCGAATAATTAAAAATTGAGACCTCTTTCTGACAAAAAAATATTTTATCTCTAATATTAATTTTTAATTGTTTAATTTTATTTAATTAATAACAGCTTCGAATTTTTAAATAATAAAATAATACTTTCATCGGTTTTCTGAAGTTTTACGTTTCTAAATTATTCGCTTACTTTTTTTTTATCCTAACCAATTTTAAAACTTATAACCATTTATAAAAATTTTCACTAAAATAAATAATCCGAGAGCGCATAATAAAAAATAACAATTTTGCTTCATTATTACAAAATCAACTTTTTTTATTTTTATCGTGTATCTGATTTTATATTTTTAGCATAAAATGCTATTAGCACATCTTTTTCGTAGCACCACTTTCATCTGGTAAGAATTATTTACAAAATGTTTATTTACTTTGTTTTATAATATATGCTGTTTCAAATTTATATTATTCCAAAAATGCAAATAAATGTCTTTAAATAATTCCCGCCAAACAAAAGTGCTGCCATCACGTGGCAAATTCAAAGTACCCAATTGGAAACAATTGGAAATGCAAAATGCTCAATCGTTGCCAATCGTTTTGGCACAGTTAAGGGAATGTGACACAGCTAAATTCCTATATTACCAACCTCACTTTTTCGGTTCACTGAATGTTTTTTTGAACCTAATAACTTTTTTTGTAAATAAAATATCGAGCTGAAACTTCGGAAGATTTATGAGAGTACAATAAAGTTCGTTTAGGTACTGCATTTTGGTAGGAACTTCATTGAAAATTATTTCATCTTTTTTCTGAACCTCAGCATTTTTTGAACGTTCGAACTTTTTTTATACATAAAATATCGGTCTCAAACTTTGAGAAATGCAAGAGC
>NC_046657.1:21031294-21041541 GCF_010883055.1 Belonocnema kinseyi | reverse complement strand
CCTAAACGTACTTTATTGTGCTCTAATACATTTCCCAAAGTTTCAGCTCGATATTTTATTTACAAAAAAAGTTCTTAGGTTCAAAAAAACATTCAGTGAACGAAAAAAGTGAGGTCGGTAATATAGGTATTTAGCTGTGTCACATGCCCTTAAGAAACACGATTTGAAACGATTGAGATATTAGTTATATTGTTTCTTATCGATCTCAATTGATTATTTCTAAAAGATATTCCATTATTGGTTGAGAATTGATAGGTTTTTTTGTTTCAAATTCATATTTTCTGGGTAAAAATTGAACTGATTTGTAAAAAATTCGTGTCTTGGGCTGGAAAATTCAACTGTTTTGTTAAATGTTTTTCGTTTTGAGTCACAAGTTTTATTATTTTCGTAAAAAAATCAACTATTTAAATAAAAATGGACTTTTTGGATGAAAATTTGCATTTTCTGATTGAAAATGCAATTGTTTTGTTAAGGATGAATCTTTTTGACTTGAAAATTTAACAATTTGGTTCAAATTTTGTTCTCTATTTCTTTTTAATTAAAAATGCAACTATTCTATTTTTGGATGATTTTTTTTATAAATTCAAATACTTGGGTAAAAGTTAAATCTCTTTGCTTAAAATTTATTTTACTCTTTGAAGATTCATCTTTTTTGTTGAAAATTGAACTTTTTTGTGCAATATTCTTTTTTTTTATTAAAAATAAATTTTATACTTGAAAATGTAACTTTTCTATTTTTTGTTGAAATTTTTATTCATTAAACATTCTTCTTTATTGGTTAAAAAGTAATTTTTTTGGGTTGAAAATGCAGATAAAAAAAATCCGTGTTTTGGTAAGAAGTTAAATTAATTTCTATTTGAAAATAAAACTATAATGTTAATCTTTTTTAATTAAAAATTAATAATTTTACTTGAAAATTGAAATTTAGACTGAAAATTCAACTATTTGGTTCAAAATGAACTTTTTGAATGAAAATTTCCATTTTCTGGTTGAAAATTCAATTTTTTTGTAAAGAATTCATCGTTTTGGCTTGAAAATTTAATAATTTGGTTCAAATTTTTTTCTCTATTGATTGGAAAATCTTTCTTCGTAGAAAATTCGCTTCTTTTGTTAAAAATTCGTCTATATTTTTTGGAAAGTCATCTCTTTTGATAGAAATCTGTTCTTTTCTTTAATTAAAAATGCATCTCTTTTGTTTAAAATTTAACATTTTTGTCCAATATTTTTATTTTTTATGAAAAATTAATTTTTTACTTGAAAATGTAACTTTTCCATTTTTTGAGGAAATTTTTTTTCATTAAACATTCCTCTTTATTGGTTAAAAGTAATTTTTTAGGGTTCAAAATGCAGCTATTAAACAAAACTTTAAGTTCTAGATTAAAAATTTAGCTACATACTTTGTTAAAAAAAAAAATTTTGTTCGTTAAAGATTCACCTTTTTTATTTCAAATTAATCTTTGGTTGAAAATTAAATTACTTCTTTGACAATTTTTTAATCGTAAATTAATTTCTATTTGAAAATAAAACTATAAAGTTCATTTTTTTAAAATTAAAAATTGATATTTTTACTTGAAAATTAAAAATTAGGCTGAAAATTCAACTATTTGTTTGAGATATTGTTAAACATGCATTTATTGGGACAGAAAATTCGTCCTTTTGGTTAAAATTTTAATCATTTTGTTTAAAGTTCGATCATTTGGTAGAAAATTGATATATTTAAATTAAAAATTCAACTATTTTGTTGAAAAATTAATGATTTTACTGAAAACTAAAATCTTTAAAAATTTGGATTAAAAAAATGTGAAGCTGAATTGTGTTACATAGAAAACTTTGAATCTCTAGAATTTGGAAGAGCCTTTAAATTTTTAACGTTACAATTTTAAATAATCTATTTTTTAAAAAATTTAATTTTGATGATAAATCGTTAAATTTTGACGTATAAATAACAATTAAACACTTATTCTGTGTAGAAAAAAATTGGAGTAATTTTAAGAGATATTTAGAAGTTTGTATTTTTTTCAGAAATCCTAAATATATTTTAAAATTAATAGAATTTGTTCTATAATTTTTGGAAAATCCTGCAAATTAAAATAAAACTTAAAATCTTTTAAAACTTTTTGTTACAATAATTTTTCAAAATGAAAAACAATTTCCAATTTTCCAAGGAATCTTACGAAAATTTTTTTATTCTTTTGAAGTCTTTCACAATTCTTGAAAAGATCCTTAATTTATTGTTTGAAATCTGCAAAAATATGTGTTTTGTTTTAATTTAGCCGTTGAAAATTTGTAGCAAAATTTCAGTAAGGATAGCCGAGTTTCTTTGGCTTAAATTATTTGAAATCATTTCCATTTTTAAATTTAGTTTGATTCTATTTTCATTTGTAAATAAAAATTTGAAGAATTTTTTTTTAATTTGCAGGATTTTCTCAAAGTTCTAGGAAAAATTCAATTCATTTCTAAACATATTTAAAAGTTCCGAAAATTTTTTAAAATGTTTTTAAATTTGCAAAATTTTTAAAACCACTTCTGGATTTCTCAAGATTTTGAAATAAAATTTTTAAGCTTTTCAAGGATGCCCAAACTATTTAAAATGAAAATAATTTAACTTCGAATTTAAGAAGTATGAAGTTGAAAAAATTTATTTTCTCATTTTTAATCTTTCTAGCTCAAAATTTATGCCCGACTTTTTTTAACTTTAACAACAATTTGAATGATATTTCTTCATATCTAATAATTTTTTGCTATTAATATATATCCTTTTAGTTCAAAATTTATGTTTTTTTTTGTTTGAAACTTCAGATTTTTAATTGGAAATTTAACTATTCAAGTTGAAAATTCATAATTTTGCTTGAAAATTTATCTCTTTGGTTAATCATTCAACTACTTCATTAAAAACTCATCTTTTGTTTGTTAAAAAATTAACTTTATTAACTGAAAATGTAACTATTCCATTTTTGGTTATAAATTGATTATTTCAAATCGAAAACTCAACTGATTGTGTAAAAGTTGAACCACTTTGTTAAATATTCATTTTTTAGCAGAATTTTTTTGGGTAAAAATGGTACTATTTTGTTGAAAGTCCGTATTTTTTAGAAATGAAAAAAATAATTTTTTACATGGAAATGTAACTTTTCCATTTTTGGTTGAAATTAGGCCTTTTCTATTTAAAAATTTATATCTTTTAGTTGAAAATTTTGCTTTATTAGTAGAAAATTAATCGTTTTATAAAAAATTTTTGATTGAAAACTCATCTCTTTTATTGCATATTTGACCATTTTTTTTGTAGTGAATATTTATAATTTTTTTTAAATTAAACTTTTTATTTGAAAATACATGTATTTTGTTTAAGGAATGGTCTTTTTTAGTCGAAAACTAATCTTCTTAGTTAAAAATTTGTCGTATTTTTGGGAATTCATTTTCGTAGATTTCGAGATAAATATCCGTTAAATTTACTTTAATTTTTTCCACAAATTATAAGTGTATTATTGCTATTTATAAATTCAAATCTCAAGAATTTTTGTCAAATTTGCAGGATTTTCTAAATGTTGTAGGAAAAATTCAATTCATTTGAAAATATATTTAAAAGTTCCGACAATTATTTAAAAATGTTTTTAAATTTGAAAAAATGTAAAACCACTTCTGGATTTCTCAAGATTTTGAAATGAAATTTTAAAGCTTTTCAAGGATGCCTAAACTATTTAAAATGAAAACAATGTAACTTTGTATTTAAGAACTGTTAAGTTAAAAAAATTATTTTTCAATTTTTAATCTGTTAAGAAAAGCCTAATTTTTTAAAATAATTATAAGAATTTTTTTTAACTCTCAAAGCATTTTAATCAATTTTCCAGGATTTTAGAAAATATTACCAGATTTAATAGAATTTTACGAAATTTAATAATAATTTAGTTAAGATATTTTTTAGGGTTTCAATGATTTGAAGAGATTAACAATTATTTTTTGGAATTCACCCTAAATTCTTTTAATTCTTCCTAATTTTTTGTATTTTTTATAATTTAATTGAATTTTTCTAAATTAACTTAATTCAATGGATTTTTTTACTTTATTAAAGTTTAAACAAAATTTTTTTAAATTAATCTTCTTGGTTGAAAATTCAACTTTTCGTTTCGAAAATTCGACTATTTTTGATTGAAGTTTAATATTATTCATTTGAAAATTCGACTATTTAGTTAAAAATTAAAATATTTTGTTAGAAAGTCATCCGTTTTGCCCGACAACTAAACTTTTTTGTTAAAAATTAATTTCTTCGGAAGAAAATTTAACTGTTTAGTTGAAAAAGTATTTTTTCAATGAAATTTTATCTTATTTATTTGAAAATTCATGTATTTTGTTTACAAAAATGCCCTTGTTTTGGTAGAAAATTTATCTTCTTGTTTGAAAATTCATCGCTTTTGAGAATTTAATTTTGTAAATGAAAAATTAAAATATTTTGGTTTAACAATAATTTATAATGTTAAAAATTTAATTATTTTGTTGAGATTCAATATAACTTTTTGTTTAGAAAATTTGACTAATTTGTTAAAAATTAACTATTTTATTGAAAATCCATTTTCTTTTATTTAAAATTTATTTTTTTACCCATAAAAGTAACTTTCCCATTTATAGTTGAAAAGCCATCTTTTTTAAGTTGAAAATTTGGCTATATTAGATCAAAATTAAGCGTTTTATATTTAAAATTTCACCTTTCGGTTAAAACTTCAAATCGTTGATTGAAAATTTAACCGTTTTGTAGGATTTTTTTTAAAATTCAACTATATGTTTGAAAATTCATGTATTTTGTGTAAAAAATGGTTTTCCGTCGTAAAAAATTTATCTTTTCTATTTGAAAATCCAACTGTTAATTTGAAAATTAATGTAGTTTGTTTAAAAAATTGTATTTTTTTTTGTTGATGAAAATTAATGTTCTTAATTTTGTCTTGTTTGAGCATTTAAAATTTAACTATTTGGTTAAAAATCAACTATTGCGTTAAAAATTGAATTATTTGGTCGCGATTCATTTTTTGTTCGTTATTTTTATTATTTTTGTTAATTTTTGTTGTTGTCAGGAACTCAACTGCTTTGTTGAAAATTAACATTTTTTTAAACTCATCTCTTTGGTTAAAAATTTAAACATTTTTTTTAAATCTTTTTTTGTGTGAAAATTAATATTTTTTATTTGAAAATTAGTCGTCTTTTTTGAGAATTAAATTGCGTAGATTGAAAATTCAAATATTTGCTTAATAAATCAACTATTTAGTACGAATTTTAATTCTTTTTTTGAGATTCATTTTTTTATATAAAATATCAACTGTTGTATTTTTCGTCAAGAATTCATGTTTTTGTTAAAAATACAACTTTTCGCGTTGAAAATTAAAATATTTATTGTTCAAAATTCATCCGTTTTGGTTAAAAACTAAACTCTTTTGTTGTAAATTAACATTTTTGTTGAAAATTCACCTATTTGTTTGAAAATTTAACTGTTTAGTTGAACAATAATTTTTTTAGTAAAAATATATATTTTTTATTTGAAAATTCATGGATTTTGTTTTAAGAAATAATCCTTTTTTAGGTAAAAAATTAATCTTCTTGGTTGAAAATTCAAATATTTTGTTAAAAAATCAAGCCTTTTTGGTTGAAAACTCATCTCTTTGGTTGAAAATTTAACTATTTTGTTGAAATTTTTTGTATTGAATAATCATCTTTTTCATTTAAAAAGGCATGTATTTTTTGGTGAAAATGCATGTTTTTTTGGTAAAAAATATTATTTTTGGTTGAAAATTTGTCGTCTTGTTTGAGAATTTATTTTTGTAAACTAAAAATTCAACTATTTTCCTCGGTTGAAAATTAAATTATTTTGTGGATATTGTGCTGTTTTGTATGAGATATCAATTATTATATTTTTCGTTAAGAATTCATCTTATTGTTGAAAATCCAACTATTTTGTTAAAAATGTTGAAAATTTAATTATTTTCTTGGTAATAATTTTTTTTGTATGAAAAATTAATCTTTCGATAATAATTCATGTTTTTGCTGAAACTTCAACATTTCGTGTTGAATATTTGTCTATTTTTTAATTAAGTTTAATTTTTCTTCATAATTCGACTACGTAGTTAAAAATTTATCAAACTGTTTTGTTAAAAATGGATATTTTAGTGGAAATTGATGTTTTTTTTAGAAAATTCATACATTTTGTTTATAAAAAATAGTCTTTTTTCGTAGAAAATTTGACATTTTATTTGAGAATTAATTTTTGTCGTTTCTAAATTGAACTATTTGGTTAAAAAATTGGATTGAAAATTTAATTATTTTGTTGAAATTTCTTCGTTTTATATAAAATGTCAATTATTATATTTTTCATTGCGAACTCATTTTTTCTAAAAATTCAATTTTTTATGTCGAATTTCTTTTATGTCTTTTGGATTCAAAATTAATTATTTTTCGTTAAAACTTGAAGTGTCTTGTAAAAAATTGAATTATTTGTTTAAAAATGCAAATTTTTTGTTTGGAATTCAATCTTTTTTATTTGAAAATTCAACAATTTCGTTTCAAATGAAACTGTTTTTTTGAAAATTAATGTATTTTGTTAGAAAGTCATTTTTTTATCGAAAATTTAACTGTTTTGTTGAAAAATCGTCCTTTTGGATTGAAAATTCATCTTTTATTATAAAAAAGTCAATTTTTATTGAAACAAATTAATTCTTAATTTTTTTATTCCGTTTATAAAATACTTTATGTTAAAAATACAATTTCTATTATTTCTTAAAAATTATTTTTTTAGTTGAAAAAGCTAGCTGAAAAGTTTGTTTTATCCTGGAGAACCTGAAAAATTCCTGGATTTTTCAAATGAAGAAACGCTAGAAACCCTGATTTATTTTCAGCTTATATTTAATTTGGAAATTTAAATATCAAAATATTTTTCCAGTTGTAATTCCTCATTTGGGCAGTGCCAACATTGCAACAAGGGAAGAAATGGCTAAAATAACTGCCAATAATATTCTATCTGCCCTCAAAAATAAACCGGAAGAAATGCCAGCTCGACTCGAACTTTGATGGTAAAAAAAAAAATATATGAAAAGAAATCATTTTTTTCAGAGAATATTTTTAATGGATGGAAATATAATTAAGTATACGTATAGTTTTTTGTATTATAATATAAATAATAAATAAATTTAATATATCGCTTTAATTTTTTGGTTGAAATAAAAAGCAATTTACTTAAACCTTCATTTAATTCGTTTCAGTGAAATAAAATTTAATTCACTGCATAGGCCTGAAAGTGGAAACAATTGCCTACTTTCATACAAATTTAAATTTCAGATGGAACGAGTGAAAAATTCCTAAAAATAAAATTCTCGACACTGTAAATTTGGAAATGATAAAATTTCCGAATTGAAAAATTCTAGAATAAAAAATGTTTTGATTTGCAAAATTCTTGAATAATAAAATTTCCAAATAATAAAATTTTCTAAGAGTATATAATGTAAACGAATTTGAAAATTCCTGAATTATAAAATTCCCGGCAGAAAATTGTCCAATTATAAAATATCTGAACTGAAAAATCACTTATTTTAAATAATTAAACTTTTTTTCAATAACTATTATTTACTTATTTAAAATACAACAATAAAATCTTTCCAATTAAAAACAAATTGTTTAATGTTTTTAAAAATTATTCTTTGGATTTAAAATAATAATTCTATCAAAATTTTGCAGGATTCAATTCAGCTCTGATTTATCTCGAAGTCTTTTTTTATTTAGTTTCTAAAAATTAACAATTCGATTGTTGAGAACGTTTTTCCCATGTTTTTAAGAATATTATGAACATTTTCAATCAAAATTTTTCATCTAGAAATATATTAGGTTCAATTATTGTTATTTTAAATTCAAATCACTATTTTTTTACTTTTAGAATTAAAAAAATGTTCTGTGATAAAAATATTTGATATTTTGAAATGTTTGAATTTAGGAATTTTATAATTCGGAAATTTTATAGTGCCGGGAATTTTCAGTCGCCCAATAACTTCTTGGATTATATTTTCACGATCGTATTTTTAATCAAATTGATTTAAACATTTTTCTTTTATTGTTAAAATTCTGAAATTTGATATAGAATATATTTTTATATTTCAGCAATTTAATAACTATTAAAAAAAATTAAAAAATACATTGGACATTAGATACAAATTCCTTTGTTATTGAGTTTTAACGAATAAATAATATTTATTTGAAAACAATCTTAATTGTTTAAATTTGGCAATTTTCTGCCGGGAATTGTATTTTTCGGGATTTATTTGTTAGGAATACAATAATGAAATCTTTTGATACAAAAAAAATTAGAACGACTTAAAAATCCCCAAAATAAAATTCCCGACACTGTAAAATTCTCGAATTGGAACATTCTTAAATAATAAAATTCCTAATATTTTATAATATTACAAACAAATTTTTATCCAGAAACATCTTTTTTTTCATTCAATTTTTATTATAAATTCAAACAATAATTTTAGGAACCTCAACCACTAAATATATTTTTTTAATAAAAATATTTGATTTTTAATAAATAAATAAATAATATTAAACAAAATGTAATTGTTTAGATTCGGGATTTTAAAAATCCGTTAATAAACTCTTGAGAATTTCATCATTCGGAAATTTTCCAAATCGGTAATATTACACACTGTTCATTGATCTTATTATTCGGAAATTTTATTATTAGGGAATTTTATTTTTCAGAAGTTTTCCATTTGGGGAATTTTACAGTGTCGAAATTTTATTTTTCGGGATTTTTCAGTCGTCCCAAAACATGATTTTTCACCATGAGTATATTCGAATAATAGTTCGATCAATAATTTTTTTTATACGCATTACTAATAAAAATTGTTAGTTTATTCATAAAACAGCAAAAATATCAGTCATTCAGGTTGAAAAGAAAAAGTTTAATATTTTATCTACGGTCTTTTTTTCTTTCTTAGTTCTGAATTACAAATTTAAATTATTTGTTAAAAAATCGTCCTTTTTGCTAGAATTCAACGGTTTTTAATTCTAAATCTTTTTTTTTTTTTGAAATATTAATTATTATATTGCACGTTGAGCGTTCTTTTTCTGATTTGAAAATAAAACTACTTAGTTGAAAGATGAACATCTTTTACAAGAAATTATTAGTTTGTTGAAGATGCTTTTAATTGGTTTGAAAATTTAACACTTTTGGTAAAAAGTAGTTTTTTCATTAAAAATAAAATTACTGAAAATTTAACTATTTGATTTTTAGTTAAAATTTGTCCTTTTTAGTTATAACTTTATGTATTTTATTGAAAATTTGTTTCTATTAGTTGAAATTTAATTTTGTTTGATAAAAACAGATCTTTTCGAGAGAAGAATAATTTATTTGTTTAAAAATTTAACTACTATTTGCAAATTCGTGTTTGTTTTGCTTGATAATTTATTATCTTTTTTTTTAGTTGAAAATTTGACTTTTTTAAATGAAAATTCGACTATTGTATTGAAAAGTAATATTTTTAAGACGAAAATTGTTGCAGATACTCCCTTCTTTGTTTAAAATTATTTTTTAAACTAAGAATAAACTATTCCTTTTTTTTGTCAAAAACTTACCTTTTTTAGCTCAAAATTAATTTATTTAATTAAAAATTGAACTGCTTTTGAATATTGGATTGCAATTTTTTTCTTCCTTTTTTGTGTGGAAAATTAATTTTGGAACCCCCGCAATTTGACACTCACGAAGTGAAAACCTTCCGTGGATTGAAATCCTAGCAGTTTGACACTTCACTTCAGAGTTCCCGTAGTTTAAAACTCCTGCAGTCTGAAACTCCCGTCCTTTGACACTTTGGTAGTTTAAAACTCCGGTAGTGTGACACTCCCGCTGTTTCTAGCTACCGCCATTTGAAACTCCCGCTTTCTGAAAAAATCCCTAAGTTTCAAACTCCCACGGTTCGAAAATCCTGCACCTAGCAACCTGCTAAGTTTGGAACTTCCGTAGCTTGAAATTCCCGCCATTTAAAAATACCGAACTTTGACACTCCCGAAGTTTCGAAATCCAGTAGTTCAGAGTTCCCGTAGTTTAAAACTCCTTCAGTCTGAAACTCCCGTCCTTTGACACTTTGGTAGTTTAAAACTCCGGTAGTGTGACACTTCCGCTGTTTCAAGCTACCGCCATTTGAAACTCCCGCTTTCTGAAAAAATCCCTAAGTTTCAAACTCCCACGGTTCGAAAATCCTGCACCTAGCAACCTGCTA
>NC_046657.1:20994557-21031194 GCF_010883055.1 Belonocnema kinseyi | reverse complement strand
TGCACCTAGCAACCTGCTAAGTTTGGAACTTCCGTAGCTTGAAATTCCCGCCATTTAAAAATACCGAAGTTTGACACTCCCGAAGTTTCGAAATCCAGTAGTGCAGAGTTCCCGTAGTTTAAAACTCCTGCAGTCTGAAACTCCCGTCCTTTGACAATTTGGTAGTTTAAAACTCCGGTAGTGTGACACTCCCGCTGTTTCAAGCTACCGCCATTTGAAACTCCCGCTTTCTGAAAAAATCCCTAAGTTTCAAACTCCCACGGTTCGAAAATCCTGCACCTAGCAACCTGCTAAGTTTGGAACTTCCGTAGCTTGAAATTCCCGCCATTTAAAAATACCGAAGTTTGACACTCCCGAAGTTTCAAAATCCAGCAGTTCAAAATTCCCGTAGTTCAAAGCTCCTGCAGTCCGAGACTTGCGTAGTTTGAGACTTTAGTAGTTTAAAACTCCGGTAGTTTGACACTCCCGCTGTTTCGAACGACCGCCGTTTGAAAATCCCGATGTTTGAGAAAATCCCATAGTTTGATACTCCCGAAGTTGCAAAATGCAGCAGTATAAAGTTCCCGTAGTTCAAAACTCCAGCAGCCTGAAAGTCCCGTAGTTTCACACTCTCATAGTTTAAAACTACGGTATTTTGACACTCCCGCTCTTTCAAACTACCGCCGTTTGAAACTCCCGCTGTTTGACACAATCCCATAGTTTGATACCCCCAAAGTTTCAAACTCTCGCTCAGCGTGAATCTTAAAATGACAGTTGTCACGTAATTTGTGAATTATTGAAGAAATTTATTTATATGTTTATAATCATCAAAATTCATAGATGAAACTCTCTTTCGAGATATTAAAGAAGGAAGTTTTTTCAAATTTGGAATTTAAAATATTCAACAAGTTGTTTCTTAGATTTGGACTGGCATTAATCCACAATCTGATAATAAATTCAAATTATTTTTCGAACAAATAATTATGATTTTTCTCTTGAAAAATAATATTTCCGGAAAATAAAAAGAGGCGTGTTTTTTCGCGATCACAGGAAAAGGACAGATTAGAGAAATGATCAAAAGTGATAATTGCCAATGAAAGTTTTTTATTATAATATACAGATTCTCATGTTCGTTCTCTCCCAAATAACAATACAGAAGATTTCCATAGCAACATTAATAATGAAAGTATTTCTTCAATCCTGTAAATGACAAAAAAATCAATTAAAGAATTTTATCTCGCTACTTGTTCTTGAATTAAAATTAAAGTTAACACACAAAAATCTCAAGGGAAGGCGTCCAAAGTTAATATATTCAAATGGACTTAGTTGCATATTTTCAAATATTTGTTTTCCTTCTGTAGTTAAATGAACACTAAAAACTGAACGTAAAAAATTACTTTATGATAGTTTTTTCAAATGTGTTTAATATTTTATTTTTATCTTTAAAACGTACCCTTTTTTTAATTTTTCGAGGGAAAATGAAACATTAATGATTGATCGGAACAGAAGAAGTAGTCCTCAGCCAATCAGATATTTTAGGTTAATATAGAAAATCCAAGATGTCTGCACGCTAAGGGTCAATCAATTATGCGAATCGCATGGGACAAAATTTAATTTTCTTAATAAGGGTACCTTTTTACTGAGCTCGAATTTGAATGTTTTAATCAAATTGATATTTCATAAAGGGTTCGCATCTTTGTTCTCGATCAGACACATTCGCCATAAACCAACAAAGTAACTAGAAATGAATCGTATGTAAAATATTAATTCAGAACCCATGCTCCGTGAAAAGGTACCTTAAATCGGAAAAAATATTTTGTACCATAAGTAATATTATTAATATATTATTATCATATTGCCATTTATTTAAAAAATTTAGTTACGTTCCATGCAATAATTGACATTAGTACTTTGCCCTCAGCGCGCACTACCTGAAATACTCATTTCTATGCAAACCAACCAGAATTGGCTGGAACAGTTTTTTTGATACTTAAAAAAAATTGTTCTTGTGAATTATTCAATCTTTTTTTTTAACAATTTTTAGAAATTTATGTAATATTTAAGAAGTATATTATCTAAAATCCATGCAACTACTGTTTTGGAGGTCTATCTTTCTCTATAGATTATTTTCACTTGTGACGCCATTTTAAAATGGCCGAATAGCTTAGGATAAACATTGCATTGTGTAAATTGCATCGCGTGTATTATCTTGATTGAAGAATTGTGTTTATCAGCAAATAAAAAATGTCTCACGAATATTTTTTTAGTTTATCTGAGGGCTCTTTAGCGAGGGGAAAAATTCGTCCGCAAATACTCATTTGTCACTTGTCTCGTTTCCACTACCACGAACCTCTATACTCATTTGTAAGATTGGGACGGTATTTTTTCTGTGCAGAGTGTGGCGGCGTAGTGTTGGAAACGGGATATCTGGAAAATGAGTATTTGAGACCAAATTTTCGTCGCTGAAGACCCCTGTGATAAACTAAGTGCAACTAACAAGTTAGATCCTTACGCACTGAAAAGTGATGAATTACTAACAAGCATTAATGATGTGTCGGCAGTGAGTGATAGCGATCTCGTATCATATTCTGCGATAATTCACAGTGACCAAACGTGTTAAAACAATTAAAAGCTTAGAGTCTTTCAAATTTTACGAAACCGGATTTGTTGAAAAAGTGAAGTGCAAGAAGGTAGATGATAAGTTTTTAGTGTGTGGTGAGGTTACCAAGTTTTCATGAACTGCATGCCCTAGCGGACCGAGTGAACGGAAAGGATACTCTACAGCATATCCTTCTAGTATCCACATAGTATCCCTTCCTTATCATGCAACAAAAACTCACTAAAAAAACAGCAAGATGGGCATTTAACTGGTCACAATTCGGATTCTACAATCAATTTTCTATTATAATGTCATGAGTAATTGTTATAGTATTTTTAAAGCGTTAAAAATTGAAAAAAATGTCATTAACTTCTGCTGAAGGTGACTTCAAACGCATGCGTAATCGCTTCAGCAGTATATTGCCACTTGCGTCGCAGCCTTGTTTTCTCAGGTTACCACTGTATGGCGCTAAGATCCAGATAATAATTCTTAGTTACCGACGGCTAACGCCTATCAACTGCTACTAAAAGAAGATGTGATTGAAGCCGCCTTTTGCCCAGGCACATGATAGGTATTATATTTTTCCAAGTTTTTATAACGCCGAAAAAAAACTCGCAATTAGTCCGTAATATTCTAATGGAAAATTTAACATAGAATCTGAATTGAAACAAGTTAAATGAACATCTTGCTGTTTTTTCGACTTTTTGTTGCATGATACGGAAGGGATACTATGTGAATATTATAAGAATACGCTGTAGAATACCCTTTCCGTTCACTCGCTCCGATAGGGTGGTCTCCCCAATTAAAACATTTACATCAAAGTATATTTTGTTTAGTAATGTGTCACTACATTTACTATTTATTTAAAATTAACACTTTCATGAAAAGTAGCATACAATTTCGAACATATTGCCAGCTGATTTAAATTTGAGGTTCTAGGAATTGTTCATTGTAAATGAAAAGTCTCATTGAAATTTTCTGATAAATGTATATCAGGAAATATTTACAACGTTAAAAATACAGGTACTGTTATAGTTTAAACATTTACAAAGAATGATAGAAAAAAATCGTAAAGCGTAGATTTTCAACGATTCAACTCTTATCTATCTTAGGTGCGCATTGTACTTGTGTAGCTGCAGCTATAACCATTTGGATCTAAGACAATCGTCTTTTAAAAATTTTTTTAAATTCGTTCTTAGAGATTTTTCAACCTGCAACAGTACATATATTTTTTATTTTGAAAATATATTCTACGTTTATTAGAGCAAACCAAAGAGATTTTTCTATTGAAAGAAGCATTCCCTAACCTTAAATTTAAATAATTAGGCAATATCTTCAAAATTGTAGACTATTTTTCAAGTGAGTGTCTCTAGGCGGCGAGTAGGGGCATGTTCGTTGAAAAAGGATAGGAATGAAATAAAATAGGGCCCGTGGACCAAAGACGCTGTGAACTTGCTCTGCCGAGGTGTAAGTTGCGGCCGATCATTAGCAGTCCAATCCCTTCAGGCCCTGATCAGGAAGTGCGTGGTGTCTGCAGAGATCGGAATCTGCAGTTCTTCGAGCGACTCCGGTCTTCCTGTGCATTCCGGGACGGGTTAAACGAAGGCTGGTCCTCATGAAACTGGGATAGGACAACGGTCCGAGGGTACCCCTGTTCCCACTTATTTCGGCCTGCACCTCCAGACATGAAGCGCTGAATAAATATTTATGGCTACCTCACAAAAAGAAGAGCAAACGGAATAGCAACGAATTATCATCAGGGAGAATGAAAATGCCAAGGACACGGACAAGAGGCAAATAAGGAGATAACGGATTCAAGTCTTACATTGCTTGAATCCGATCAAAGGGAAAAAAACGACAATGACCGACGAGACCGAAAAAATAGCAAAGGCGGCAGCATCAGATGAATTGAAGAAGGAACTGCTCCAGCCAAGAATTCTAGGCATGAACAGAAAAAGGCATGAACTATGAGCAGAAGGAGAAGAATAACGGCAACTAATCGAAGTGAATCGTCTGCAGAGATCTTGCATTAAATACAGAAATGTGCAGAGAGATATCCCGAATGGGTTAAGGGACATACTAATAAATTTATAATATGCTAAATTAAGCAGAGCCGAGTGGAAAAAAGTACAGGTGAAACGAAATGCCAGTATGTCGCAGATGTAACGAGTGAACTAACGGGACAGGACTGTACTGACACAAAAATGTGATCACAACCTGAGTCGAAAAAGAAAAGGACCGGAAATCTCACACGCAGCCCTAAAGAAACTCGAGATGTTAAACCAAACAACAAGAAACCGAAGGGAAATAAGGAAGTTGAGCTGAAGTTGTCAGACGAGGGGCAACGCCACAAATTGAGCCAGAAAACGGTAACAAATCTGAAAGGTGAAACGCACATAACGATGTTGCTCAGTCGAAACGGCCAAGAGCTAAGAGAGACCGACCAGAGGTAGTCCTTATCAAACCAGGTGAATAAAAGAACTATGCAGACGTACTAAAGGATATTAGGCAAAAGGTGTACCCGGATAAAATGCACTTAAAAATGAAGGTCATTAGAGAGACTAAGGCGACATACTCGTAGAACTTGGAGCGACGGCCGAGAATAAAACAAAATTTAAAGCTGCATTAAAAACGGAAATAGAAGAGCAAGGAGAGGTTCGACAGCTTACCTCTATAGATCTCAAATTGAGATCGGAGACCTTGATGCGGCTAAGGAAGTGCAGGACGTCAACAATGACCTCAAAGATTTCCTTGGAATTGATAAACGTGTTGAGATGAGGATAACTCTCTCAAAAAATACTTACCGGGGAAATCTGATGGCCTTCGTTGAGCTGGACGCTTTAGCGGTCGCTAAGATCGAAAAGGAGGCTCGCATTAAAATAGGGTGGGCATACTGCCGAGTGCGCTTAAAGACAGGTGTTACTAGGTCTTTCTGTTGCCACGACTATGGGCCATGTGGTTTCAGAATTCAAGGATTTGGATATAAGTTCAGATAAATATAATAAGGCGTACCCTAATTGGTTTACTGACGAATCTGACTTATAATAAATAAGGACAACATCCCAGTAACAAAACAGGGGAAGTGTAATGGCTATTTTGTGTTTAGGAATGGCAGCTAGGAAAGTAGCTGCTATATCTTTTCCAATGACGACATTGAGATTTTCCTGAAGAAGCTTGCTGAAATATAAAACGTCACTGATCGTTGCTTCGAGAGGGAAATTTTCATTGCTGGGAATTTAAATGCTAAATATCAGGAAAGGGAAATGACATGGTCCTATACGAATGGAAGCGAGGTCGTTGAGATGGCTGCAAGAATGGACTTGACCGTTATGAATTCATGTGCGACCACTACATTCAGAAGAATTGGTTGTAGGGGCACCATCATTAATGTCACCCTCGCTAGACCGAGAATACTATCCAGGATTGTAGACTGGCATGTGTTGGGAAATTATACAGCTAGCGACGATCGGATCGTGAGTTATCACAATGATGCCCCATCTAAGCTGTCTGCCAAAAACTTCAGCGGAGCAGTGAAGAAAGGTTGGAACGTCATCAAACTAGACACGCAACTATTGATAGGTTTAATAGATGTGGAGAGCCGTGTACACGAAGAAGTAGGACCGATAATTCGAAGCAGAGAGGAAGGATACTGCCACTAGGGCATACAATATATCTATGCCCAAACGAAAGCATAAGAACCGAAGGTGTCCAGTGTATTGGTGAAATGACGAAATTGCTTAAATTAAGAAAGCAATTCTTTAAATTGAGGCGCAAAGCTCAAACGGCCAAAAAACTGTTGGAGCTCCCCCAAAAACATGCTGTATATAAGTCAGCAAAGAAGCTGCTAAAGTTAGCAAATAAGACAAGTAAGTCTTAACTGCTGAAAGGCTTTGTAGAAAGCCAGGAAGGGCATATTCAGCCGGGATATTCAGCGCAAAACGGAAGATCCAGCGACTGGCGCTGATCGATAAGGGGAACGGGCCACCTATGATCCCATCTTCTTATGGTGCGCTTTGCATGCTTGACCCAGCAGGGACAGTTTTGGAGAAACTCATACGAGCTCCATTGCGAGCAGCAATAGACTCAGCTGGAGTACTGGCCGAGCGGAAATATGGATTGCTCGAGAAGAGATCCACTGTAGGAATGATTCATGAAATTCTTGACGCTACAGAAAAAGCGTGGTCTGGAAGCTACAAGACAAAGAGTGTTTGCGTATTGGTGACATTTGATGTCACCACCTTGAGCGAACGATTTTCTGTTCCGAAATATCTGCTGAGATTAACAGACGACTACTTGAGTATTCTATGGAATATGGTGTATGGAGACGTCCTAAAAGTGTGTTTGCCTATAAAAGCCAAGCATGTGGGCTTCGCTGATGACCTCGCTCTACGATGTCGTACCATAAACTGAAGCAGATAGTTACCCCAACCCAACCAGGATGTCGAAGGCCGACGAGCCCATTGAACAACATAGTTACTCTACTGAGGACGATGCGTACATCCTGATTCGGTCCGGACCATGACAAAATGAGGCCAGGTTGGCATAAACAGTGTGAAGCCGAAGTTTTGAGTACTGGTGTCTATAGGCTACAACTCTGAAGTAATGCGAAAACGATTCCGGGGTTGTTTTAGGCTAGGTCTCTTATGCCAGTTTTCTCCTCCTATTGAAAAAAAAAATTAACCTCATCACGCACTAGAAAGTTGTCATCTATATTTTTGCACTCCACTTTTTTAACAAATCCGGCGTGCTAAAACTTAAAATCCTCTAAGCTTTCAATTTTGAACACGTTTAGTAAATATAAGTTACCGTAAAATATGATAAGAGCTCGCTCTTACTCACTACCGGTACATCACTATTTCTTATGGGAAATTACTCACTTTTCAGGAGCGTAGCGATCCACATTGTCATTTGCACTAAGTTTAGCAAAATAACGGATCTTCACTTCACCAGACAAACTCAAAAAATACTCATTAGACATCTTTAAATTGCCGACAAACACAATTCTTTAACCAGCAAGATAA
The DNA here is from genome assembly GCF_010883055.1 of Belonocnema kinseyi. Taxonomy (NCBI): domain Eukaryota; kingdom Metazoa; phylum Arthropoda; class Insecta; order Hymenoptera; family Cynipidae; genus Belonocnema; species Belonocnema kinseyi. The sequence goes on along the minus strand of NC_046657.1, from coordinate 21,023,595 downwards.
TACACGCGACGCAATGTACATACTTCAATGATTACCACAAGACATTCGGCCATTACTTCTCAATTTTATGGATTAATAGAAATACTTTATTTTACGTTAGATATTTTAAGTGAGTATGTACTTACTTGCTAATTAAATATTGAAGTGGATGCGGTACAAACATTAGATGTGCAACCTAAATTTTTATAAGTGCAACATTCTGCATGCTGTTGACAATATTGGCCCACTTCGCCACAAGGATTAACGGAGCCAATTGGAGGAGCAGAACACACATTGGACATGCAAATTAAATTTTTTAAAGTGCAGCAATCTGACTGCTGTTGACAATATTGGCCCAATTCTCGACAAGTAGTAACAGTGGCCGAACATACGTTGGATATGCAATTCAAATTTTTTTGAGTACAACAATCTGCCTGCTGTTGACAATATTGGCCCGATTCTCGACAAGCAGCGCAAACATTGGATATGCAATTCAAATTTGTATAAGTGCAACAATCTGTCTTCTGTTGACAATATTGGCCCGCTTCTCGACAAGCACTAACAGGGGTTGTGCATACATTAGATATGCAATTCAAATTTTTTTGAGTACAACAATCTGTCTGCTGTTGACAATATTGGCCCGATTCTCGACAAGCACTAACAGTGGTTGTGCATACATTAGATACGCAATTCAAATTTTTATAAGTGCAACAATCTGTCTGCTGTTGACAATATTGGCCCGATTCTCGACAAGCACTAACAGTGGCTGTACATACATTAGATACGCAATTCAAATTTTTATAAGTGCAACAATCTGTCTGCTGTTGACAATATTGGCCCGATTCTCGACAAGCACTAACAGGGGCCGAACACAGGTTGGCTACGCAACTTAAATTTCCAAAAGTGCAACAATCAGTTTTTTGCTGACAATATTGACCCGCTTCTCTACAAGAATTAACGGAGTTGATAAAAAACCTCAAGTAGATGAGAAAACAACCAAAAATTCTAATTGAATACATTTTCCTTCTTGATTTTGAAAAAACTAGACTTTAATTTTCGTTGAGTTTAAGAGACTGCTTCGACACTTGGACAGAAACTGTTTTCTGTTCTCCGATAAGAATAAACTGACAGCGACTTTTTGTTTGCGCAGCTGCTTCGTGACTAGAAATAACATTAATATTTGCACAAAAAAATGAAAATAGTATCAGGAAAAAGATGTTTATTGTATTTTTCAAAACGTGTCTTCTAGAAAAATTATGATTTTTAAATCTGAAGTCAGATTTTTATTTGGACTCGCATTTGCTTGGACTTTTGGACAAGGTCGAGGAAAACTTCAGAAAATCTTTTCCGTACGCAGCCGGTTACTGAAAGTTGAATTTGTTGATATAAAATTTATATTTATATACAAAAAGGAGCACTTACCGTTTATCTTACGTTTCCATTTCATTTCAAAAATATTTAACTGATTTTATCTTGCTCTTGCCAAAAAATTGAATCAGTTAAAAAATTAAAGTTTAAAATTATATTGTTGAAAAAAATCTTTTATTTTTTATTTTTATAGTATACTTTATTACATAATGTCTAAATCTTCTTTTAAATTGAATGATTTTGGTTTAAAATAACTGAAGGGCAGAAAAACTAAACGGGGTAAGCGCCATTTTCGAAAATTTACACGGCATCGAAAATACATAAGTTCGCATTTTGTTATATCAAGTACCAAAGAATGTGATTTCAAAAATCAATAAGAAAAATATCCACAATTTTACAATTCATGCAACGCGGTAATGAGGGCTTTAAATTATAGAAAAATTATGTATCTTCTTTGAAAAGTTGTGATTGTTTTTTGAAATATATTTTTTGTACGAACAATACACATTTCCGACGAAAAATACAAATGCAGTCCAAAACGATTACAAGATTTAAAAATTGTTTAAATTACAGTAATTTTTGTTTGGAAATGTCAATTATCCATTTAAAATCACAATATAAACTAAAATTGTTAAAGAAATATGAATATTCTTTGAAATATTAATTTTATAATCAAAATTTCCATAATTTTTTATGTGAATTGTGAATATTCTTCGAAACTTAATTATTTTTATTCAAAAAAAATTATTTCCTGCGAAAAATGTTATTATAAAATGAAACTTTTCAAAAATTGTAAGTCTTGTACGAACTACAATATGATATCCCGAATTATAAAATCCCATTTTCCAGCACTCCACAGTTCCACAAAATCACTCTCAAGCATAAAACGACCTTTTCCAGCGCTCCCCAACCTCAAACATCCAAGTGGGCACAAAATTTGGCGACGTCTTTGCGACATCGTTACGACAGCTTTAAGACAACTTTACGACATCCTAATTTATGTCGTTTTGCTGTCTTTACGATGTCGTAAAGACATCGTCAGATCATGCGACTTATTTACGATATCGTAAAGACAGCGAAACGACATGGACATAGTATGTCGTAAAGTTGTCTTAAATATGTCGTAACGATGTCGTAAAGACGTCGCCAAATAGAATTCAATATAGAATTCCATTTTCCAGCTGTCCCAAACCTTAAAGCTCCTTTTCCAACGCTTTTCCTTTTTCAACGCTAAGTGTAAAAACTTCTTTTTCAACTCTCCACAGCACCAAAAATCACTCCTCTGCAACTCCCCGCAGCACCGAATATCAACCCTTTACAGCTCTTCCCAGCCCTGAAAATCATTTCTCAGTATAAAATTCCCTTTTCCAGCTTAAATTTGGTTGTACACTTAGAACACCATTGAAATTTAAAAAAAAATGTAACAAGAAAATTAAAAATATTAAATATAATAGTTTTTAATTGTTTAAATGGTTAATTTACTTTTTCTTTTACAACATATTAAATAGTTTATCCAGCAACTAGAATTTTTATAAAGTTAAAACACAAAAACAAGATAAAAATCTTTTCATTTTAAAAGTCGCAAATAAACTTCTCACATTATTAAAAAAAAATTAATTTAATTAGTAGAGAAAAAAGTACGTTTTTAAATATTTACTTAAATTTATAAAAATTCAATAAAGCGAATGGAACAAACTTATCAGCATTTTCAAAAATTGAACCCTTTACATATTTAAGAGAATATGATTTTCTATTTTTTTTTAAAGATTGTAGTAAAAAAACTTTCTTCATTAATTTTGTCTACTTAGATTCTATATTCTATTTTTTGAAACGAAACCATTAAATTTTGTATTTCCAAGTGCCATTGATTTTATTACTATCATTAAATTATTCAATATATTATTTAGATAACGGAAATAATATTTCAAGCAAAACATATTTTTATTTTAAATAAAAAAGTTGAATTCATGCAACAACAACAAATTTCAACCAAAAAGTTCAATTTTTAATCAAAATAAGATTTTTCAGTCAAGAAAGAAAACAAATTTCACCCAAATTATAATTTGAGGTGATAAATGGTTTTGACTGATAAATAAAATTTTAGAATAAATATTTATTTTTAAGGTTTATTTGTTCATTTGTTTTTAAGATTATAGAAATATCATTTTCGTAAAATTCTTTAAAAAAAATTAAACAACAAAAATTTGAAAATTTTATCCTATGTCGAAAAAGTATAATTTTTTTATTTTACAGGATTTTGAACAATTTTATTAAAAATTTGAGTCAGTTTAAAAGATATTTAGGACTTTTAGAAGTTCAGAAGATATATTTGGAACTGACTGGAACTCTGTAATCCTTTAAGTTTAAAAAATCTATCAAAATTAAAAAAATTGCCCTTAAACCTTTCAGATATTTTTATTAGAAAACTTTTTAAATGTGTTGAAACTTTTCTTTAAAAATTAATTTTTGAAAATAAAAAGATATTAAAAATTTCTTTAGTAATCTCAAGAAAATTTTGTTGTTTTTCTTGAAGTCTTCCAAACTTTTTGAAAAGCTTAGAAAATTATTTCAAAATTTGTAAAAATTTTACGTTTTTTTAATAACAATAATATTGGAATCGAAATTTACATATTTTGGGTGCAGAAACCTTTAATTTTTTTTTTTAATTTGAAACACTTTATCCAAAAATCTGAATGATCTGTGAAACGTAAAAAAAACTTTTGATTAAAAATGTTTTCGAGAAATTACTTTATTTCCAGGTTTTCCAATTGAAATAGTAATGAAAAAGTGTTTTTTTTTTAGATTTCCGCCTAATTATAAATATGAAGGATCTCTTTGGTCTCTGAAAATTATAACCAAATATTTTTGAATTGAAACTTTCTAATTTTTGAAATCGATAAAATTCGAGAAATTCCAGGTTTAATTTTGTGAATCCACAACAAACAATTTTTGAAGTTAAAAATTTGAAATACATTTCACTATATATTCTAACCTTTTAAAAATTTTAATGTGTCTAAAATATTTGCAACTAAAAAATTACGAAAACCTTAGACAAATAACAGATAGAGGGTCTTGTCTCATTTTCATTTATGAAACTTTTTACGCAAAATTTTTAATTTTATTTAAATTTTTGTATTATTACTCTTAAATTATTGAATATATTGTTTAGGTAACATAAAAGATCTTTCAACCAAAGCTATTTTAATTTTAAACAAAAAACATTTGAATTCATGCAAAAAACGTTTGAACAAAAAAGATAAATCTTCAACTAAAAACATATATTTTTTTATCAGTTGCATTTTAAACCTAAAGATTACATTTTTTTTAAAATACAAATTTTCTACAAGAGTTACATTTTTTAACACAAAAATATTAATTTTTATCGAAATAGATGAGTTTATCCAGAAAATCAATTTTTAACCAAAAAATGAATTTTCAATGAAACAGTGACGTGATCAACAAAATAGATAAATTTTTAAACCATAAAAATGAATTTTCAACCAAATACTTCAAGTTTTAACAAAAGAATAAAAGTTTTTCAGCAAAGAAAAAAAAAACACCCTAATTATAATTTTAAAGGATAAATGGTTTTGATTACAAAACTAAAAAAATTCGAATAAATATTTAATTTGTAAGTTAATATTTTCATTTGTTTTTAAGGTCACTGAGTTATAATTTTCTCAAGATACTTGAGAAAAATGAAGAAATTTTTTGACGATTTCAGATATTTATGTCGAGAAAGTCTAATTTTTTATTTTATAGGACTTTCCAAAATTTTAGGACAAATTCGTATCAGTTTAAAAGATATTCAGATTTTCGAAATTTTCTTTAAAAATTAATATTTTTCAGATGTCTTTCAAACTTCTTATAAAACTTCAACAAATTTTCAAAATCTTCAAAAATTTACAATTTATTTTATATTTTGAATTTTTGAAATCTTCTCGAAATTTCAATTATTTTTTATCTTTTCCAAAACATTTAAACCTTCTAAATATCTTTGAAAATTATTTAATTTTTTTTTACAATTTTCTTAAGACTCCGAAAAATTGCCTTCAAATCTTCCAGATTCTGTTTTGACGACTTTCGAAATCTGTTTAAATGTTTTAACATCTTTTAAAATATTCTCTTAAAAATCAGTTTTAAAAATAAAAGGTAGTTGAAATTTTCCCAGGAATTTTGAGACATTTTTTATTATCGTGAAAACTTTCAAAATTTTTAAGATTCCTGAAAATTTATATTTTGTATTTCTATCACACTAATTGAACAATTTGGCTTTAAAATCATCCACATTCTTCTTCGAAAATTTAGCAGATTATTTAAAATGTATGCTTTTTCTAATTTATTAAAATTTTTTTAAGGTTTTAAATTTATTTTGAATCTTTTTGAAACTTCTAAATGTCTTTTAAACTTGTCGAATTTTTTATAAGACTGTAATCTTGGTAATTGAAAAATTTGGTTTTGAAATCGTCCACATTTTTCGAAATTTTGGTAAATAATTAAAAATGTTTTGAGTTTGTTTTTAATTTTCTCTTCAAATTTATTATTTTTTCTTTAAATAAAAAATCAGTTTAAATTTTCCCAAGAAGTTTAAGAAATTTTTTGGATTGTCCTCAAACATTTGAAAAATTTTAACAAAAAGTTTATTTTTTGTATAAAAAGGAACGAGAGCTTCAACCAATCATTAATGCGGGTTTTCCGACAACAATAGTTTCAAGAAAAAGTCAAAAATAGCGCCATGCGCTTTTTAATCATTTTCCAATTTTTTGAAGAAATTAAAAAAAATGTTATTGCAAAACATTAAAATAATCTCCTGGACACCAAAGCATTAAAAGACTGAGAGAAAAAAAATTAAAATATCACCAAATCTTAATTAACCCTTAAAGTGCAGTGTGTGTGTCTGATACCCCAAGCAATTATCAAATTTTTATAAACAATACTTAATTAGAAAAAATTGAGTAAGTGTCGCCATCTAGCTTTAGTTGGAGACACTAACTGTAAGTAAAGTCGTTTAGCATACTGCGTCAAGCGTCAGTCTACTAGCAGAAGCTGCTGAAAGTAGAGATGAAAAAACCGTGGGGTATGTAACACCCAGTATGCACTCAGTGAGTGAAAAAGTAATTTTGGAGCAAATTTTGTTGTTGAAATTTTATTAATTTTTCTTGACTTTCTAACGTAAGTATATCATATGAAGTGAAATAATTTTTTTCGATTATTTCATCCTTTTTTTCTCTGTAAATGGCTTATAACTCACGGCAGCGCGTCATGCGAGAGCAGACTGTAGATGTGTTGAATAAAATATAATTGTTATATTTTCGAAAGCACCCATGTTGCAATTTTTCTTTTTAAATGAAAGTACACTATTTAAAAAGTATATTCATAAATGTTCAGGTTAAAATAATTAAAATTGCGTGATATGAATTTTTGGGTACAAAAAACCCATTTTTTCACTTTTTTTCTTTCGATAATTTTTTTAACAAACTTAAAATAAATATACGGCTATAAAATCAACTCTACCTTAGAAAATATACCTTAAACTATATCGGATAATTTTAATTTGACAAAATATTCAATAGGGGTCAAACAACACATCATTAAATTCGCTGGGGTGTTGGACACCCACGATGCACTTTGCCGTGATTTTTACCATGTATGCACTTTGAGGGTTTATGCACGTAGAGGAAAGGAAATACTTAAATCGATCGACTCCCCAAACAGATCTTTTATTGATCAAAAATAAGGGACGATGATAATAATTAGGAGTTTGATTCTTCACTTCGAAAATACCAAACCATAATTCGTAAGTAACTCTAAAGACTGATTCATGGACGCTCAAATACAAATCGTGGTACAGAGCATTCACTCACAGTATTTTTTTTTTCTGTATTTTACAGTAACAGTGTTTTTGCAGTCTGTGTTGTGTAATAGGCAGATGGTTTTTTTTTCTTCAAAGTACGCATACGTAAATTATGCATACAAAATCTACCTAGTTTTTTTCTCATCGCAATTTCTTTTTCTACCTTCTCACACTCTCACCTTATTTCTCGCTATCTCTTTTATTTTTCTCTCAGAAAAAAAATCTACGTACCCCCAATTTTCACTTCAAACGAAGACTAGCATTTTATTTACTTTTTTTCCCCATTTTACTTCATCAAACGATTCCAAAATAAACTAAGGGCACTTTTAGTGGCGCATGCCCTGACCTTAATCGAGTTTCATGAAAAATCTAATTCTGACCATTGTTAAAGTTTCTTTTTTTTTTTTATTACAGCACCTATCGACTTCTAAGAGCCCCTATCTTAACTATGACACATTTGTCTTACACTAAGCTTAGCCATGCGCTGCACCTCGCCATCTTACAAGTACCTAAATTCTAGAAATCGACCTGTTTGCAAAAAAAAACTCGAAAAAACTGCCCTTTCGTATTTTCGAATTTTTGCCTGATAAAAAACTGGGCGAGTAACGAAAGCCTGTTTTCGAGGTATCTCAAGATTTTTCCCTAGCGGACCGCACGACCACATACTGGCCGTGCGGTTCACTGCACCCACTAGGGGTTTAATTGCATCCTTGTTCACATTTATTCAAAATTTTACATGGAACTCAACACTCTCGTTTTATACAATTATATTTATTTATTTGTATTTATTCATGTTTTAAAAATTAATAAATAGAAATACATCAATATAAATATGTAAAAAGGTAAAAAAAAAAAGTGTTGAGTTCGACGTGAAATTGTGATTAAGTGTGAAAAACATGAAAATATGCCCTAACCGGGACCCAGTGAACCGCACGGTCACTACTCGAAATATGTATACAATTTAGAGAACTTTAATATAAACAACGTTCTTTTTCAGTCCTTGTAAATATCGAAATGTGTAAAAATATTACTATTTATATGTAAAATACAATAACTGTTTTTTACATTTGCGAAAGGAACTCATTTAAAATATACCTTATTTCATAATGGGACAAGTTTCTGGGGATTTAATAAATATATTTCATTTAGAAACATTTGAAAAATTAGATAAGAAGATATTCTTAAATATCTAACCACCAGAGAATAATTAAACAAATAAATAATACTAAAAACATGATTTCTTGATTTTGTTCCTAAAATTTATGAATGATAATTTATCATGATAAAATAGGAGAAATTATGAGATTCTTTACGAAAGTATGCATATATATTCTTTTAATTAAAATTAGTGTGAATATTTGATTGAATTTAACTTAAAACTCTTTGAATTTTTTACATTTCAAGTAAAATGTTTTGCATTTAAAAAAAAAATAAATGAATTTTCAACCAACTAGTTAATTTTTTAACTAAAAAAATATCAATTTTCAACCACAGATAGAATATTTAAATTTCCCGTTAAAAATTATAATTTCCAAACTTAAATATAAACAAATTTCCTACAAAATTGTTATATTTTTACCTAAAGTGATCAAATTCAAACTAAAGTGTGAAACTTTCAGTTAAAAAATTAATTTTCAACCAAAAAGAAGGAATTCTCAATTTAATTTAAAAAAATTCAACCCTAAAGTTAAATTTATGAAATTTTAACTGGAAGAGTTGAATTTTCAAACAAAAATTGAATAGTTTTGTTTCCATTAAAAAAAAAAAAATAAATTTCGACCATCAATGAAAACGAATTTTCAGCAAAATATTAGAATTTTCAAGGGGAATAGTTAAATCTTTGGTAAGAAAAAAATTAATTTTCAACCAAAAGAATTCGAATTTTCAACAAAAAAGATTCCCTTTCAACAAAATAGTTGAATTTTTAATCGAAAATGTATATTTTAAACTAAAATGATCAAACTTAAATTGGAAGTTTAATTTTCAATCTAATAGTTTGATTTTCAACTAAACAGTTGAATTTTTTAACTAAATAAGATAAATTTTCAACCAAAAAATATAAAAGTTAAAATTGTAGTTAATTTTCAACTAAAAAAGATCGATTACCAAGCAAATATTTAAATTTTTATTTAAATAAGATCAATTTTCAAATAAAAATAAAGTAATTAAATTTCAAGTTGAAAAAACAAAATTTCAACTATGAATAAAAACTAATTTTAAACAAAACAGTTAAAGTTTCAACTAAAGTGATGAATTTTTAACTTAAATGCGAAATCTTTAACTATAATAGTTGAATCCTCAACCATAAAGCTTAATTTTTTTACAAAAAGGAAGGAATTTTCTAAAGTTTTATTTTCAAGTGGCATAATTAAATTTTTAGTTTAAAAATAATTTGTTTTCGATAAAAAATACAAATTTTTAATAAAAGAGATTAACTTTCCCCAAAGTAGTTGAATTTTTAATCAAAGAGGTAGATTTTCGACTAAAATGATGAAACTTCAACTGAAATAGTTTAATTTTTAATCTAATAGATAAATTTTTTATCTAAATAAGATAAATTTTCAACCAAAAATAGAGAAGTTAAATTTTTAGTTAATTTTCAAGTAATAAAGATCCATTTTCAACAAAATATTTGGATTTTCAACGGATAAAGATAACTTTTTAACCAAAATTGAAGCAGTTAGATTTTAAGTTAAAAAAATAATTTTTAACCATAAATAAAATGTAATTTTCAGCAAAATATTTAAATTTTCAACTAAAGTGATGAATTTTCAATTAAGACGATGAATCTTCAACCAAAAAGATTAATTATCTAATAAAAAAGGTTTCTTTTTTAATTAAAAAATATATATAATGAACCAAATATTGTATAGTCAAATCTTCATTTATAAAAATTATTTTTTAACCAAAAGAGATGAATTTTCAACTAAAATTGTGAAACATTCAACTGTATTAGTTAAATTTTAATTTAAAAAATGTAATATTAAAAAAAAACGCATTTATAATATTAAAATTATGACTTTTCAAACGAAAGCCATTCATTTTTAACAAAAAAAAAAAAAACTTTCCACGTAGTTGAATTTTCAAACAAAAAGATGAATTCTCAATAAAATACATGAATTTTTGACCAAGAAGATTTATTTTCCACAAAAAAGACATTTTCTACCAAAAAAGGTAAAGTTTCAACTAAAAACTAATTTAAATTTTCAACGAAAAAAAAGAATTAATTTTCAAAGTTAAAACAAATTTCAACCAAAGAGATATCTTAACTTTCAATTAGAAAAGATTTTATTTTTAACTCGAAAACTGTTGAATTTAACAACAAAATACGAATTTTCAACAAAGAAATTTTTAAATTTTTCACCAAAAAGAAAAAATTTTCAACCAAATAGTTGAAATTTTAACTAAAGAAGGTAAATTTGTAATCAAAAATAGAATACACATTTCAAATTTTCAGCTTAAAAAATTAATTTAGAAAAAATATATGTATTAAGAAAATAGTTAAATCCAGTAATCTAAAGCTCCTTTTACAAATGAAAAAACATTTTTATTTAATTTTATATTACAATTTCAAACAAATGACAAAAAAAAAGAAATTCCCTGACATTTCCAGGTCTATAAAAATTCCCTGACAATTCAAGGTTTCCCAGATAAATAAGACACCCTGCAGTAGGGCAAAACGTGTCCTAGGGAGAGGGGAAAAAATTCGAAAAATACAAAAATCCATTTTTTTCAACCAGTCCGCAGTGTCTGTGTTGTGTAAGATTGTGTGTCGTGTGTCTCTCGTCGCATAATCGAGTAATAAATTAAATTAAACAACAATATTAGAATTCCAACTGAGTCTCGATTCTCTTCAAGAGACAATAAAAGATGGCCGCCAAAGAGTGGCGGCTGGGGAGTGGGGAGTGGGAGGGGAGGTGGGCAGATGTTGAAAGTGTAAACAGAAAACAGAAGAAGAAAAAATCTCGGAAAAGAAACAACAGGGTCTGAGGCGCGGGTTTCAAAAAAATAGAAATTAAGAATTAACCAAGAGGAGTTCCTTATTACATTAAAATCTTCTTTTAACAATGTAAATTGTAAAACAATGACTTAAATCTTCACCAACTAAAAGACTGTACAATTCGAAGTACACAATAATGCTCTTCGTCGCGAAACATCAAGTCAACGCAGTCTCACTCAAAATTATTTTCTCTCTCACGCAATTGCACTCACTTGCACATCCCTCTTTTCTTTTCTCACACACTTCTTAAGCCGATAAAATCGCCTAGCGTTTGCTTAAAAACACCCTACATTTTTTTTTTCTCTCTATTCTCTATAGACTACGACTATTGAAAAACCTAGTCTAATAAAAGCTACACTAGAGTGTCTAGAAAGCTTTTTTACGGAAAGCAGTTGCTTTTTTTTTTTTTAATTTTCTTCTCGCGGGACTGGATTTTCCAAATTCCACAGTAGTCCCGCGGGCGAAAAGTCGTATAAATACAAAAAAAAAAACCGACCAGCCCAGACACCTGACCCGCGGTGCGCAGCAAGCAGTCCTTACTATTATATTACAGAAGATATATATGTTGTAGAATAATAATATATTTATCATTAATATGAATAGCCAGTCAGTCTTGACGGGTGCGAGATGCATGGGCTGATCGGTGTTCCTCTCGAGGTCAAACAGTTTTTTTTTATTTGAAGTCGCGTCGCCCCTTTTCACAATTACTCCCTTATTCTACATTTTCGGATCCCCGTAATCCCCCGAGGAAGAGGAGGACAAAAATAATTCATTTATTACCTTCGGAGAGTGATTTTTCAAATTTCTAGGGGACCGCATGACTAAATAGTGCCCGTGCGGTTCACTGTGCCCGTGCGGTTTACTGTACCCGCAAGGACGTATTTTCAATCCTCAGCAACGACTTTTTATCTTTTCGCACACTTATGTTTACGTATTTGTATTTATTTATGTGTTACAAATTTAAAGCTGTGTGCGGATACCCGAGGAAAAATATTGGGCATCTTAGACGCAGACAGTTTTTTAATTAAAAAGAATTTCACACTAATTAAACACAAATACATTAATGCATGTGGGTAAAAAGATCAAAATAGTAGTTTTATGCAAAAATGCGAATAAATTTGAAAAAAGGGATGAAAATATACCCTGTGGACCGCACGACCACGATGTGGCCATTTACGGTTACGAAAGTGCGTATTTCGTTCACGAGGTCCGCTAGGGATTCCCCTTTCCCGTCCAAAATCGTTCAAAATTGTTCTGAATCTGTTTTGACTTCAGCGCGGCCGTTTTAATCGAGGAAAACAATTTTCCACTGTACATAAACTTTTCAGGATCATTGTTAAAAAAACTGAACCTTTTAAATTTTAAACTTTCAAAATTAAAGCTCAAACAGTGTTAGCACATTTTAATTCAACAATTTTAAATTGATTTTCGTAAAAATGCAAAATAAATTTTTATGTAACTTTTATAAAGTGTATAGTTTAAAGATTCAAAAATATATAAATCGACGTTATCATTTTCAAGACTCTAAATTGAAGAACCTTCCCAATAGCTCTTGAATTTAAATGTTTTGCAATATTTTTCAATTGCCTCTTAGAATTAATTTTTGAAAATACAAAATCATTAATAATTTTCTTAGGAATCTAATAGAAATTTTTTATTCTCACAAAACCTTTGAAAATAATCAAAACAATTCCTTTTCGAAAACTATACTATATTTTTTTGAAATCTTTACACGTTTTAAATTATTTTTGAATCATTTCGAAACTTTTAAATATCTTGCTCATCTAACTTAATCGTATTTTTTTCTAGAATTTTTTGATTCTTCAAAATTGCAAATTTTTTAACTGAAATAATAATAAATATGAATAATAATTTAGTTAAATATAATTAATATTAAAATTTATATTCTTTCATTTAATGTATAAAGTTTCTAAATTTGTTAGAATTAATTTTTAAAAATATACATTTTGTTTTTCAATTTGTTTAAATCTTTTCAAATTTTTAATTATTTTTAAAACTTCTAAATAACTCTTAAACTTACACGAATTATATCTTAAATTTTATAATCTTGCAAAAATTTGAAATATGGTGCTTTAAAATCTTCTACATTCTGTTAACATTTTTTAGGAAATCCCTTGAAAAGCTTTAAAATCTTTTCTAATTTTATCCTAAAATTAATTTTTTCAAATAAAAAATCATGTTAAAGTTTCACAGTAAACTTAACCATTTTTATTTATTCTCTGGAAACCCTTCAAAATAAGGTTTTTCTACCATTTTTTTAAATCCTGCAAAATTTGAAGAATTATCTTAAAATTTTCCAGATTCTTTTTCGAAACATATATAAATCTACAAAACTAAAAATTAATGTTTTGAAATAAAACCTAAACCATTTGATACTTTTTCAGAAATATTAAATAAAAAAAAAAGTAATCTCAAATCTTTCAAAATGATTCAAAAGCTTCCAATTTTTGTTTTCATTAAAATAAACCATTTTTAATTTTAAACGTTTTTATTTTTTAACTGGTCAAGTTAAAAAAATGAAATCTACATTTTTTTCAGTTGAATTTGGCGCTAAAAAATAAACTAGAATGAAAAATTTGAAAAGTAAAATAGTCTCATAATTGAAAAAGTTAACAATTGAATTGAACATTTAAAAAAAATTTTTAATTATTTTTCTAATCAGTTGGACCAGTCCCTATCCACTTTTCTATCCAGTTGGATCAGGTCTTTTATCATATTTTTAACCAGTTGGAATATCTACTAACCATTTTTATAACCAGTTAGAACATATAATAATCATTTCTCTAATCAGTTGGTACAGGACCTAACTGTGATTCTAACGAGCTGAAAAAGAACAAGTGCGGACCATTTTTCTAACCAATTAACCCAGATCATTATCATGTTTCTAAACAGGTCCAAACAAGTTGCACCAGGTCCTAGCCATGTTTCTAACCAGATGTACAATTTTTCTACATAGTTGGACCAGATCTTAGCCATGTTTATAACCATATAGACCAGGTCCTAACCATGTTTCTAACCAGGTCTTAACCGTGTTACTAGCCAGGCCCTAATCATGTTTCTAACCAATTTCCAACCCTGTTTATAAACAGGTCCTGACCATGTTTCTAACCAGGTTCTAACCGTGTTTCTAACCATGTTGTCGAGGTCCTAACCGTGTTTTTAACTAGGTGCTAACCATGTTTATAAACTGGTCATAAACATGTTTCTAACCAGTTGAAACAGGTCCTAATCATGTTTACAAACCGGCCCTAACCATGTTTCTAACCATTTTTATAACCAGCTGGAACAGGTCCTAACCATGTTTACAACCACTTTTCCAACCAGCTGGAACAGGTCCTAACCGTGTTTATAATCAGATCCTAACCATGTTTATAACCAGTTGGATCAGGTCCTATCCATGTTTCCAACCAGGTCCTAACTATGTCTACAACCGCTTTTCTAACCAGTTGAAACAGGTCCTAATCATGTTTATAAACCGGCCGTAACCATGTTTCTAACCATTTTTATAACCAGCTGGAACAGGTCCTAACCATGTTTATAACCACTTTTCCAACCAGCTGGAATAGGTCCTAACCGTGTTTATAATCAGGTCCTAACCATGTTTATAACCAGTTGGATCAGGTCCTATCCATGTTTCCAACCAGGTCCTAACTATGTCTACAACCGCTTTTCTAACCAGTTGAAACAGGTCCTAATCATGTTTATAAACCGGCCGTAACCATGTTTCTAACCATTTTTATAACCAGTTGGAACAGGTCCTAGCCATGTTTTTAAACATGCCCTAACATTGTTTATAAACATGCCCTAACCTTGTTTATAAACAGGTCATAAACATGTTTATAAACAGATCCTAAACATGTTTCCAAACACTTTTCCAACCAGATGGAACAGGTCCTAACCGTGTTTATAATGAGGTCCTAACCATGTTTCTAACCAGTTGGAACAGCTCATAAGCATGTTTTAATCAGGTCCTAACCATGTTTCTAACCAGTTGGAACAGTTCATAAGCATGTTTTAATCAGGTCCTAACCATGTTTTGTAACCAGGTCCTACCCCTGTTTATAAACAGGTCCTAACCATGTTTCTAACCACTTTTCCAACCAGTTGGGACAGGTCCTAACCATGTTTATAAACAGATGCTAATCATGTTTATAAACAGATGCTTATCATGTTTATAACCAGATGGAACAGGTCCTAACCATATTTTTAACCGGGTCCTAACCATGTTTATAAAAAGGTCCTAACTGTGTCTCTAACCACTTTTCTAACCAGCTGGAACAGGTACTAACCATGTTTTTAACCATGTCCTATACCTGTTTATAAACAAGTCCTAACCATATTTCTAACCAGTTGGAACGGATCCTAGCCATGTTTCCAACCATTTTTCCAACCCGCTGGAACAGGTCCTAACCATGTTTCAAAACAGGTCCTAACCCAGTTTATATCCACTTTTCCAACCAGATGGAACAGGTCCTAACCATGCTTATAACCAGAGAGGCCAATTCTGAACCATGTTTCTATTTAGTTGGATCAGGACATAGCCAGGTCGACTAGGTTTTAACTATTTTTTTTAACCATTTGGAATAGATATTAACCATTTTTTTTAAATAGTTTGAACATGTCCTAAGCATTTTTATAAGCAGACGGACCAGGTCATAATCATGTTTCTAAACACGTGGACGAAGTCCTAATCACTTTTCTAACCAGTTGAACCAGGTCTTAACCATATTTCTAACCAGATGGAACAGGTCCTAACCATATATGTAAATTCCCGATCTAGCGGCCACCCTGAACTTGTTTGAATCGGAAATTTGGGCGAAAAATCCGTCAATCCGAGGGTAAAAATGTTCTGGAAGCTATAAAAGTGGGGGGAGATTGAAGGGAGAAGATTTGGAAGTAAGTATAAACTGTGAAAAGGACGACGCGCGAAATTGAAAAGAGAGGCAGACGTAATCCTACCTAAAAGCTAGCTAATTGTAAGATCCCTAACTTATTCTTAATCGATTAATCACTATCGAAAGTAGTTTCTAGCCTATTCATAGTCAACACTAGCTACACAACGTCTCCCACTTTCTTCATCATCGCTTCCTATACACTATATTATTTTTTCATTCATTAAATTCCTCGATTTTTTCGATGAAAATCGAGCCTTGGCTTTGCGTTCGGCCGAAGCTTTCCCCATATTTTTTGTTACCTCCAAGCAACGCTAATAATGATGCTTCGTGTTTGGTCGTCACAATAATCTTAGTTTAGTAGAAGTCTATTAGTAAAATTTTCAAAATTCACTATTAAATCACATGTGATTTTGTTGTCAGTCGTGGTGACAATCGCTTGTGCAAAAACAATTTTACACACACTCGCAAATAGGTTTCCGATCATCAATTCATTTCTTTTTCTTTCTTTTTTTATCATCAATATTTCGAATCGTAATTACAATCACAACAAGGCATCATCATCATCATTTTATTTTATTTTTTTTTATTTCGAGAGAAAAGAAACCTGACCAAATTGAAATGATGGCCAATTATGATCTAATAATTACAATCACTCGTGAAAAATTATCTTCCTCCTCACTATCGCCTTCTTTCGCACGGACTCAAATCGAGTAATAATCGGTCTCTTAAAAAATAGTTCATACGACTTCTTCTTCTTCTTCTTTATCATCATCATCATCATCTTCTTCTTCTTCTTTTTCTTCTTCTTTTTTATCATCTTTTATGTCATCAAATTGTGATGTACCAAAATAAACTAAATATATTATTTACTTCAAGTTTCAACAGTGTAAAAATCTTTCATACCTTTAGATGACGTCAATAATAGTAATTGTTAATTATAATAATACAGCGTATTATTGTAATATTATAATAATAGCTACGACCACCTCTAAACTCTACCTAACTACCCACTCGCCACTCGTCTTGTGAGCTCGAGGCTCGCATATTTGGTAGTAAGCTTTCATTTATCTCACTTATCTTTTTCAATTCGTATCACCTCCATTCGTCCCGAAACTCCGGCTTTTCTTATTCTCTCACCAACCTCTTTTTGCATTTGCTCCTCACTTTTCCCATTGAGAATATTTTATTTTGCTGATTATTTTCGATTTCGAGCTCTCCAAAAACTTGACAGTGTTGCATTCTTCAATAGATGTCCAGAGACATTTTTTTACAGCGTTCCAATGTACAAGAAAATTTAGAAAAATAGCTACTTTCAAGAAAAAACAAATCAAAATTTCAACGATAGTTTTATATTTGATTTTTTTTCAAAATAATTTATATACTTTTTAAATCATTATAAATGGTTAGAAACATGTTTTCACCATGTTTCTGACCAGCTGGAGCAGTTCTTTATCATATTTCTATCCAGTTGGAAAAGGTACTAACCACTTTTCTAACCAGTTGGGCCAGGTATTAAAAATTTTTTAACGAGTTGGAACAGGTCCTTACCATATTTCTAACCTTTTCAAACAAGTAAGGTGGCCGTTTTAATAAAAAAATTCCCCAGTTTTCGAAAATTCTCCACGACCAATGAAATTAAATAATTTGATGTCCTAAAGCTAAGAATTTTCAATTTTAAGTAATAAGAACTGCAAAGTAAAGCAATTAAAGTGGAACTATTGAATTTTTAACTTTTAAAATTGATATTTAAACATTTTTTATTTCAAATTTCTTTAAATTTAAATGCTCAATTATTTTGACCTAAACAATGGAAGATATTGACACTTTTTAATAGAATAGCTTTAAATTAAATGCAGTTAAACTGCAAATTAAATTTTAATGAAATTGAGTTATTAGCCATTTTTTTTATACTGAACACTTTTTATATTACAAATTAAATTACTTTAATTTTAAGTAGTTTCAAATCAATAATTGTTCAATTGTTATTTATAGAACAAAATGGGTTTTCTGTTTTGAAACATTTTCAAATATTCTTTGAAAATTAGTTATTAAAAGTAAAAACTAATTAAAAACTTTCCCAGGAATATGAAAAAAACTGTTCTTTTATCTTGAAACCTTTAAAAATCCTCAAAAAGCTTTAAAATTTGATTTCTGAATCTGAAAAAATCTACATTTTGTTTTCAAAATGTTTTGAACTTCTAAATACCTTTTAAAATTATTCAAATTTGTACTAATTTTTTTTTGATTTTGCGAAATTAAACAAAATGTCTCTAATTTTCCTAGGAATTTGTTTTTCAAATTTTTATTTTAAAATCTTAAAAAATCTACATTTTGCTTCTAATTTTTTGTAATCTTTTTAAATTTTTAATTATTTAAACATTTTTTTCCAAAGCTTCTAAATATGTTTAAAAGCGATTAAAAATTTTCCTAACATTTGTAAGAAATGCTGAAAAATTAAAAGAAATTGCCATACAATTTTTAAAATTCTTTTTCGACAATTTTGGAAATCTTCTGAAATGTTTTGCAAATATTTTCTTAAAATTAATTTCTTAAATTAGTCATTTTAATTTTTTACGGAAATCTTAAGAACATTATTTAGTTCTCGTAAAATCTTTCAATTTGTTAGAAAGTTTAAAATTTTTGATTTTATATCTGCAAAAATTCCTATTTAAAACAAATTAATTTTTAATCTTTTGAAAACTTCTATTGCAGTAATTTTTCCTGATTTAATAATTGTTCAATTTTTATTTATTTCTTAAAATTTATTTCAAATTTTTCAGGAATCTTGAGAAAAATGTTGTATTATCTTAAAACCTATCAAAATCCTTAAAAAGATTCCGAATTTTTTTGTTTTGAAATCTTCAAAAATCTGCATTTTTTACAAATTGTTTGAAAACGTTTCAAATTTTTAATTATTTTTGAAAAAAAAAGAATTGTCAATAAAATACTTAAATCCTCAAAAAAAAAAATATTTTTCAATCAGTTATATTATTCACTAATAAATTTCATTTAAAAAAATCATTTTTACTCAGCAATTGAATTTTCTACAAAAAAAAAAGAATTTTCAACCAAGAACATTATTTTTCTACAAAAAAAAAAATACGATTTTTTGACAAAATACATGGAATTTTAACAGTCAAAAATGGATTAGATAAATATTTAGTTTGAAAAAAAAATTAATTTACCAAAAAAAACAAACGAATTTTTAACAAAATAGTTAAATTATCAACTAACTTTCAAAGTGACTCGAATTATTACTTCAATTTTGAAAAATCTGAAATGTTGACTATTATAAATATCTTTTGAAATTTTGTGTCTTTAAAAAATAATTTTTCAAAATAAAAAATAATTTCTAATTTTTCCAGGAATCTTTAGAAAAGTTTTTTTTTTCTCGATAACATTAGAAATTCTAAAAACACTTCGAAATCTTTAAAAACTTATATATATTTTCAAATTTTTAATTACTTTCGAAAATTTTCAAAACTTTCAACATTCTAAATATCTTTAAAAATAATTCGAATTTTATCCTAATAATTTTAGATAAAAAAAATTATTTATATTTACTTGTTCATCAAACTAAAACTTTTATTTAAAAAAATTCAATATTTAAAACAATTACATTTCAATTCCTCAAGTCTTCCAAACTGGATTTTCAAATTCTTTAAATTGATTGGATTGGATAGAATTTTCTTCTAACAAAATGGTAAAATTCATGGTAAAAAAATAAATTCACTCTCATTTCCCGGTCCAGCGGCCACCCTGAAATATATTTCTGACCAGTTAGAAATATGTTCCAACTGGTTATACTTTCAAATTGAAAGCCCTTGGAATTTGATAGAAAAAACAAAAAAATATTTTTAAAGCCTAAAAACTCCGAATCCACAAAAAAAATCTATCTTTGCGGATGAATCAGGATTGCAATTTCGTCCTTCGGGGCACTCGGACTTTTTTCCCCCCTCCCTCCCAGTTTGATGAAAAATCGAGCGCTTCACTAGAAAAAATTGCGCGGCACTCTTGATATCAATGGAAGTATAAATTGTGTAAAAAACTCTTTACTTTTCTTCCTAAGAATCACTTTAGTCAGTCTCACTTGACCGTTTCGAAAACATGACATAACAAAATAATTCAATAATTGGATAATAAATGTTAAATAGATTTTAAAAAAAGGATTAAATTTGTACATCATTTCTACCATTTTGACACTATTACATTCGCTGCTCTATGAGATTTCCTGTACACAGAGAATGAAAACATTTTCCTTATTTCATCTTAGGTCTTCACAACCTATTTGCGATTGGCATATTTTTGTTCTCTTCTCGAAAAAAGTCTTTCAAAAATATTGATAATCAATAAAAAAGCTTTGTCTAAAATGTTCCGATTTCTTTTTATTATTTCGATCCATCAAAAATCGCTCTAGACTCGAAGCTTCGCTTGGACGCGAATTCTTAGATACAAATTGCGAAAAAATACTAAAAAAATAACTGCGCTTCGGAGCAGAGTCGACATCTTTCATTTTTATCATTTAAGTTCCTCTCGTTTCATAGACGAAAACCTCTTCGGGGATTAATTCAAAATTTCACAAAAAAAAAAAAAAAAATACATAAAAAAAACCAAACAAACAACATATTTCTGGGGTTCTAAAATTTGACGATATTTTAAAAATTAATTTATATCCACCTGGAAAGCAAAACAGCAGAAAATTTTAAAACCCCAGTAAAAAAAACACTAAATTTTAGTTCAAAAAACGTAGAAATAGTAGTATAGCAGACCGGGTTCTCTTCCATGCTAAGTTATCGACCGATGGTAATTACCTGCTGTCGGTAACTCAGCACAGAAGAGAACCTCGCTCTGCTATACTACTAATACAAAATATAAATATTTTTCTTGGACGAACTTACAAGCCTGATCGTGCAATTTTGGCGAGCCCCACAAATATTTCTCTTGTCCCCCACACTATTTTCGTCTCGCATCGACAAAAAATTAATTAAAACAATCAATCAAACAAACAAACAAAAAAAAAGAAAGAAGAGACACGATGAGTTTACATAGTTCGTGTTGAAAATAATAAATAAATTTACAAATTCTAGCTATTCTCGTTAACCTGATTTTTTTTTCTTGCCAACTTGCATTAGTCGCGTTCGCTTTTGTTTCGATTTAAACAAAAAAAAATAAATAAAAAAAATAAAAAAAGTCGCTGGCGCTTTCTTCTTTTGCGAGCCGGCAATCCCGTTAGTGGCAACTAACTATACATACAAAATCTATGAAATTCATAACCGAACAAACGCAGTTTTTTTCAACTGGCTACAACACAGAAACAATCAATACCTTTCTTAACTAGAAGATGAAAATTTGGCTCGAGTTTCGCTTTTACACCGACGTAAAAATATATTATAATTAGTTTTTTCAGCACATCCCTCTCTAACGGATTTGTCTGAAAAGGCACAATTCTAAAAAAAAATATCTGTCATTCGCTGTACAATTAAAACTGATATCGATTCGTAGTAACTGCGGTACTCATAAATACAACGTTTCTAAAAAGTACTAGCTTCCCCTTTCGTTTTCTTTCATTCACTTTGTGTGTGTGTGTGTGTTTTGTGTGTTTTATCGCACGACAATTATATTTATACACGTGTCGAAAAAAGTCCAAATGAAGCTTTTCTTTGTCGTTCCTATTTTATTTTAGTTTTTTTTTTTCATTGCTTTTCTTTTTTTCTAACTTTTTTATTTTCTTTTTATTAAGTGATGGTTTTCCATTTCCACTTTATTACTTTTTCCTCAAGAAAATACTCGTCGTCCGCGCGAGGGTCGGGATCGAACGAAAGGTAAGTGCGTAGTATCGTAAAAATACATATCGGTTTTAAAATCTCCACGTGGCAATGGCGCCAATTGCCCCGGCTTGGAATGTTTTAACGTAAACAACAACGTGACGAGGATATGCCGACTTCCAATCTCATGGCCAAAAAAAAAAAAACCACAAAAAAGTATATTTACTTGTTTCAAATTTTATTTTCTTTTTTTCTTCCAATTTTAATGAGGGCATTTTCAAGTTGCCACTCTTTCGACTTTAAATGCTTTCAGTGTTTGGTGTTTTTGAGGAATTTGGGTCATTTTAAATTTCGTTTTTTCCTGAATTTAAATCGTTATACTTCAGTTGATAGTCATTTTTATCAGATTCCAGGCATAGTTTCTTATCAATTTAAACAGACATTAACCAGTTGGGACAGGTGCTAACCGTTTTTTCTAACAAGCTGGAAACGGTACCAATAACCATTTTTCGGGCATGTGAAAATTGTAATAACCATTTTTCTAACCATTGAAACATGTGTTAGCCACTTGGAACAGGTACTAACCGGTTTTTCTAACCAGCTGGAAAGGGTACTAATAACCATTTTTCGGACATGTGAAAATTGTAATAACCATTTTTCTAACCATTGAAACATGTGTTAGCCACTTGGAACAAATACTAACCGTTTTTTCTAACCAGCTGGAAAAGGTACCAATAACCATTTTTCGGGCATGTGAAAATTGTAATAACCATTTTTCTAACCTTTGAAACATGTGTTAGCCACTTGGAACAGGTACTAACCGTTTTTTTCTAACCAGCTGGAAAGGGTACCAATAACAATTTTTCGGACATGTGAAAATTGTAATAACCCTTTTTCTAACCAGTCGAAGCATATGTTAACCATTTTTTCTAACCAGTTAATACAGGTACTAACCGCTTTTCTAGCCAGCTGGAAAAGGTACCGATAACCATTTTTCGGACATGTGAAAATGGTAATAACCACTTTTCTAAGCAGTGAAATATGTGTTAGCCACTTGGAACAGGTAGTAACAGTTTTTTCTAACCAGCTGGAAAAGGTACCAATAACCATTTTTCGGGCATTTAAAAAATGAAATAAACATTTTTCTAACCAGTTAAAACATGCGTTAACCATTTTTTTCTAACCAGCTGGAAAAGTTACCAATAACCATTTTCGGACATTTGAAAATTGTAATAATTATTTTTCTAACCAGTTGAAACATATGTGTTAACCATTTTTTCTAACCAGTTGAGACAGATACTAACCGTTTTTCTTAACATATGGAAAAGGTGCCAATAACCAGTGTTCGGGCATGCGAAAATTGTAATAAGCATTTTTCTAACCAGTTGAAACATATGTTAACCAGTTGGAACAGGTACTAACCGTGTTTCTAACCAGCTGAAAAAGGTACTAACCAGATGAAAAAAATACTAACAAGTTGGAACAGGTGTTAACTACTTTTCTAATCAGCTAGAAAAGGCAATAACCATTTTTCTAACTAGCTGGAAAACATGCTAACCATTATTCTAACCAGATAGTGCAGGTGTTTGCCATCTTTCTAACCAGTTGATATATGTACTAGCCCTTTTCTCTAACCAGCTGCAACTGGTACTAACCACTTTTGAACAAGTTGGAACAGGTATTAACCATTTTTTTTAACCAGTTGGAACAGATATTAGCCATTTTGCTAACCAGCTGGTACAGGTGCTAACCATCTTTCTAACTATTTGGAACATGAACTCGCGATTCTTTTAACCAAAAATTGAACTCTTTTGTAGAAAATTTATCTTTTTCACTTAAAAATCTAACAGATTGTTATCAAATTTAACTATTTCGTGAAAAATGGAATTTTTGGTTGAACATTAATATTTTAGAGTTGGAAATTCATTTTTTTTGTTAAAACTTCGGTTTTTTTTTACTCGAGAATTCAAACATTTTGGTTAAAATTTTTTTTGTATGAAATCGTCTATTTAGCTTTAAAAATCAACAAATTATTTCTCTCGGTTGAAAATTTTATTACTCGGGTAAAAATTAGACTATTTTTTTTTTTGAAATATTAACGATCAGGTAGAAAATATACTTTTTTGTTGAAAATTCATACTTTTAATCCGAAAATATAACAATTTTGGTAGGGTATTCAACCATTTGGTTTAAATTAACTTTTTTGTTGGAATGTTTTAATGTATTTCTAACCAGTAGAACCAATAATTAACCATTTTTCTAACCAGAATCTAAATAAAAATTCCACTATTTATTAAAAAATTTAACGAATAGGCAGAAATGTAACTTATTTGTTGAAAATTCATATTCAGGGGTCGAAAATTTGAATATTTTTGTAGAAAATTTGATCACTTGGCTGAAAATGAACATTTGTCTTGAAAATTCATATTTTTAGGTTTAAACTGCAATTGTTTTGTATAAAAATAGTGTTTCGGGTCAAATTCTTGTTACTAATTTTTCTAACCAGTTAGAAGTTGAACTCAACCCAATTGAAAAATATGCCAACCATGTTTTTAAAATATTTTTTATCAGTTGGAACATATGTTATCTATTTTTCAACCAGATTCTAACCAAAATTTCAACTATTTATTAAAAAATTTAACGATTAGGTAAAAAGTTAACTTTTTTGATGAAAATTCAAATTCTGGATTCGAAAATTTAAATATTTTGATGGGAAATTAGACTTTTTAATTGAAAATAAACTTTTTTTTCTTGATAATTCATATTTTTGGATTGAAAAGGCAATTTTTTAGTAAAAACGTAATTTTTTTGGATCAAAGTTTTGTTACTAATTGTTCTAATCAGCTGGAACTTGTACTCAATCCAATAAAAAAATACGCTAACGATGTGTTAAAAATATTTCTAACGAATTAAAACCGTTACTAACCACTTTTCTAACTAGCTTCTAACCAAAAATTAAACTAATACGCATTTTTCTAACCAGCTGGAAAAAAATACTAAACAGTTGGAATATGCAATAACCACTTTTCTGACCAGTTGGGAAATGTATTAATAAATTTTCTAACCTGTTTAAAGAATACTAACCACT
Source organism: Belonocnema kinseyi (assembly GCF_010883055.1). Lineage (NCBI taxonomy): Eukaryota > Metazoa > Arthropoda > Insecta > Hymenoptera > Cynipidae > Belonocnema > Belonocnema kinseyi. Next base: position 20,998,625 of record NC_046657.1, on the reverse strand, counting down.
TGAAGCGCGTACTAAATATTTTTCTAACTAGAAGCAACAGGTATTAATAGCCATTCTTCTAACCAGTTTGAGCAGATATTAATCATTTTATTATCACCAGTTTTTCTAAGTTTTTCTAACCAGCTGGAAATGGTAGTAATAACTATTTTTCGGACAAACTTGGAAAAAAAAACTAAACAGTTGGAAGAGGTAGTAACCACTTTTTTAACCAGTTGGAACAGGCACGAACCGTGTTTCTAACCAACTGGAAAAGGTACTACTAACCATTTTTCGGACAAGCTGGAAAAAATACTAAAAAGTTAGTCCATGCGCTGACTATGCTTCTAACCAGTTGGACCATGCATTAACCATTTTTCTAACCAGTTAGAATATATTCTAACCATTTCTCTAACCAGTTGGAACTAACCATTTTTTTAGACCAGTTGGAACAGGTTCTAAAAACAATTTTTCCAAACAGATGGAAGAGATACTAACCGTGTTTCTAACCAACTGCAAAAGGTAATAATAACCATTTTTCGGACCAGCTGGAAAAAATACTAACCTTTTTTTAAAACCAGTTGAAACAGGTATTAAAAACCATTTTTCTAACCAGTTGGAACAGGCTCTAAAAACCATTTTTCTAACTAGTTGGAACAGATATTAACCATTTTTCTAACCAGTGGGAAGACATATTAACCCGAATTTTTCCAACCAGGCTGAGCAGGTACTAACCATTTTTCGAACCAGTTGGAACACATCTTAACCATTTTTCTAACCACTTTCATGTTTGTCCGCAACTGATTTCAGGAATTGACGAAATTTGAAATTCCCCGCCGAGAAAATGATCAAATTCAGAAAGACAAAAAACTGTTTATCTTAAAATAAAACCTTTATTTTAAAACTCTGAAAAAGTACACTAGTAAAATTATATCATTCTTTTTCTCATTCTTTCGTTCACTCGTTGACTCGTTTTTTTTTTTGCTCTTTTTTTTTGGCGATAAGATTGGTTTTGTCAGCACGAGTCCGGTAGATATATACTGGTTTCGCGATAAGATCGTACGGAATTCGAATTGAATCGTTTTTTTCATTTTTTTTTTTTTTTTTTTCACTAGCAAATGGAAGTGCTTCTGTCTATTATAAACTCCTTAATCATTATTTGTATAATCCTTGGGAAGAAAACTTTTTTCTTTGTAATATTTCTGAGCAGCGTTTCTTGTTTTCTAGTTTACAAGTTTGTTTTCTTTTTCTTTAAAATATTCTTTTTATTCACACTCTCTTTTTCTCTTTCTCTCTGTCGCTCGCTCTCGCTCTCTTTTTCTCTCTCTCAAGCGTGCCAGCTTCGACCTCAAATCATCATCATCAGTTCTCCTTATTTAAAAAGTAATACCTAAAGTTACTCTTGGAAGCCTATTAGCTTGACGCTAAGCTGCCCATTGCCTATTCTCATCAACATTTCATCTCTCTTTCTCTCTCTCTCTCTCTCTCTCTACCAATCTATGATGCGCTTTCTTTTATTTCATTTTTTTTTTCTTTAAAATTTCTCGCGCTCATTTCTCTCATCTCTCTCTCTCTCTCTATTCTCACACTCTTGAATTCTTTCAATCTCGCGTGCGATCCGCGTCTCGACATTCGTTCCCTACTCGTTGCAAAATATTAACTACTTTTACCTATTTATCTTGGTGGATAAAACGTATAAAAGATGGCTGGCAAGTCAATTTATCGTGAGGAAGAATTTCTTTTTTCTGACTTTTTTTTTACGTGCTGTTGCTTCGTCGATTCTTCGTGTTGTTGTGTTTTTTTTTTGTCTTCTTCTTCTACCAGCTTCAGCGGGCGTACCTCTTCTAACTTATGTAACCCTCGGCGTAGTCGAACCTGGGAGGGAGAAATAGTTTAGAAAAAAAAACGGCCCGATTTCGCCGGTTTTGGTTAAAAGTTCACCTAGCCATCTCTCGTCGGAGTGAAAAATCCAGGTCCAGGTGGATTCATTTTCGACTTCAAATGTTTGCTTTTTGCTTAATTTTCAAAGGGTTTTTTGAAAACAGTTTGAAAACAAGCGAGAGTTTGGTTCTAAGCATGTTTCTAATCTGTTGCAGACTTCAGACTCTTAACCCTATTGGACGACCCCCCCCCCCGCCTTTTTTTTGCTAAAAATCCCTCTTTTTCATTTTCAAGAAACCCGATAAGAAAATCCAATTATTTTTGGTTGAAGGCAATTATCACACTCAAATCATAAACTACAGAAGATCATAAACTACGATTGTGTACTTTATTTGAGTACAAAATTTCGCTAAAAATTATTTTCAAAGAAATTAAATCTGAGAATATTTTTGACTTATTTTCTTTGTACTTTGAAATTTTTTGAATCTAAGAATTTTTTTTCTATGTAAAATATCAGCCTCAAACTTCGAAAAATGCAAGAGCCGACAATAAATTGCGTTTTTTACATCTCGCAGATATTTTTAATGTAAGAATGGTTCTTAGGTTCAAAAAATTTCTAGTTTACGTCAAAATATGGTCTGAGTTAATTTCTTTGAAAATAAATTTTTATCGAAATTTGTACTCAAATGAAGTACATAAACATACTTTATGGCCTTCTGATACGTTTTTCAAAGTTTCAGTCTGATATTTTATTAACAAAAAAATCTCTCAGGTTCAAAAAAAAAAAAATTAGGTGAACTGAAAAAGTGAGGTTGGTAATATAGGGATCTGAGTGTGTCACATGCCCTTAAAAGTTCAATTTTTCGATTGAAAAATTCAACTATTTGGTAGAGCATTGAATGACTTTGTTGGTAAATCAACTATTTTGTTAAGTTATTTTTTTTTTAATTCAACTTTCTTTGTTAAATTTCGATTTTTTGGATAGCAAATTCTTATTTTTTGGTGGAAATGTTACCTTTTTGTTTTAGTTTAGAAGAAACCTTTTTGCTGAAAATTTTAGTTCTAGTGTAAAATTCATCTTTGTAGGTTGAAAATTTAACTATTCGATTGAAAATTAATTATTCCGTTGGATTTTCATATTTTTGTGTTCAAAATTGATATTTTAGAATTGAAAATTCAATTGTTTTGTCAAAAATTCGGATTTTTTTTAACTTATGAATTCAACCATTTTGTTAAAAATAAATTTTTTTCTTGAAAAATCGTCTTTTTCGCTTTAAAAAACAATATATTATTATAAAATGTAGATATTTATTTGAAAATTGAAATTTTTAAAGAAAATTCGTTCTCTTATTTTGTTTTGTTTTGAAAATTCATCTCTCTTGGTTATGAATTCGTATTTTTTGGACATTTTGTGAAAAATTAATTTTTTTTCTAGTAGAAGATCAAAAATTTTATTTGAAAAATCCCCTTTTAGGCTGAAAATTAAAGTTTTTTGTTTAAAATTTGTATTTTTTGGTTGAGAATTCAATCATATTGTAAGCCAATTCAACTATATGGGTAAAAATTAATCATTTTATTTAAAAAATTATTCATTAAGTACAAAATTCATTTATATGTTGAAAATTAATTTCTCTGTTGATAATTCATATTTTCGGGTTGCAAATTCAATTTTTTGTAAAAAAAATCATTGTTTCGGTTAAAAATTTAACTAGTTCGTGGAAGATTTCCACTTAAAAAATGTAAAGTGTTTCAAATTTAATTTAATAAGGTACTTATAATAATGTTTTAAAACAAAAAAATGGATTGTTTTACTCTCGTTTAAAAATCATTTTAATACCCCTATTTTCAGAGCATTTTTAATTGTCTGAATTCTGCAGTTGAAACAGGTACCAACCATATTTCTACCCAGTTGGAACAAGTACCAACCATTTTTTTAACCAGTTAGAAAAGGCGCTAACCATTTTTCTAACTAGTTGGCAAAATACTAAACAGTTAGAAAAGGTAACAACGAGTTTTCTAATCAGTTGGAGCAGGCGCCAGCCATTTTTCTAACCAGTTGAAAAAATTCTAAACAGTTGGAACAGCTACCAACTAGTTTTCTAACCAGTCGGAACAGATACTAACCATTTATCTAATAAGTTGGAACAGATATTAACCATTTTTCTAATCAGTTGGAAGAGGCGCTAACCATTTTTCTAACCAATTGAAAAA
>NC_046657.1:20987854-20994457 GCF_010883055.1 Belonocnema kinseyi | reverse complement strand
CAACGAGTTATCTAAGCAGTTGGAACATGCGCCGACCATTTTTATAATCAGTTGGAACAGGCGCTAACCATTTTTCTAACCAATTGGAAAAACAATAAACAGAACAGGTACCAACGAGTTTTCTAAACAGTTGGAACAGGCGCCTACCATTTTTATAATCAGTTGGAACAGGCGCTAACCATTTTTCTAACCAGTTGGAAAAATACTAAACAGTTGGAACAGGTACCAACTAGTTTTCTAACCAGTTGGAACATATACTATTTTTTTAACCAGTTGGAACAGATACTAACTATTTATCTAATAAGTTGGAACAGGCGCTAACCGTTTTTCTAATCAGTTGGATGAGGCGCTAACCATTTTTCTAACCAATTGGAAAAATAATAAACAGTTAGAACAGGTTCCAACGAATTTTCTAACTAGTTGGAACAGGCGCCAACCATTTTTATAATCAGTTGGAACAGGCGCTAACCATTTTTCTAACCAGTTGGAACAGGCCATAACCATATTTCTAGAAAAATTGGAACAGGTCCTAAACATTTTTTGTCTGGCTAGTATTAAATAACCATAAGCATATTTATAATCAGTCAGAACTGGTCCTAACCAGTTGGAACAGTTCCCCAGAAACCTTATCCTGAACCTCACTCTAAAACTTTTTAAATAAACCAATTTCCGGACAAGTTAAAGCCAGCTGCGTCCGGTTTTGATACATTTTAGAACCAGTCTCGATACCGGATTAGTTTCAAACCAGTTTCAAATAAGTTTCAAACTGATTTGGAACCGATAATGTTTGTTACGTTTCACTTGGACCTTGACTTTCCTCCAAGAGAGAACCTACTCAAAAATTGATATGACAAGCAGGGGGTGTGTTGTTGGGTTTTTTGAAATAGTCAAAGGGTGTCATTTGTTTCGCTACTGAGAAAATTATACTTCGTCTAACCTATAAACTGTGGCCTACTTGGGCTGCTGAGCCTGGTACTGTTGATAAGAATCGTCAGGCGAGGCTGCATTGCTTGTCTGTTCGGAGTCACCCAGCGGCATGGTGTGGATGATGCTTGGCGCCGGGTAGGTTGTATATGGATACGGGTGCGGACTTGCAGCTATGTACTAAAAAAAAGCGTATAAAATTACACGTGAATTAATCGAGCCAGTTCCGGGAATCTCCCTCCTAGAAATAATCGATTGGACACGATTTACAACGATTAAGAGTGAACGAGGAGATAAATTGGTTTAAATTGTTGCTAATAGTGTCAATTGTTCCCACGAAGCAGTATGAGGAGACCACACTCCCATGCTGCATTTGGAAAATTTGGACGCACAGATTCGGATTTACAGTAGAACATCGATTATCCGAGGTAATGTCGGGAGGAGATACCTCGCATAAGACGGAACAAGTACAAAATTCGGAAGTTATGTATTTTTTTTTTTTTAATATATTTTAAATAGAAAAATAAATATAAACATTTAGCAAATAAAAGTAAACAACTTACAAATGTGGATTTATCTTGATTAATTTATTAATAATTGCAAACTACTGCGCGCATTCAGAATTAGGCGCAGCAGCTTCATCTGTTTTATTAATGATTCTCCGTATTATCCGAGCATACACTTCGGATAACGCGGAGCCTCGGATAATCGAAGGCCGGATAATCGAGGTTCTACTGTAGTTAGTTGGCATCGTTCGTAGCGCCTCTTGTGGAAAAGCGTTAAAATACAAGTTTTCCACATGGTATTATTTTTAATTGAGTATTCTAATATTATGTCGCACTAAATTAAAATTAATTAATTTAGGCGAAATTAAGTTAAAAAATTGTGATATAGCTTTGGTTTCAAGATAGAAAAGCCATTTCTTTCATTATTTTTCTTTCATATCAGAGAGACTTGAAAGGATTTTAAAAGACTTGAAGTGATATTAGGATTTGTCAAGAGATTTGTAAATATTTCAAAGAGTTTGAAGGTACTTTAAAATAATGCAGAAAATTGGAATGATTTTTAAGAAATTTCAAGGATTTTTTTAAAGAATACAAAAAGGTTTTGCAAAGATTTACAAGAGATTTTATAAGATTTTAAGGCAGTTTAAGTGATTTTAAATAATGTCGAGCGAGTTACTGAAAAGTTATTCAAAAAATATTTCAATGCATTTGAAGAGATTTCAAGGAATGTAGTTTTTTTTTAAAATATTTTCAGGAATTTAAAAGGATTTTTATTAATTGTATTCAATTCCGTACGATTTTTAATGCTTTTAAAGAAGTTGGAGGGATTTCAAACAAGTTTGGAGGAGTTTAGGGACTTTCAAGAAATCTTGCAGAATTTCTAAAAATTAAAGTGATTTTAAGGAATTACTAGGGACTTGGCGGGATCTTAAAGTTTCTTTTTGTAAGATTAAAAAGCAATTTAAAAAAAAATCAAAATTTTGTTAAGGATTCACAACTTTTTTTTGTAATTAAAAACTCTTCTGCTTTAGAAGAAATTTTATCTTCTTTGATAAAAAATGCAATTATTTGGTAGAGAATTCAATAATTTGGTTAAAAAGTCATACTTTTTGGTTGAAAATTCGTCTTTTTGGATTGAAATGTCGACTAAAATCTTATTCAACAGAAAATTCAACTATTTTTTTTAATTTATCTTTTTGATTTAAAACGTTATCTGTTACAGAAGAAATTTCTTCTTTTTTTTAAATGAAAATGCAACTTTTTGGTTCAAAATTATTCTTCTTTGCTTGAGTATTCAACTAATTTCTTTTAAAGATTTGGTTGAATCAATTTATTAAGAAATCGCTTTTTTTGTTAAAGATTTATATTTTAAGTTGAAAATTCATTTCGTTGGTTTAAATTTTAATTATTTTGTTGAAAATTAATCTTTTTTAATTGAAAATTCCACTACTTGAGTAAAAGTTAAAAATTTATTTTTTGATTGAAGTCTTATGCCTGTTTGAAAATTTAACTGTTCACCTCTTGTTTTTGTAAAAAAATAATTTTTAGTTTGAAATTTCATTTTTGTTGGGTAAAAATGCATCAGGTTCGTGGAAAATTTGTTTTTTTTTTCTTATCTCATATTTTTGTTAAAAAATTCAAATTCTGTAAAGAAAATTTTTCTTCTGGTTTAAACGTTCAATAATTTAGATAAACTTTTATTTATTTTTTGAGTGAAAAAATTTATTTGTTGGAAATTTGTCTTTTTGGTTTAAACTTTTTTTTCTTTTGTTTTATAAATTTAAATTTGAAATTCCTATATTAAAAGTATCAGATGATTAAAATGCGGTAATTTAAATATTAATAATTTGAAATGAAAAAATTAGTCGAGGAAAAATAATAGAATTTTGAAAATGTTCTCGGTTCCGCATTTTTCTGCAAGAGGCGCTACGAGCGTTGCAAACTAACTAAACGATTATTTACTTCTTTTTATATTGATATTGCTGCCATTTGTTGGTTTAAAAGCATAAAAAATCGCTTGCAAATAATTATAGCAATATCACAATTATAGAGTGACAATCTTAAGCTCTAACTCAGAATAATAGATACCGAATTGAAACTCGGACCAAAAAAATTGTAAGTAACTAATTCAATTTTCTTAAATTTTTAGTAGAAAAACTTATACAACACTATTAAATTTTCTGTAATATAAGAATACTGAATTTTAAATAAGTTTAATTTGAAATTCTTGAAAGTTTCTAGTTCTAAATATTAAAAATATTCCATTTTTAATATTTAAAATAATTTGGTTTGTCTATGCCTAATCTTAAAATCATAAATTCATAAACTCTCATATAACAAGTATGAACGTTTTTATACAATTTATACAGCTTTTTAAATTGAAAAAAAAAATTATTAAGTTTAAAATTAAGCAGTTTAAGAGCCTGAATTTTAAAATGTTTCTCACCTTTTAATTATTCAAATCAAATCGCAAAAAGATAAAAAATGTACATTATTCATACTTGAATTTCACATGGCATAATTTTAAAATAAACAAAGTTACAGGCTTCTGAATACATATTGTACAATTATGAATGCTTTATTTAGAAGAAGTGTCTAAGACGGCTCGAAATTTTTACATGCATTGCTAAACGTTTGAACTCGAAAAAGCTGTCTAAATTTTTATTTTGTGTAGATTTTTTTTTTGTTTTGAACCAAAAAATGATAAAAAACTTTTTCTTCGATTTTGGTGGCCTAAAACTTACATTAATTTGTATTTTGAAGATTTATAATTGAAAACTCTGCAAGTTTAAAAATGTATAAATAAAACTTCTTAAATTTGCATGATTTTGATGATCAAAAGTCAAGTTTTCAATTTTAAATCTGAAAATTAAAGAAACTTAAAATTTATATATCCAAAATTGCCGTCTTTTAATTATAAAACTTGCACATTGATTGATGTGTAAATAAAAAAAATGTAAAAATAAAAAATCATAAATTTGGATTATCTTGAAGATCAAAAGTCACACTTTCAATTACTATTCTTTAAAATCAAAGAGATATTTTTCAAATTTATATAATCAAAATTGCCGTTTTTTAATTATAAAACATGAAACTTGTATATTTTTTGATTGAAAATTTTCAAAATCAAACATTCATAATTTTTAAAGATGTATAAAGAAAAATTCTTAAATTTGGATTATCTTGAATATCAAAAGTCACGCTTTCAATCGTAAATGTTCAAAATTAAAGAAATTTCAAAATTATATCATCAAAATTACAGTTTTTTGAATTGTAAAATTTTAAACTGGTACCATTTTTTTATTTCGAAAATTTAAAAATCCAAACTCTTCAAGTTTAAAAATGTCTAAATAACATTTTTTAAATTTTGTTGAATTTGGAGTTCATGAATCAAGTTTTCAATTATAAATCCTCCAAATTGATGAAATTTTGAATACAAATCATCAAAATTACAGAATTTTCAAATGTAAAACTTCAAACTGGGAACAGTTTTTATTTGTTAATTTTTGAAATTGAAAAATATCCAAATAAATAAAAATTGTTAAAATTAGATGATATTGAAAATCAAAAGTCAAGTTTTCAATTATATATCTTCAAAATTACAGAAATTTCAAATTTATAATCAGAATTGCCGTTTTTTCAATTATAAAACTTGAAACTTGCATATTTTTTAATTCTACATTTACAAAATAAAATTTTCCTAGTTTTAAAGATGTATAAATAAAAGTTCATTAACCTGAATGGTCAAAAGTCACGCAGTCAATTCTAGACCTTTAAAATTAAAGAAATTAAAAATTTATGTAATTTTTAAATTGTAAAATTTAAATTTTGATAATTTTAAAGACCATAAGTCAAGTTTTCAATTAAAAATTCTCTAGATTGAAGAAATTTCAAATGTAAATTATCTAAATTACAGAATATTCAATTGTAAAACTTCGAACTCGAATAATTTTTATTTGCAAATTTTAGAAATTCAAATATTTTCAAATTTAAAGCTGTATAAATAAAAATTGTTAAATTTTGATGATCTTGAAGATCAAAAGTCAAATACTCAATTCTAAATCTTCCGAATTGAAGAAATTTCGAGTATAAATCGTAAAAAATACAGAATTTTTAAATTATGTAACATAAACTTTGTATAATTTAGAATTATAAATGGTAGAAAAGAAAAAAATCTTTAAAATGGATGATTTCGAAGATCGGCGCCAAGTTTTCAATTCTAAATTTTTCAAATTGAAGATTCGACGTTCAACAATCAAAATTATAGCTTTTTAAATTGCAAGATTTAAATCAGAAAGAATTTAAAAAAAAAGATTTATAATTAAAAGTTCTTGAATTTAAAGGACACAAAAATAAACGGTCTTAAATTTGGTTTATTTTGAAGTTCGAAAGACAAGTTTACAATTAAAAAAGTTCCAAATTTGATGAAATTTTTAACATACATTTCTTAATTTTAAATAAAAAATGTCAAACTCTTCAATTTCAAAAAAAAAAATATATATATATACATTTTTTAATTTGGATGATTTTGAAAATCAAAAGTCAGTATAAAAGTAAACCTCCTCAATTTTAAAAATGTGTAATTTAAATAACTACAATTTTTAACAGCTAAATTTTGAAAATGAAGAATTCAAAATCAAAGCTTCTCAAATTCAACAATTTTACATTTTTATTAAACAAAGGAAAAAATTACAATTTAATTATAAAATGGAATCAAAAATTTGTTCTAAGATCAAAAAATTAATTCACCGACACATTCAACGTTAAAAATGGAAAAATGTTCCCATATAAACCTTAAAAATTTAATTATTCAAAAAGAAAAAGGTTTCAAAATTAAGTAATTTATACTGGAAAAAAATTAAAATAAAAAAAATGTCTACTACGAAACGTTGACAATTAAACGAATCTTAACTTCATTTAAAGCTGAAAAAATGTCCATGTAATTAACGTAGATATCTATGTTAAATCTTTTTAACTCTCATCATTCAATAATTGAAAATTGTGATTTTTTCCCAGGAGGGGAAATTAGTGGAGGAAAGTAGGGGAAGTGAAGAAAACTGAGTAGATGGGAAGTCGGGATAGCGAGGGAAAATGAGGGGTTTGAAAAGTAGGGGATTTATGGGAAATGAGAGATGGAGAAGCGAGAGGAAATGAAGTGAGTGGAGGTAGGGGC
>NC_046657.1:20983489-20987754 GCF_010883055.1 Belonocnema kinseyi | reverse complement strand
AGGGGAAATGAGGGGCCGGAATTAGGGGATTGAAAGAAATGAGAAGTAAGGTATTTAGGGGAAATGAGGGATGTGGAAGGGAGGGAAATTCAGGACAGTGGAGGGAGAGGAAATAAGTAGTTGGAAAAGTAAGGAATTGAGGGAAAAGTGGGGAGAGAAAATAAGGAAATTGGGAAGTAGATGATTGAGGGGAGAGTAGGGTATTAAAGGGAATGTAGGGGAGAGGAAATAATAAGATTCGGAATTAGGAAAATTAGAAATAAGGAGTTGAAAAGTAGGGGTAAAAAGTAAAGGAATGTGTGAATGGGAAGTGGAAGATCTAGGGGAAATGAGGGACGTAGGATCGAGGGGAATTAATGAGAGTTCTTTGGTAATTAGGGGATTAAGGAGAAATGAGGGAGGATAAGTAGGAGAATTGAGGGACGGGAAATGAGGTGTTGGAAAAAAGGAGGTTTAGGGGAATTGAGGAATGGGGAAGTGAGGGCAATTGAGGACAGTGGAGGGAGAGGAAATAAGTAGTTGGAAAGTAAGGAATTGAGGGAAAAGTAGGGAGAGAAAATAAGGAAATTAGGAATTTGGAAGTAGAAGACTGAGAGGAGAGTAGGGTATTAAAGGGAATGTAGAGGAGAGAAAATAAGAAGATTCGGAATTAGAAAAATTAGAAATAAGGAGTTGGAAAGTAGGAGAAAGAAAGTAAAGGAATGTGGGAATGGGAAGTAGAAGATCGAGGAGAAATGAGGGACGTAGAATCGAGGAGAATTAAAGAGAGTGGTTGATAAAGGAGAAATGAGGGAGGATAAGTAGGAGAATTGAGGGAAGGGAAAATGAGGTGTTGGAAAAAAGGGTATTTAGGGGAAATAAGGTAGTGAGAGGAATTGAGAAGGAGATTCAGGCAAAATGCGAGATGTGGAAGTGAGGGCAATTGAGGACAGTGGAAGTAGAGGAAATAATGAGTTGGAAAGTAGGGAATTGATGAGGAATTAGGGGAGAGAAAATAAGGAAATGAGGGATTGAGAAGTAGGGGATTAAGAGAAATTAGGGACGGAGAATCGAGGGGAATTAAAGGAAGCGGTGCTAGGGGAAAGAAGAAATTGGAAAGTAGGGGATTTGTGGGGACATGATGGAAGGGGAAATTAGGGTTTAGCAATTAGGGGATCGAGTAAAAAATTGGAGGGGGTTAAGTAGGAGAATTTAAGAGGAGGAAAAATGAAGTGTTGGACAAAAGGGGGTTGAGGGGAAATGAGGAATGGGGAAGTGAGGGCAATTGAGGACAGTGTAGGTAGGGGAAATAAGGAGTTCGAAAGTAGGGAATTGAGGGAAAAGTAGGGGTGAGGAAATAAGGAAATGAGGTGTCGAGAAGTAGGGGATTAAGAGGAAATGAGGGACCAAAAATCGAGGGGAATTAAAGGGAGTGGTTTGGTAATTAGGGGATTAAGGGAAGTAGGGGATTGAGGGGAGGAACTAGTGGGAGAAGAAATGAGGAAGGGGAAGTAGAGGATGAGCAGATTGGCGAAGGGAGGGCTTATTAAAAGGCTATGAAACCCTTTCATTTCGACTCGATTTGAACTAACTATTATCACTTGAATGTAGATTTTTCGTATGAATTGGGCAAGTTTACTTACAGAACCGGTGCCCAGATGTAAGGTGGACATTTGGGTCGTGAGTTGAGGAATCATACTGTATTGTGGGTTGCTAGGATCAGCCGATGGCATCATCTATAAATAGAACAAGGAGAGAAATATTGTCAGCTGCGAGAGATCTGGAAAGATATGTACTAACTTGATTAACTAAATTTTAATATTACTTGTAAATTGTATACAAACGAGCAATTTTTCAAACTATTCTTAACATTCCAAAAATGCAAAACATGCTTATTATAAAGATTAATAAATTCAAAGTGTCCACACCTTGAATATGTTCAATTTGAAAGATTGTAAATTTAAGAGCATCCAGTTTCTAAATTGCATATCAATTTCAAGGCATTCAATTTTTGAATCGCTCAAATTCAAATGGTTAAAAGGTTTGAAGTACGAAAGGGAACAGGATTATTCCGAATTTTAAATATCAAAAAGGATAACATGCTACATTCAGAGATGATTTTATGATTAAGTGAATTTTGCAGTAAAAAGAGTTCGGAACCTATTTCAAACTGGTTAGAAGCATATTTTAGAATACGGTCCAAGAATGTTAAAAATCATTTTTCAAACTGATTGGCCAATGATTCTGCAAACAGGTTCCCTGCCAATTCCAACAATTTTGCACAAATCATATTTATACCTAGTTAAAACAAAACCTAACAATGTTTTTAACCAGTTGGAGCCGATTCTAACTAGCGTTTCCAGCCACTTGAAACAGGTCGTAAATATATTTCTAATCAGTTGGAGCAGGTCATTTATATGTTTCCAAACAGTTTGAGCAGGTTCTATCCAACGTTTCTTACCAGTTAGAACAGGTTCTAACCCTGTTTCCGACCATTTTTAGCAGGTTATAATCATGTTTACAACCAGTTGGAAGATGTTCTAATCAGTCTAAATATGTTCTAACCATGTTTCTAACAAATTGAAAAATCTTCTAATCCGCTCAAACAAGTCCTAGTCTAGTCTCTGACCAGTTGGAATAGATTCTAACAATATTTCTGACCAGTTGGACCCTTTTCTAACCATGTTTCTAACAAATTGGAACATGTTCTAATCGCGTTTCTAACCAGTTAGAACGGATTCTAAACCCTGTTTCTAACCAGTTGGAACGTGTTCTAATTATGTTTATAATCAGTTGGGATATGTTCTAACTTTGTTTCAATCCAGTTGGAACATATTTTAATGATCTTTTTAACCAGTAGGAATGTTCTGACTATGTTTCTAACCAGTTGGAGCATGGTCTGACTAGGTTTATGACCCGTTGGACCATGTTCTAATCATGTTTCTAACCAGATATAATATATTCTCACTGTGTTTCTAACCACTAGGAACATATTTTAATTATATTTCTAACCAGTTGGAAAGTTCTGACTATGTTTCTAACCAATTGTATTGTGTTCTACCCAGTCGAAACATGTTCTAATCATGTTTCTAACCAGTTGAAATATGTTCTAACTGTGTTTCTCAGCAGACGGAACATACTCTAATTATGTTTCTAACCAGCTGAAACAAGTCCTAGTTTTTTGTAGTTGGAACAGGTTCTAAACATGCTTCTGACCAGTTGGAACCTGTTATAATTATGTTTCTGACCAATTATAACATGTTCTAATTTTATTTCTATCCATTTGGAGCGGGTTCTAACCCTGTTTCTAACCAGTTGGAATGGGTTCTAACAGTGTTTCTAACCACTTTGAACATATTCTAATTATCTTTCTGACCAGTAGGAATGTTCTGACTATGTTTATAACCAGTTGGAGCATAGTCTGACTAGGTTTATGACCCGTTGGACCATGTTCTAATTATGTTTCTAACCAGATATAATATATTCTCACTGTGTTTCTAACCACTAGGAACATATTTTAATTATGATTCTAACTAGTTGGAAAGTTCTGACTATGTTTCTAACCAATTGGATTGTGTTCTAACCAGCCGCAACATCAGCAGACGGAACATACTCTAATTATGTTTCTAACCAGTTGGAATGATCTGACTATGTTCCTTCTAACCAGTCGAAATATGTTTCTAACCAGTTGAAATATGTTCTAACTCTCTTCCTCACCAGCTGTAACAGGTTTTGACTGTGTTTCTAACTAGTTAGAACATGTTCTAATTATGTTTCTAACCAGTTGGAATGTTCTGGCTAGGATTCTAACCAATGAAAGTAAGTTTTAACTGTGTTTCTAACCAGTTGGAACATATTCTAACTGTGTTTCTAACCGCTTGGAACATATTACAATTATGATTCTGACCAGTTAAAACATGCTCTAAATATGTTACTAACTAACCGAAACATGTTCTAATCATGTTTCTAAACAATTAAAATATGTTTTAACTGCCTTTCTAACCAGTTGGAATATATTCTAATTATGTTTTCAATCAGTCGAAACATGTTCTAACTGTGTTTCTAACCAGTTGAACCATGTTCTGACTAGGTGTATGACCCATTCTAACATGTTCTAATCGTGTTTCTAACCAGTTGGAAGGTTCTGACTATATTTCTAACCAATTAAATTATGTTCTAACTGTGTTTCTAACCAGTTGGAACATGTTCTGACTAGGTTTATAACTAACCGAAACATGTTCTAACCATATTTCTAATCAGTTGGAACAGCTTCCAACTGTCTTTCC
>NC_046657.1:20929571-20983389 GCF_010883055.1 Belonocnema kinseyi | reverse complement strand
CTAACGAATTTAAACATATACTAATTATGTTTCTAACTCGTTAAAATGTTTTAACAAGTTGGAACAGGTTCTAACTGGGTTTCTAACCAGTTGGAACAGGTTTTAACTGTGTTTCTAATCAGTTGGAACATATTGTAACCAGCTGGAACAAGTTCTAATTATATTTCTAACCGGTTAGGATGTGTTCTGACTATGTTTCTAACGAGTTGGAACAGATTCTGACCATATTTCTAATTAGTGGAAACAGGCCTTAACCCTATTTCAAACAAGCTGGAACAGTGCCAAATAAGGTTTGGAACATATTACCAACAGTTTTTTAATCGTGATTTAATTAGGTTTTTCGATCTTTAAAGCAACTGCTTTAAAGAACAAATTCGAATCAATTGGAAAAAAGCTATTTAAATATGATAACTTTACAGAAATATATTTTCTAAAGTAATTTCAAGAAACTTTTCACCAAGAGCATGCAGATATACAAGCGCCACATACAAAGGCAAATAAAAAGCTGCACTGTACTTTTTTTTTTTTTTTTACTTTAGCATGATGTCCAGTGATCAGGTAAGCTGAAATTTTGTGGATTTTCCTTGTGTTTCCCCGACCACGCCCCCCAGCCAATTTAAAAATCTCCTTTTGTAATTTGTCAAACTTATCCTCAATCACAGACTTCATAGGTAAATATTAATTTCAATCAACAACAACGATCTATACAGTGAGTCAGGATGAAGTTATTTTGTCAATTTTTAGAGTTCCCTAGCCCGGAGTAGAAACCCTTTCGGGTGTCCGTCCATCTGTCCAACTGTTTTCCCAAAAAGGGAAGTAAGGGAAAATTATGGGAGGGAAATTTGGGTAAATGAGAGGGGAAGTGTATGAGAAGTGAGGGAAGGGGAAGAAAGGGGAATCGCGGATAAATGGGGTAGGGCAAATGTTAGAAGGGGAAGTGACGGGAAATAAGGGGAATGGAAGTGTGATAAATGAGGGAAAATGCAAGTAGGGAGACTAAGAGGGAAGGGAGGGATACCTGGGGAAATGAGAGGGGAGTATTAAGTAAAGGGAAACAAATGAGGAAGAAATTAGGGCGGGGGTTGCGAAAGGTAAATTAGGAGAAAGGGGAAATTATGGAATTGGAATTAAATGATGAAGGGGAAATTATAAAAGGGGAAGTAACAGAAAATAATGGAAAGGGAAGTAGGATAAGTAAGGGGAAATACGGCAAGGGAGAGTAGAAGTGAGTGTAGGGGAAAGTTAAGTGAAGGGAAATTAGGGAATTGTAATTAAATAATGAAGCAAGGGGAATTTGGGGAAATGGTCAGAGGGGAGGTATGAAAAGTGTGGAAAGGGGCAACATGGGTAGAAGTAAGTGAGGGGAAATATAGGGGAAGTAAATGAGGAAGAAGTTTTGGAGGGAGTTGCGAAGAGTGAAGTGAAGAGAGGGGAATTAGGGGAATTAGGGAAGGGAAAGTGTGCGAGGGGGAGCTTTAAACGACTTAATTTAGTCTTTAATAGGCTGAAAACCCCTTATTTTTGGACGAAAGGCGCCACAACTTTGACTAATTTTTTTCGTAAAAATGTAGAAAAAGAAAAATGTAAAATGCAGCAAAGCCAACACAAAAACTCTAGATAAAAACTCACGTCGACCTGTTGCATGTGGGGAGGTCCTGTCTGCACGAGGTAGGGAGTAACCCAGGGTGCTCCTGGAACATTGTAGCCGGGGACAGCCTGTCCATAATGACGACTGTATTGCGCCAAAGCTGCAGCAGGTAACATGTGCGTTGTTGCAACTCCATTTTGGCCGACTCCACTCGCGTCGTAGTTCAGGGTCATGTTCTGCAATTTTTATTTTTTCGTTATTTATTATTTTTCTTCTTTTTATGCTCCTTCATTTTTCAGAAAACCTAAGAAGATAAGTATAGAGTCGATAAGAAGAACCGGTTTTATACCACGATTACTTGATTACTGTCCTCGAGACCATTATAAGCCCCAAGTGGTGAGAGCCGAATTTGCGTAAACAGATTCAAGGTTCTTTATTATCTCAATTAGTATAGTAGAGTGTTTTGTAGTATCTTACTGCTTTTTCTCATAACTATACTAACTGAAGTAATAAATAACCTTGAAGTTGTTTACGCAAATTCGTCTCTCACAATTTCGCGATATCGTTTTATGAGGTTATCAACTGGATGACGACGTAAAATGATATTGCGCAATTGTGAGAGATAAGTTTGCCTAAAAAGCTTCAAGCTTATTTATTATATAAATTGGTGCAGCACAGTATTATTCTTGTTTTTTCTCATAATTACATTAACTGAAATAATAAATAACCTTGAAGTTGTTTACGACAAATTTGCGTAAACAGCTTGTTTTTAGGAGAAAAATTAGAACTATGGAAGAAAATTTCTTGACAATTCTAGGTTTTTTTCAGGTATTATTTTTTATAGTACGGAGCCACTTAAATATTTTGTATTACATAAAATAATTGACTCGGAATATGTTAAATAAATAATACAAAAAACATCATTATGATTACTTTCTTGAATTTGTTTCGAAAGTATAAAATGGTTCAGTTAAAATAATTAATTTTCCGCGCACAAAAAATTACCAAATTTGCAATTCAAATGACGATTCTTCAACTGCAATAGACGAATTTTAAACCAAATACATGATTTTTTAAGAAAAGAGTTTAACTTTTAACAAAGTTTTTTTTTTTAACCAGAAAGATCAATTTTCAAATAAAATAATTAATGTTCAACTGGGATCATTGAATTTTTCAACAAGAAGATAAATTTTCTATTAAAAAATACAATTTTTCAAGAAAATACATGAATTTTCAACGAGATAGTTGAATTTACACCTAAAAAGATCGATTTCTAACCATAAATGGAATCGTTCGAAAAAATTAATTTTAACAAACCAAATAAAGTTTTTAACAAAATAGTTAAATTTTAAATCAAAGTGATGAATTTTGAACTGAAATGATAAATCTTTAACTGCAATAGTAATTTTTATTGTAATTTTTTGGTGGCATTTTCAACGAAACAGTTTAATTTAAGTCAGAAAAGAGCAGATTTTAACCATAAATTAAATCGCTAAAATTTTTTAATGAATAAAATTATTTTTTAACGACAAAAAAAAGAATGTCTAAAAAAATAGTTAAATTTTCCATCAAAGTGATGAATTTCTAAATAAAATGATGAATCTTTGCTTGGAAAAGTTAAATTTTAAACAAAACAAAAATGAATTCTTAACTAAAATTATGAATCTTTAACTGTAATAGTACAATTTGCAATAAAAAAGATACATTTTTAAATAAAACAATGAATGTTTAACTGGAATATTTAAATTTCCAAACAAAAAGATCAATTTTTAAACATCAAGATAAATTTTCGGTCAAAAATGAAAGATATATTTTCAGTTAAGTAAACGATTAATCTTCAACTTGAAGTTGGATTTCAAACCAAATCATCAACTAAAATAGTTGAATTTAAACCAAAAAAATTGATTTTAAACTAAAAATGATGTACCTTGAACTGAAATATTTGTTTTTTTAACCAAAAACATCCCATAGTTATTCTTATAACTATGCTAATTGAGACAATGAATATTATTCATTGAATAGCCATGAAGTTGTTTACGCAAATTCATCTCTCACAATTGCGTAATATCATTTCATGACTAAAATGAAAACATAAAATGATATCGCGCAATTGTGAGAAATAAATTTGCGTAAACAACTTCAAGGTTCTTTATCATCTCAATTAGTGTAGTACAATATTATCATAGTTATTCTCATAACTATACTAATTAAGACAATGAATAATATTCATTGAATAGCCTTGAAGTCGTTTACGCAAATTCATCTCTCACAATTGCGTAATATCATTTTATGACTTCATCACCAAAATGGCAACGTAAAATGATATTGCGCAATTGTGAGAAATAAATTTGCGTAAACAACTTCAAGGTTCTTTATCATCTCAATCAGTATAGTAAAATATACTAATAGTTATTCTGATAACTATACTAATTGAAACAATGAATATTATTCATTGAATAGCCTTGGAACTGTTTACGCAAATTCATCTCTCACAATTGGGTAATATCATTTAATGACGTCATCACCTAAATAACAACGTAAAATTATAAGGGCAATTGTGAGAAATAAATTGGCGTAAACAACTTCAAGGGTCTTTATCATCTCAATTAGTGTAGTACAATATTATCATAGTTATTCTGATAACTATACCAATTGAAACAATAAATATTATTCATTGAATAGCCTTGAAGTTGTTTACGCAAATTCATCTCTCACAATTGGGTAATATCATTTAATGACGTCATCACCTAAATGACAACGTAAAATTATAAGGGCAATTGTGAGAAATAAATTGGCGTAAACAACTTCAAGGGTCTTTATCATCTCAATTAGTGTAGTACAATATTATCATAGTTATTCTGATAACTATACCAATTGCAACAATAAATATTATTCATTGAATAGCCTTGAAGTTGTTTACGCAAATTTATCTCTCACAATTGCACAATATCATTTTATATAATCCAGAACATTCTAGAAAGTTAGCAGGGATGAAAACCACTGGAGCCTTAAAATGGTCTCGATGTCGTTAGGATAGGAAACTTGTTATAAAACAGGCGCTGCCGATCTACAGTAAAGTACTGAGGTGAAAAATTGAAATTTATTAAAGTACTCACATCTCCCGTTTCCCTCCATATCGTGCTTTTGTACAGCGATTTTTTCTTGTTGCCACCGTCGGCAAATTTGACTAACAGAGGATCCTTTCCTCCTTGGAGGGCCTTTCCATTGAACATTTGTATGATTTGTTCGCACTTTTCTTTCGACTCCATTCTGAATAGAAAAAGATAACATAATTGGTATAAGTTGTTGAAAAATGATGGAGAATACTTTTGTAGAAGACGATTTTAAATTCAGGCAATTCAAATTTCAGACTTCAGAAAGAGCCCAAAATTCTCGCAAAACAGAGGAAATAGTGCGATTTTTTACAAAAAAAAAGGGGGGAATAAATTCTTTTAAATAATGTAGGTATCATATTGTAAAGATTTGAAATGTAAATATATTTCATTCTCAACAAATCACTTGAATTGTTTACCAAAAAAGATGAATTTTCAAAAAGAGTGAAATTTTTAAATCAAAGACATTCTAAGGAACAATTCAATTTTCAATAAAAAAATATGATCTTTTCATCAAAAAATTAATTTTTAAGCAAACACTTCAATTTTCTACCAGTGTTTAAATTTTAAGAGGAAAAGGCGAATTTTTTACAAAGCAGTTGAAATTTTAACTAAAAAATAGGAATTTTCAACAAAAAATATCATTTTCAACCTATAAGTTCAATCCTTAGACAAAAACAAACCGTTGAACTTTTTAAATCAATCAAATTCTGGAATTTTTAAGTTGAAAAAGAATTTTTCAAAACAAAAAAAGATTTTTCAGTCAAGAAACAAAAAAATGAATTCAAACTGTTGAATTTTTGAGCCAAAAAAAAGACAAATTTTCTAGAAAAAAGTTGAATTTTCAACATAAACATATGAATTTTCATTAAAAAAAAAAGAGTTGACTTTTTAAGGGGAAAAAAATTCTACAAAAAAGTTGAATTTTCAAACTAAAAATATGAATTTTTAACAAAAAGGCTCATTTTCAACACAATACTTAAATTTTTAATGAAAAAAAAAAGGAAATTTTTTCGAAAACAGTTTAATTTTCAGGTTATTTTCAAACAAAAAAATTCATTTTCAAATAAATAATTAAATTTTGAACCTGGAAATGTGAATTTTTAACAAAAACGTTGTCGTTAAATCAAAAAATTTAATTATCTACTAAACTGTTTAAATTTCCAGAGAAAAAGAAGAATGTTCTACATAAAAGTTAGAATTTTGAAACGAAAATATTAAATTTCAAACCAAAAATAATGAATTTTCCACAAGACTTCATTCTTAAACAAATAATTTAAATTTTCAGAAAAAAATGTTCTACAAAAAACTTGAACTTTCTACATAAAAAATAAATTTTCAACCAAACATGTTTTCAAACAAATATTTGAATTTTGAAGAGAAAAAAATTCCCAAAAAAGTTGAATTTTCAACCTAAAAATGTGAATTTTCAACAAAAAGGTTCATTTTCACACAAATAGATGAATTTTCAAGGTAAAAAAAAGAAAACTTTCTACAAAAACGTTGAATTTCTAAGCTAAAAATATGAATTTTCAAACAACAGGTTCGTTGGCAACCGAATAGTTGGATTTTGGATAAAAATATTTTTTAAATAGTCGAATTTTAAGCCTAAGAATACGAATTTAAAAAAAAAAGTTTATTTACAACTAAGTATTTGAATTTTCAATTTAAAAAAGTCAAATTTTATATAAAACACTTATTTTCAACCTAAAAATATGAATTTTTAACAAAAAAGTTCATTTTCAACCAAAAAGTTCCATTTTTAAGCCAAAAATACGAATTTTCGACAAAACAGTTAAAATTTTGACACAAAAATATGAATTTCCCACGAAACAATAGAATTTTCCGCCAAGAAAGATTCTTCAGTCATGACAGCAATAAAAATTTAAAAAAATGGTTGAATTCTCAAGCCAAGAAGACAAGTTTTCTACAAAAAATTGAATTTTAACACGAAAATATAAATTTTCAACAAAGTTAATTTTCAACCAAATAGTTAAATCCTTAGCAAAAAAAAATTATTAAAAGAAACAAAAGTAGCAGAGTTCAATTTTCAACCTAGGAAGATTTTTTAATCAAGAAAGAAGAATTCAATTAAATTGTTGAATTTTCAAGCCAGAAAGACAAATTTTATACAAAAATAGTTTAATTTTTAAACCGAAAATAAGTATTTTGAACAAAAGAGTTAATTTTCAATCAAATTACTTGAATTTTCAACCCAAAAAGATGAATCTTTAACAAAAAATTCATTTTTAACAAACTTCAACCAAAATAGAGTTTACTTTTAAATAAAAAACTGTTGAATTCTCCCCCCAAAAAGGTGATTTTTCAACAAAACAGTTGAATCATCAACCAAAACAGATTAATTGTCAACCAAACAATTGCATTTTTACATCACAAAGATTAATTCTCAAATCAAGAAGACAAACTTATAACTAAGAAATATTTTTCAGACAAGAAAGAAAAACAAATTCAACCAAATTGCAGAACTTTTTAGCTGAAAAGGGCGAATTTTCTACAGAATAATTCCATTCAGAAACCTGAACTGACGAATTATAAGAAAAAAATATAATGATAATAATTTTTTAAAAAAGGAAAAACTAAGAGAAAGATCGTAAAGTCTGAAATTTGGCGCCATAATTCAAAATTTGAGGTTATGTCTAAACATGGCACTGAATTCTGGACTATGGCGCGAATTTTAAATTCCTAGATTCCATTTTGCGTCTCTAAATCCATTAGTATTCAGAAATTAAATAATTTAAAAGTAGGAAGCGTCTAAAACGAAAAAATGAAATTCTCAAACTTCGAAAAAAAGGCTGGAACCTCCAAAGCCGTTCAAGTTGGAAACTTTAAATCCTGAAATTTAAATTTCGCGCTGCAACGTCAAAATTAGAGGTTATGTCCATGTCTGAACATAATTTTGGCGCGAAATTCAAAAACACCGAATTTTTTAAAGCAAGAATTTATTATTTTTCATCGACTTACCTTGCAAATCCAACGCCTTTACTTTGTCCTGACGTGTCACGTAAAATTCGGGTAGAAATGACTTGGCCATATTGAGCAAGCAGTCCTTCTACGTCGTTCTCTTTAAAATTGAGTGGCAGGTTGGCAATGTACAAATTGGTGGGGTCTTGCTCCTGTTGCTGAAGAACCAATGAAAAATCTATGCAACTGATTGAATTCCGTAACGACCCTCTTTTCGTAATTATTGCAAAGAAAACGCAAATCTCTCTCTTCAAATTCCCGTTAGTCTCAATTAAATTTAAATTTTGAGTAGCAATTTACGAAATTTAGATTACAATCTTCCTTGGAAATTATATAAATTGCATGCCTTGTCTTTGCAATTCTTAATACGAGAAATAAAAAAAATAATAACAGTAATCCTTGATTGCTCTGATGCTTTGACTCAACTCAAAACAAATAAAATTAATGAAAAAAGCATTGCAAAAAGTAATAATTCTGCACAAATGATCCTCCTAACGTTCTCAATATAATATACTTTTGTTTTAGAGGACTTTATAGGTAAGTATAATCTACAACAATAAAGCTACAAAAAAGACCATTAAGCTATTGTAGAATTTAATTTGACTAATGTTTAATTCATAATTAATATATAATATATTTATATATGTATGGGGTTTGGACGCCGAAGGTCAGAGTTTTTCGGCGTCGTAAGTTTTTTCATGCTTCATGGCATTACCACATTCTGGTGGCTCTCCAAATTTGCTCTTTGGATTGGGGTTGCAAGTAAAAAAAAAAATCATAATTATTCGAAAATTCTAATTTTAAATTTGCAAATAATATATTTTTCGAAATTTTCATAGATTCTTTCTCCTTCTTCTCACTCTGAGAAAGTGTAATTTATTCTGCATCTCATGCTGAGCATGCTCAAAAAAAAAAAAAATTAGTCACACATTTCACCCACAATTGTAGAAAAAATAGTCAATTGTAAGTAATTTGAAAAATTAGTCTTTAAAATATTTCTTTCTAGAGAGAAATTTTGTGGGTAAAGTGTAATTATTCAGAGCGAGAGAATACAAGGTCGAGTTGCAATCATTACAAAATCCAAAATCATTGTAATTTTAATTTAAAGATTTCTTTCAAAAAAGTATTCTTCATTTTTGAAAAAGTTGGATTGTTGGAAAATTACGTCAAAAAAATTCAAAATATCCGAATCCGAAAGTCTTTAAAATATGAAATTTGAAATCCTGCAATTTAAATTTCGCGCCGATTACTAGCTGATAGGTAGCGCTAGCTGCTTTCGTCAAAGTTCCGCCAAAATTCAAAATTGGATAAATAAAACATTTCCTTTTTTATACAAATTAATAATAAACGTTTATAGCTTCTTCATAAAAAAAGTAAAAGTGTAAGTCATTCAGTCTGAAAAGAACAAAATTAGAATACATTTAAAGTTTTTTAAATTCTTCTTCTTAGTTTAAAATTAAACTATTTTATTAAAAATTTGTATTTCTTTTTGGATGAAAATAATTGTTTATCTAAAAATTTTACTCTTTCATTTGTGTTTGAAAATTGATTTTTTTTTATTTAAAAATTCAACCAATTTACTAAAAAGCGGTATTTTCTCTCTGAATTCAACGGGGTTTAATTAAAAATTATAAGAAATTTTCGTATAAATATTAACTGTAACATTTTCCGTTGAGAATTCATCTTTTTCGGTTGAAAATATAATTACTAGATCGAAAATTGAAGTAATTTGTTGAAAATTAATTAACTGAAGATTTAACTATCTCACTTTTTGTTAGAAATTATTCTTTTTTTAGTTGAAAACTCAAATAAAATTTGAAAATTAAATGTCTTAACTAAAAAATCAAATAATCCATTTCTGGTTAATAAATCATGTATTTTATTGAAAATTGGACCTTTTTGGTAGAAAATTGATCTTTTTGGTTACAAATTTATATTTTTTGCTCAAAATTCATTTATTTTGTTATAAAGTTAAATATTTTTTTATCAGTTTTTTTTTCTTTTTGGCTTAAAAATGTACCTTTATTGAAACTTTTTATATTTCATTAAAGGTTCATCTTTTTGGTAGAATATTATTGGTCTTGCTTGCAACAAATGAATTTTTTTTGTTAAAAAATGCATTTCTTTGGTTGCAAATTTCTTTGCTTTTTGGTTGAAAACTAATTTTCTAACTGCAAATTTAACTATTCCAATTTTTTTGTTAAAAATTTAACTATTGTGTTAACAAAAAATGTCTTCTGTTGAAAATTATTTATTTTAATTCCAATATTAAATATTCCATTTCTGGTGAAAAATTAATCTATTTTATTTGAAATTTAAACTACTCGGTTAATAAGTTATGTGTTTGATTGAAAATTGGACTTTGTCGGCAAAAAATTAATCTTCTTGATCATCGTCTTGGATGAAAATTTATTTAATTGGTTTTAGAGGTAACTATAATTTTTTAATTCTTTTTTTTTTATTAAAAATTTACCTTTAATAGTTGAAAGTTCTTGTATTTTCTTAAAACTGCATCTTTTTCTATGGAACATTATTCCTCTTCGTTTGACATTTTTGTTTTTTCTTTAGTTAAAAAGTTGAACATTCATTTTTTTGTTTACAAAAAATGTAACTATTTTGATGACATTTTTTTTAACTGAAAATTAAACTGCCTTGTTTTAGTATTTATCTTTTTGATTGAAAATTAAATTATACTGTTATATTTGTGAAATTAAGAAATACGTAAGAAAAACTGACCAATAATGATAACATTAATTTTTTTCAAATTGAGTGCCTTGTTACTTTGTTTTATGAATCAACTATAAAATAGTATCATTAATTTGTATAAAAAAATTAATTTTTCATTGATCAAATTTGAATTTTCGCGCAACTTTGACTACAACAGTTAGCGCCACCTAGACGTGAATTAGGCGGGAAATTCAAATGTCACAAGTTTTCCTAAAATCTCTGCAATCCGAATTTTCCAAAAAGTCTAATAATAATCTCCACTGAAAGCATGTATTACGAACGACCGAATCCGTTTTGACATTCCATTGAAAAATAATAAGCAGAGTTTCAAAGCACAGGTATATATGTATATGTAGAGTAAAATTGTGAGAAAACGAGCTATATGAATTCGAATTGGAACTCGACGACAATGCACAATGCACTTAAGTATGTACGTGATAATGCAGACTTTTTATAAATAAATTTACGACTCTCCTCGTTCTAGAATGTGTGATTGCAATGATTCAATTTAAATTTGAACTCGAATTAATCATCGAGGAAAAACTCGAATAGACATTCAAAGAACATTTTTTTTTCTGCCTCCAAGCATATTTTGAGATCCACCATTTCTCTCAAGACTCAAATCTACGATTACTTGAATATACTTATACTTTACGACAATTTACTTCAATCTTGCGAATGCATAAAAAAAAGAAGAATAAATAATGAAAATATCGTGGTGTAAGCCAAGCTCATGGCATTTTATATATAATTTTATATATATATATATATATATATATATATAGTACAACAGTATAATGTACACCATTTCGATGACTTTTCCTTGTTTTACTTGTTTAATAATATCGCCAGCTTCCCACAAGACTTAATTAAATTAATCAATTACATTTTTCTACAATTTTCCCTAAATAAAAATGTTTTAATCCGCTGGGGAATCGAACCCAGGTCTTGGGTCTCCGATTACCGGTCGAATGCTCTACCAGCTGAGCTAAATTTTAATATATTTTTGTCACTTTTTCATATTCTTTCTTATTTGGCATTGAAGATTAAATCTCGTGGAAGACTTTCGATATAGTTTTCGAAAAAGTGGTTAAATTTGTAAGCCAAGTGTAAATCAGAGCCAACCAACACCCCCAAGGGTAAGACAGCAGCTGATTTTTTTGTTTAAATGCCCATCGAGCAGAAAGTTAATTACTGGGCACGACGTTTAGTTAATCAATATTAATGAGTCGCTGCATATCACATGCGATTGACATTGTCACATCCGCAAGTGGCACCCCGTGCGATTTTTTATTTTGCCACACTAGGTTAGATCAACCATTCCAAGTTAGTTTTGGGCTTTGAATGATAAATTTTTCCCTCTTTTTTTATTTTTCACCTGCTTTTTTTTAATCATAAAGAATGAAGATTCATTTCATGTTTAGTTTATTAGGGGAGAGAATTAATTGATTGGGTAATACTTTTTATTAAGAAGCTCAGTCATTTTTTTTTGGCGCATATTGGTGAGATTTTAAATTTGAAGGTATTTTTTTTTTTTAATTTTCGAATTTAAAAAGACTAGATTCAAAAATTAAAGTCAAATAAATTTTAAACCTTTCAATTTCTAGTTTGCATTTTATTTATTGTAAAATTAGATTTTTTGAAAGTGCTGTCCCAGGATTGCTTCAAATTTTGAAATAAAAATTGAAAACAGTAGTATAGCTATTGTTTCTAACGGTAATGCAGAGGTATTTTAGTTTAGCATTTTACCATCGGTCGGTAAAACAGGGAGGTCGGTATTCGAAATATTCAATTTAACTAAAATTTAAGAGAACATCATTTTTTAAACTTTTTTGCAATCTTTGAAAAATGAATGCGCTCGATTTTGAAGAGAAAAAAAAAGCCTGAATTGGAAAGTGTCAGTTTTGAAAGGTTTGAAATTTAAAGACGTTTAATTTTCAAAAGATAAGAATTAATACTTTAAAGTGTCGAATCTGGGAGGCTTCTAATTTTGAGATATTCAAATTCAATTTAATGTGAATTTAAAAACAGTCAATTTCAGAAACGTTTTTCTTATATGGAAGACAAGTTTTGAAAATTCAGTATTTTTTCCAAATTTGTAGGCCCCGTTTTGGAAACTTTCAAATTTAAAAGTCTGAAATGCGGCACCCGTACTTTAAATAATTAAAATTTTTAATATTAAATACAGGGATTACAGTTCAATTTTAAAAATCATTAATTAATTTATATTTACAGTTCATTAAATTAAAACGTTTCTTATCAAATATTTTTAATATCGAACGCTCGCTTTATTTTAAAATTATTTTTGTCAATTATCGATTTTTATCATTCCACAATTTCAAAAATAATAATTGAATTTAACATCTTAAAAAACGTGATCAAACTTATTTTAAACAGCATTATATCATGTGACAAAAAATTAGTGATAGATTAAAAACCGATGTTATCGACACCATACAAAATTTTTTATTTGAATTTTCAATAATAAGAGACGAGTAAGAAATCATTGGAATTTAAAAAATTTAATTAAAATCTCAACAAAATATTGTAATTTTCGTACCTCGACCAAAATTATGAATGTTGAAAAACAAAATTAATTTTCGACCCAAATAGACACATTTTTATAAAATATATGAATTTTCTAAAAAACATTTGAATTTTGCACTTGTTAAGCATAAATGTTCAGCCAACAATACAATAGACAAATTAACAGATGAAAAAAATTAATTTTTTGGCAAAAATTTGTTTTTTTTTTAACAAAACAGTTAAATTTTCCTAAAAACGGTTGAATTTTTTACCAAATGGTGTATTTTTTTACAAAATAGTGGAATTTTCAACAAAAAATATGAATTTTCACACAAAAGTTATTTTTTAAACAATAAGTTTAATTTTCTAAATGTAAAAGATCAATTTTTAATCGAAAATTGTATAGTTAAGATTTTTAGGTATGAAAATTAATTCCCTCCCAAAAAAAAAAGTTTTTTTTTTTATTAAAATAGCTCAATTTTCAACCAAAGAGATGAATTTTTAAGAAAAGAATTCAAAATTTAATCTATTACTTCAAAATTCCACAAAAAAGTTAATTTTCTACCAAATTGTGGAATTTTCTACGAAACAGTTCAATATTTAACTATTTTGATAAAAATGTATCCATTGTGGTAAAAAATTCAACTATCTATTTGAAAGTTGAATTAATTTGTTAAAAAATCAATTTTTTTTTAAATTCGTTTTATTTTTGGTTGAAAATTAATTTTTTCCAATCAAAATTTAATTATTTCATTTTTTGGTTAAAAACTTATATTCTTTAATTAAAAATTCAACAGTTTAGTTGAAAACTTATTTTTTTTTTTAGTCAAAACTTCAAGCATTTGGTTTAATTTTGAACTCTTTTCTTGAAAATTAGTGTTGTCATTTTTAAAAATTTACCATTTTAGTTGAAAATTCATTTCTTTGGTTGAAAATTGAATTTTTCTGGTTGTAAAATAATTTATTCTGTTGGAAATTTCTCATAATATAAAATTAATTTTTTTGGTTGAGGATTCATAATTTCAGTTGAAAATTTTGGTTGCAAATCAAATTATTTTTGCAGAAAATTAAACTTTTTGGTTTTTCGTTAAAAATTAGTTTCTTAAAACAAACATTAACAATTCCATTTTTGGAGGAACATGTATCATTTTTAGCTGAAAATTCAACTATTTCGTTGAAAATAAAAAACATTTTGTAGAAAATTAACCTTACTGTTCAAAATACATATTTCCCATGGAAAATTAAAATAATTTTGTAGACAATTTTAATTCAAAATTAAAGTATTTATTTGACAATTTAACTATTCTGTTGGAAATTCATTTTTTATGGTTAAAAATATTTTTTTCAACATGAAAATGCAACTATTTCGTAGTAAATTTATCGTTTTTTTTTTTAATTTTGTTTTCCGATTTTAGAAACAAAAATTTTCTCAAAAAAAACTCGAGCTTTTAGCTTGAAAACTGAACAATTTTCTTAAAAATTAGTCTATTTGAGTAGAAAATTAATCTGGAGGATGATTCGCTTTTCTTTTTCCTAAATATTCAACAAAAGCTAATTGAATATTTGTTTGAAAATCCCCTTTTTTATTAAAATTTATATTTGTGGTTAAATTCGTCTTTTTTCCTTCAAACTCAATAATTTTGTCAAGAATACGTATTTTTTTTAGTAGTAGTTCATTTTTTTTTTGTCAAGAACTCCAAAACCCTGAAATATTTGATTAAAAAATCTTATTAATACTAATTTTTTTCTCCATAAAATCGGTTTTTAATCTATCAACACGGAT
Source organism: Belonocnema kinseyi (assembly GCF_010883055.1). NCBI lineage: Eukaryota > Metazoa > Arthropoda > Insecta > Hymenoptera > Cynipidae > Belonocnema > Belonocnema kinseyi. Next base: position 20,968,670 of record NC_046657.1, on the reverse strand, counting down.
TGAAATTTTTTGATAATATAGACAGCCTTAAAATAGAGAAAAGAACTGCGATCCCTGTAAATATGATAATCTAAAAACCGAATTTCTTTTCGGATAATTTCGAAAAAATAATTTTTATAAACTACAAATTCTATTTAAAAAAAAGCCGAAATTTACCACCCAAATTTGAAATATTCAAAGTAATTGATACATTTGAAAGATTTGACTCGACATATTAAAAAAAAAAAAAATTGGAAAAATTTTATATGTTGAAATTGGAAAAAAAATGTCATAGTGATTGTTCTTTTCGTAAGTAGATAGACAAGGATCAAATATAAATAAAAATTCCTACCTTACCCACATTGAGAACATTCTACCGCTAAAGTGGTTCATGTCCGTGCTAAGTTTCTCGAATTTCTTAGCACGGACACGAACCACTTTAGCGGTAGAATGTTCTCGAGGTCGGTAAGGCAGGAATTTTTATTTCGAATCGACCCTGTCTGTCATTTTTTTTTTCTTTCTTTCTTTTTTTATATGTAATGAAATGATTTGCTGGTGGGCCTATTAGTGCTGAAACGAATGCAAATTTTCAGACATGACTTGAGACGTGTTTGACATAGCAGTATCAGCGATTCGTGGCCGAAGATATAGCAGCAAGCATTAACAGGTTTGGTAGGAACAGTAGAGAATTAAAGACAGAATAGAGACAGAGCTGATGAATCTTCAAGAAATTTTACGGATAAGGTTCCTCGTTTTTTAATTCAAGGTTTAACCGTTAAAGCCACATACAGAGAACACATCAAAATTAAGTATAGAGTCACTAGTAGTTGAAAACAAAAATCATAAAAAGAAGTCAAAACAAAATTCTCATTCAATTCAAGTAATTATTCAAATCAAAAGACAACTAAAAACTGAAAACAATGGCTATGTTAATCTTTTTAGAATCGACTCAAGTCAAGTTTAAAAAAAAAAAAAAAAAAAAAAAGAAACTGAAATATTCCAGGGAGAAGGATTTCAAGCCAATCATGATTTTTGCCGAAAAGAGAATTTTTTTTTTTTATCAGATTTGTCGTTTCAATTCAGGATTTTTTATTTTTTATTTTGAAGGGGCGACTGAGAAATTATAAAAAAAAAAAAGAAAATTCTCGGCACTGTAAAATTCCTGAAAAATACAATTTTCAGAAGAGGAAAATTTCAAAATGATAAGATTCTCAAAAAATAAAAATCTCCCCTTGGAAAATTGTCGAATAATAAAATTCCTTGGAGAAAAATGCTAAATTATAAAATATCCGAACCAGAAAATATCCTAAATATAAAATTTTCAAATTTAAACAATAAAAAAAATACACTAATCAAATATTTTTGCTAAAGAAATGTTTGTTAGCAATTTTTTTGTAAATTTTAAGTTTAAACATTAATTTAACAAAATAGATTGAACATCAAATGAAAATTATCAAATTTTATTATTCGGAATTTTAGAAATGTGTTATTTTAAATTGATGAAAATTTTACGATTTGGTAATATTTTTCATTGTTAGGGAATTTTCCAATTTGGGTTTTTTAAATTCGGACAGTTTCATAATTTCGAAAATTTTTTTAGCGTGGGCGTTTCCTTTTTCGATATTTTTCAGTTGTCAAATTGCCTTAATAAATAAATAATATTAATTAGCAAACAATTTTTAAATGAGGCATTATAAAATTTCGGTAATTTTTAATTTAAAAAAAAAATCAATTTTAAGAAATTTCGAGATAAATCAGTGCTAAATTAAATTCTGCAAAGTTTGTTTGAAAAAAACTTTCTTTGATAAAAATGTTTTATTATTTTATTTTTAGTATACAATTTTAATTTAAAAATATTTTTTTATTATTTAAATTCAAAAATTGTCTTAAATTATCGAATTTAATCAAGTAAAAAAATTGTTTTTTTATCAATCATATTTATTTAGTATAAATACAGTAATGAAATGTTTTGATAAAAAAAATTGGTTTTGGGTTTTCAATGTTTTTTTTAAACAATTTTTTGAATTTAAAATAGTAACAGTAATTGAAAAAAAATTATTTCTCAATGCAAAATATAAAATTTAACAACAATATTTTTATTACAAGAGCAATAATTTAAAAAAAAAAAACCTGCATTGAGAATTTTTTTTAAATTATTGTTATTTTAAAATAATTAATCGTTTAAATTCCGGAATTTTATTAATCGTCACTTTTCCAATTCGGGATAAAATTTTCGAAACATGAAAATATAAACATTTTTTAAATGAAAAATTCCCGAAATTTTATATTACCTCTTTGGAAAATTGTTTGTTAATCAATATTATTTTATTTATTAAGGCAATTTGACAACTGAAAAAATGCCGAAAAATGTAACTCCCACACAAAAAAAATATCCGAAACAGAAAATTTCAGAAATTATAAAACTGCCGACTTTAAAAATCCCAAATTGAAAAATTCTCAAATAATAAAATTCCCTAACAATTAAAAATATTACCAAATCGTAAAATTTTCATCAATTTAAAATAAAAAATGTCTAAATTCCGAATAATAAAATTTGCCAATTTATATTTAATGCTCAATATATTATTTTTTTAAATTATTGTTTAAATTAAAAATTTACAAAAAATTGCTGATGCAAGTTTTTTTTTTTTAAATTGTGCATTCTAATTTTTTAAAATTATTGCTCTTGAAATAAAAATCTTGTTCACGGATTGTTCTTTTTCATGGAGAAATATTTTTTTTTCAATTATTTTTATTTTAAATTCAAATAATAATTTAAAAACAAATTATTATAATTCGGCATTTTTGTGTCGGAAATTTTCAAATTCGGTAGTTCCGTCAATTTTCTATTTCGCTAATTTATTGTTTAAATTTAAAAGCTAGTAATTTTTAAATCTCAAATTTAAATCGAGAAATTTTTTGAATGTCCAAAATTTGTATTGTTCTAATAAAAATTGAAATCCAAAAAGATAATAAATAATAATTTTGATAATTTTTTTCAAGCTTTTATAACTGGAGCCGTTCGATTTTGGGAAGAAAACATTTTTATTTTTTATCATTTCTAGTTTAGGAGTGATTTAATTAGAATTGGAATGCTTTGAAATTTAAAGACTTTCAATTTTGAATAGATAAAAATTAATATTTTAAAGTATCGAATTTGAAAGCTTGTAATTTTGAAAACATTTAAATGCAATTTAATTTTCATTTTGTCCAAAATTAGATTCAAAAGAATTCGAATAAATTGGGAGAAATTCAAAGGTATTTAATCAAATTAAATTTTGTTTTAATTAAAATTGAATTGGGAAACATTAAAGTTACGTTTGAAAAAATTCCAATGAATTGAAAAAATTCACGCTAAATTCAAAAGAATTCAAATTAATTAAAAGTGACTTAGAGAAAACCAGAAGAATCTGATAGAATGCATAAAAATTGAAAAAAATTCAAGAAAATTAAACAATATAAAAAAATTGAATGAATTTAGAACAATCATTAAAATTCCTTGATTTTTTTTTTGAAACCTTTTAAAAATGCCTTGAATTTTTTTTAATATCCTAAAATAACCAGGACAGGGTTGCTACAAAATTCCAATTTTGAAATTCCCTAACTTCTTCTGAAACAATTTTTTATTTTCCCTAACGGTTAAAAATTTTTTTCAGGCATTATAAAAAAACCTAATAAATAAATTCTCAGGCAAAAATATAAATTTTCAACGAATAATATTAATTTCCTACCAAAAAAGATAAATTTTCAAAAAAAAAAAAGTGAATCTTCAATCAAACAATTGAATTGCCAACGCAAAAAAAAAGATCAATTTTGGAAATAAAAAATTAATTTTCAATAAAAACACGAAAATTTCCAACAAAATACTTAAATTTCTCAGCGAAAAGTGTGATTTTTGATATTTCCACAAATAAATATTTAATTTTTAAATCAAAAATAATTGAATTGATCCAAAAATAAGAATTTTCAAAAACAAAATTAGTTGAATCCTCAATCAAAACTAATTTTCTACAAAACAGTTAAGTTTTCAAATCGAAAATATGAATTAAAAAAAAAAGTTAATTTTTAATTTTCAACTAAAAAATTTCCGACAAGAGTTTAATTTTCAAATAACAAAAATTTCTACAAAATAGTTGAGTTTTTAAACCAAAAAATATTATTTTTTTAAACAAAAAATGGAGTAGTTAAATTTACAGTTAGAAAATTAATTTTCAACGATAAAAAAACAACGAATTTGCAAGAAAATAGTTGAATTTTAAAAAAAAATGAATATATTTAACTAAATTTATGAATTTTCAAAAATAAGGAAAAGAATTTTTAATCAAACTGTTGAATTTCCAACGCAAAAAGACTAACTTTAAACCAAAAAATGGAATAATTACATTTTTAGTAAAAAAAAAAAATTAGTTTTCAACAAAAAAAAAGGAATTTTCAACAAAAAAAAAGGAATTTTCAACAAAATACTTAAATTTTTGACCAAAAAGATGAATTAAAAAAAAATGGCCACAAAAAGCGTAATAGTTGGCATAGCCATACAAAAAATTTATTTTTAAATCAAAAACAGTTAAATTAAACAAAATAAATTCGAATTTTTAACAAACTAATTGAATTCTCAACAAAAAAATTGATTTTCAAACCAATAAGATAAATGTTTAACCAAAGGGGTTAATTTTTAACAAAAAAATTAATTTCTAACAAAATTATTCATTTTCAAAACGAAAAAAAAAAATTAATCTTTTACAACAAAAAAAGGCGAATTTTCAACACAAAAATACGATTTTTCTACTAAAATAATTGGATTTTTAACTGAAAAAAAAATTCAAGCAAAAATAGACTTCAAAAAAATAATGCTATTTTCCACCAAATACATGACTTTTTAACTAAAATAATAAATCTTCAACAAAAAACCAAAAAAATTTTAACCACGTGATTGAATTTCTACGAAAAATATGAATTCTTCACCAAAAAAAATAATATTCGATCACAAAAAACGAATTTTCAACAAATAGTTGAATTTTCATTAAACAAAAATTAATTTTTAACCAAAAAGACGAATTTTCAACATAATAGTTGAATCCTCAATTAAAACAGATTAATTTCCAACCAAAAAGTTGCGTTTTTATCCAAAAAGGATGAAATTTCTACAAATACGATGAATTTATAAATCAAAATGTCGAATTTTCAACAAAAGAGTGGTATTTTCTACCTCGAAAGATTTTTCAGTCAAAAAAGGAAAAAAAACCCGGAATTTTGCACCTAAAAAGACGAATTTTCTACCAAGAGGAATTACTTTTGATCAAAATTGTTGAATTTTCCAACATAATAATAAAAAAGGACAACAGGATGAATTTTCAACAAAAAATTTTATTTATTTCTAAATTTAATTTCATTAAGGTTACATTTATTTAATTAAAAGAATTTTTATTATTTTTTTGAAGATGTTATATTACCATTTTGAAGCGAGTTTTTGAATGTTAATTAATTAACATTAACATAAATTTTTATAAATTAACATAATTGAATCCGTTACCAAATTGTTGATTTTTAAAACAAAAAAGATTAATAGTCTGCATTTTTAAAACATAAAAGTTTAAATTTTAACAAAAAAAATTAAACAGATGAATTTCTACAGAGAAAAATTAATTTTCAATTAAAACAACAACGATATAAACGAATTTTCTACAAAAAAGTTGAATTTTATATTAATGACTGATTGATTTTCAATCAAGAATGGAAAATAATGTTAAGAAAATTGTTGTATTTTCAACAAAAAAGATGAATGTTTATCAAAAAATTTTATAGTTCATATTTCCACTACAAAACTTTAATAAAAAATAAAAAAAAAAACCAGCTAGATTTTACCAAAAAGTATACATTTTCAAATTCACTAGATTTTGACAAAACAAAAATTGATTTTCTATATAAAAAAAGACGAATTTTCATAAAAAAAATAAATAAAATAAATAATCTTTTAACCAAAATGTTGAATTTTTAACCAAAAAAGTTGAATATTTAATCAAAAATGGAATAGACAAATTTTCATTGAGAATGAATTTTCAATAAAAAGAAAAACGAATTTTCTTCAAAACAGTTTAATTTTATACCAATTTGTTTAATTTTCAAGCCAAAAAAGCCTAATTCTCTATCAAAGAATTTAATTTTAAAAACAAGAACATGAAATAACAATTATTCAGTTGATTTTTTTCACAAAATATTTGAATTTGTAGTTTAAAAAAACTTGTTTACAACAAAAGGAATTTTTAATTCAATTTTTTAACCAAAAAAATGAACTTTTAACTAAAATTATGAATCTTCAATGAAAAAAAAAAAATGAAATTTAAAAAAATTCGTTCAACTTTCAACCAAGGAGTGGAATTTATAATGAATAATTTTGTTGGTTCAAAATTCGATTTTTTGGCTACAAATTCTACTATTTAGTTAAATATTTAACTATTTTATTGAAAATTAAAGTCTTTTGTTAAAAAGTAATCGTTTTTGGTCGAAAAGTTATATTGTTTGGCAGAAAATTTATATTTTTAAATTGAAAATTCATATTTTTTTATTGAATATTCATCTTTTCGATTGAAAATTAATTCTTTTTATTTGAAAAGTCTATTATTGTATTTTAATTTAATAAATAATCTCTTTTATTAAAAAAAAAAGCATACTTTTTGTGAAAATTCAACGATTTTTTTTGAAAAAGTCATTGTTTTTGGTCGAAAATTTATACTTTTGTAGAAAATTCATATTTTTTTGTTAAAGGTTTATCTTTTGGTAGAAACATTTTTTTTTAATTGTTGAAAATTAACCTTTCATATTGGTTCAAAAAATTGGTTTTCTTGGTTCAAAAAATCTATTTCGATTGATGTTCTTTTGATCGAAAACAAAACAAAAGTATTATATTTCTTTAACTATTTTGTTAAAAAATCATCTTTCTTGCCGAATATTCATACTTTTTGGATTGAAAATTCTCTATTACTTTAAAAATCGTCTTTTTGGATAAAAAATTCAACTATTAGCTAAAAAAAATCACCTTTTAAGTAAAAAATCATCTTTTGATTAAAAATTCTACTATTTTGTTAACAATTTAACTGTTTTATTTAAAAGTCATCTTCTTTGTTTCAAAATTGATCCTTTTTGATTGAAAGCTAATTATTTTTATTTGAAAAAATTCTATTTTTATTTTATAATTAATCTAAATTCAACTATTTTCTTAAAAAGGAATATTTTTTTATCAAAATTTCAGTTGATTTATTAAACACTTTTATTTTTGGATAGAAAAACAATCATTTTGGTGTAAAAATCTGCATTTGTTAGAAAAGTCATATTTTTTAGTTGAAAATTCGTCTTCCTTGCTTCGAAATTAAATTGGCTTTGTAAAATAGTCATATTTTCAAATTAAAAATTTTAAATTATGTTTGAAAATTCAACTCTTCCTGGTTGAAGTTTAATCTCCTTCGTTTGAAAATTCGATCATTTGGTTCAAGATTCGTCGATTAGGAAAGTGTAATAAAAACTGTATTTGGTGTGCAAGTTTAAATTTTGAATAAAATTTTACTTTTTAAACTGAAAAAAAAAATGAAAAACTCCAAAATAAGAGAAAAAGGTGACAAATTTCTAAAATTGGTGACAAAAGGTGACAAAATTGAAAATAGGTGACACTCTGTAATGATTGAATTTTCGATAAAAAAAAAATTCCATAAATATATTTATATATAATATATAAATTACCGAGTTTGCGTTTTTATAATTTTTCACAGCCCTGATCGTATGAATTGAGAAAAATGATTGATTGGCTTGGGTCTGGATGATAATGATAAAAAAAAAAAAAAAAATTTTTTTTTTAAAGGAATTTACAAAGGAAAGCAGGCCTGCGCAGCGAGGTGAAATTTTTCTGCTCGCAGGAGAGGCCTGCTGGTGAGGAGGGGGCGAATGGTGGGATGTAAGAATGAAGGAAGGATGAAAAATGAGAAGAACAACTCGAAAAGAAGAAGAACGAGACAGTGAGAAAGAAAGAAAGAAAAAGAGAAAGAGAGAGAAAGAGAGAGAGAGAGAGAGAGAGAAAGAGAGGTTTACTGTTACTCTGGTATTACTGTACTTGCATGCACAACCAACGTACACTGGCCAGTCTACGGAGCAACCAGATACCCACTTTCGCCATCTGCGCTTGGATGCCCTTGGACACCAGTGCTTTCACAGCACCCTCTGCCGCCGACGGTGTCTCAAAGTCTACAAAGCCATAACCTGTCAACAGAAAATTCAAGTTACACATTTCAAATTGTACAATTGTACAATCACACAATTATACAATTACTAGCAGCCCCAGTCACAAGTTGCTGCGGCTCAGTTATATTATACTACTATGTTGAATTTATTATTATACTAAACTTGGCGCCACCTATTCGCTGCTTACCCAACCTAGATAACGTGAAATGTTCAAGTGTCGATTCACAAACTAACTTACACCGAATATCTGTTAGAAAATTATGGAGTAGACAAAGAAAAACATTTAATTTGCAATAAAAAAATATATTGAGGTCATTATTAAATGAGAGAAAAAGTAGTCTATCCTTTAAGTTGGACCAAATTACACGCAGTATCCAAATTTCATCAAGATCGGTTGAGTAGTTTCGGAGTTTAGTGGTGACAAACATCGTGACACGGGATTTTTGTATGTATAGAAAATTAAGGTAGATATACACTTTACGATCAGTTTTTGAGGTTTCGTAAAATCAATTAAGGCACAATGAGGAGGGAGGAAGTAGGCGAAATGAGAGATTAGTAAAGAAAATTAGGGGAGTGGAAAGAGGCAAAGTGAGAGGAAATGAGGAGAGAGGAAGTAGAGAACGTAAGAGTAAATGAAGGGAGTGGAAAATAGGCAAAGTGAGAGGAAATGAAGAGTGAGAGGAAATTAAGTCATGGAATAAGGAGAATGCTGAAAATGAAAGGTAAAATGAGAGAGAAGAAGGGGAAATCATGGCAGTGGAAATAGGCAAAGTGAGAGAAAGAAGGAAATGTGAGCGTAAATGAAGGGAAGTGATGAGAACAAGAAGGAAAGTACTGGAAATGAAGGGAAATTATTGGAGAAGAAAATACGCAAATTTAGAAAAAAAAAGTGAGGAAGTTGACAGAGTGAGAGGAAATGAAGAGAGAGGAAGTAGAGAATGTGAAAGTAAAGGAAGGGACGTGATGAGAATAAGAAGGAAAATACTGGGAATGAAGAGAAAGTGGGGGGAGTTAGAGAGAAGAAAGGGAAATTAGGGGAGTGGAAAATAGGCAAAGTGAGAGGAAATGAGGAGAGAGAAAGTAGAGAACATAAGAGTAAATGAAGGGAAGTGATGGGAATAAGAAGGAAAATACTAGAAATGAAGGGAAATTATTGGAGTGGAAAATACGCAAATATAGAAGAAAAAAAGAGTAAAGAAGTAGGCTGAGTGACAGGAAATGAAGAGAGAGGAAGTACAGAATGTGAGAGTAAATGAAGGGATGTGATGAGAATAAGAAGGAAAATACTGGAAATGAAGGGAAAGTGGGGTAAGTTAGAGAGAAGAAAGGGAATTTAGGAGAGTGGAAATAGGCAGAGTGATGATAAGTAGGGAATGTCAGAGTAAATGGGGGGAAGTGATAGGAATAAGGTGGTAAATACTAGAAATGAAGGGAAATTTGAGTAGTGAGAAATACGCAAAGTGAGAAGAAAAAAGAGTGAGGAAGTAGGCAAAGTGAGAGGAAATGAGGAGAAGGAAAGTATTGGAAGTAAAGACAAATAAGAAGAAGTTAGAGACCATTCTCTTGGGGGGAAGGGGTTAAAAATAATTCTTGCGTAATATTTTACATTGCCGAGAGCAAACTGTGTAGGGAAAAGGAGGAGAGAGGAAGTAGCAAAAGTAGTGGGAATGAGTGGAGGGGAAGTAGTACGAGTGAGACTAAATGAGGGTAGAGGAAGCAGAGAAAGTTACAGCGAATGAGGGGAGCGTTGTTAGGGAAAGTGATGGAAATCAGAGGGGCAAATAATAGAAATGATGGGAAAATTAAGGGGTAGTAAGGGAAGTGAGTGAGAAATAGGGGAAATGAGTGAAGGGAAAATAGACAATGTGACCGGAAATGAAATCTGAGAAAGTAGGAAAAGTGAGAGGAAATGAGGGGAGGGGTAGTAGTGGAAGTGAAGGAAATTGTTAAGGAGATAGGGAAATGAGGAGAGAGCAACTAGAAGTGAGATGCAAGGAATTAGGAAAAGTAATGGAAATCAGGGAGGGAGAAGTACTCGAGGCGAGAGGAAATGAGAGAGGAATTCGGGAAAGTGATGTGAATCGGAGGGAACATAATAGAAATAATGGGAAAATTAAATGGGAGTAAGTGAAGGTGAGGGAGAATTAGAGAAAATTAGGAGGGACTAGGGGAAATTAGGGAAGTAGAAATAGGCAATGTTAGGATATTGGGAAATAAGGCTGAGTAGGGGAATTAGGGGAGTGGCACTGGGGGAAATGAGGAGAGAAAAAGTAGAGAAAGTTAGTGTAAACGAGGGGAGCGGAATTAGGTAAAGTGATGGGAATAACAAGGGACTAAGAAGGGAAATAATGGAAATGAAGAGAAATGAGGGAAACTGAGAGAGAAGGAAGGGAAATTATGGGAGTCGAAATAGGCAAAGTAAGAGAAAATGAAGAGTGAGGAAGTAGGAAAAGTGAGAGGAAATTAGGAGAGGGGAAGTACTGGAAGTGAAGAAAAATGTGGAGGAGGTAGGGAAATGAGGGAGTAGGAAAAATGAAGAGAGAGGAAGTAGAAGCGAGATGAGAGGATGTAGAAAAAGTGTTGAGAATAAGGGAAGGAGAAAATTTCATTATAAACTTTCTGCCAATTTTAATCATTAAATTTGAACTGATAATTGAATTTTCAATTTTCTTCAACTTTCAGTCGTTAAAAATTCGATTTTAAACAATTAAATTTTTACTTTTCTGAACATTTAAACCATTTTTAACAATTTAATTTCCTGTTTTCTTCAATTTTAATTGAATTTTTAAATGATAAAAATTTATTAATTTTATTAATTAATATTCAAAAACCAGAATTTTAATTTTGAAACATTTACAACAAAGAATTTTTTTAAACCAAATGAATCAATATAATTTTAAAATTGATTTATTTAAGATTTCTTCAATTTCCAAGAAATAAATTTTCATTTTTTAAAAATACAATGATCAATTATCTTTTTCACTTTTCTTTGATTTAACACAATTAAATTTTCGACCAAAAAAGATGAGGTTTTAACAAAGGAATTAAATTTTAATAGGACATTTAATTTTTCACCAAATTACCAAATTTTCAATATAAAAAGATGAATTTTTTAATTTTTAACGAATTTTTAAAGAAAAAATAATGAACTCAGACAAACAAAAACAAGTTTTAAACAAAATAGTTACTTTTTTAGCCAGAGTGGAATTTAAAAAAAAAATTTTTTTTAGAAAATAGTTGCATTTTTAACCAAATAACCAAAAAATATTAAATTTTTACCAAACAGTTCAATTTTATCCAACAAAAAGGGAGGGAAATTCAAACCAACAAGATTATTTTTCAACCAAAAAAAAAAAAAAAACTATCAAATACAAAACCTCAATTTTTAACAAAAAATTATATTTTCAGTTAAAAAATTGTATTTTAAACCAAAAAAAAAAGACGAATTTTCAAACAAATAGAATTCCAACTGCTATTTCTTGTTGAAACTTCATTTTTTTGGTTGATAAGTCTACTATTAAATTTTTCGTTTAAGAATTCATCTTTTCTTCCTTAGAAATTTTACTTTTCAGTTCATAATCAAATTATTTTGTTGGACATTAATGTTTTCTGTTTCAAAAATTCAGCGGTTTCTGCAGAAATTTTATATTTTTTCGTTAAAACTTTATCTGTTTTGGCTAAAATTTATTATGTTTCTTCTTTTTTTTTGAAACTTAAACTGTTTTGTCAAAAATTTGTAGCTTCGGCATAAAAATTTAACAATTAGGTAGAAATTTTGGTTGAAATTTCGTCTTTTTTATTCTAAATTAAGTACATTGGTTAAAAATGAAGAATTTTGTTGAAAAATCATTTTTTTTTATTAATTCCAACTGTATTTTTTTATTTTAAATTGCAATATTTTTTGTTTAAACACCAAATATTACATTTTTTGTAGAAAATTAAAGTGCTTGGTTGCATGTTGACCTACTTTCCTAAAAGTAAATTTTTTCGGTTGAAGATTCATAAATTTTGTTAAAAATTATTTTATTTTTTTGGTTAAAATGTAACTTTTAAATTGAAAATTAGTTTAAAATTTAAAAATTGTGTAAAAAGTGATAAATATTTAATTTAAAAAATGATATTTTAGCAAAGTGGTTCAATATTTGACTATTGAACTATTAAATTTTCAACCCAAGACTATGCATTTTTAACAAATAGGTTAAATTAAAAAAAAAAAACTCTTGCATTTTCTAACCAAAAACGTGGAAACTTAAAACCAAGAAAATTCTCTTTCAACAAAAAAGGAGAATTTTCAAATAAAAAGGCCAATTTTCAAACCAAAAGATTAATTTTCTTCCAGAAAAGAGAAATTTTCAACAAAATAAATGAATTTTAATATAAAAAAGATCGAATTCAACCAAGAATAAAATAATTAAAAATTTCAGTACAAAAATTAATTTTCAATCAAGAATATTAAATTTCTATCGAAAAAGATCATTTTTCGACAAAACACGGACAGATAAATTTTCAGTTAGAGAAATTAATTTTTAATTAAAAAAAAAAAACACTAATTTTCCAACAAAGAAATGAATTTTTAAACAAAAATATTAATTTTCTAGCAAAAAAGTTTAATTTTTAAAGGAATTCTTCTTTATTTTTCCTTCATTCTTCAGAATCATTTAAAAAATGTTAAATCTCTTGAAAATTCGTTTTAAACTTTTTAAAGCTCTTTAAAATTTCTTGGAAGTTTTGAAAATACCGCAAAATCTTTAAAATCCTTTTAAATATTTGAAATCTTTCGAAATACTTTAAAACTTTTTAAAACTCTTGGAATTATGTAAAGCTCTTAAAAATTCTTCAGAAGTTTTAAAAATACCTTAAAATTAAGAATACTCTAAAATCTTTTGAAATTCTTGGAAAATGTTAAATCTCTTGAAAATACTAGAATTTTCTAAATTTCCGTAAAATATTTTAAATCCTTTGAAATCTCTTGAAACTGTTTAAAGTCCCTAAAAATTCTTTGGAATTAAAAAAAATCTTTAAAATCCTTTTAGATCACTTCAAGTTCTTAAAATCTACTGAAATTTTTGAAAATTCCATGAAAATTGATTGAATTCTTTTAAAATAATTCAAATTCTTGAAAAATCTTTTTAAATACCCGAAAATGTTTCAAATACTTTAAAATCCCTTGAAACTTTTTAAAAACCTTTCAAAATTCCTTTGAATTAGAAAAAATCCCTAAAATCTTGAAAAAAAAGTTCATCCCTTTAAATTCTTTAAAGTTTTGGAAAATTCTTCAGATGTTTTAAAAATACCCTAAAAAAAGCCTTTTATTGACATTTTTTGGGAATTTTTATAAATACCCTAAAATCGTTTTAAAAATGTTAATCTCCTTGATTTATTTAAAGCTCTTGAAAATTTGTTGGATTAAAAAAATACCCTAACACATTAAAAAAAAAGAAATCTATTTTTTTTTATCGAAAATATGATAACTCCTTTGAAATCTCTTAAAATTTTTTTTGTAATTCCATGGAATTTTAAAGAATACCCTAAAATCTTTTGGAATAAATCGTAATCGGTTCAAATTATTTAAAAATCTCGAAAATTCCTTGGAATTTAAAAAATACCCTTAACTCTTTTTAAAAATCTTAATTTCTTCTAAATTTTTTAACTTCTTGAAAATTCCTCGAATTTTTTAAAAATTACCATATAATCCTTTAAAATCCCTTCAAATAACTGAAATTTATTGAAAATTCTTCAAAATTTCTAAAATGCCCGAAAATGTTTCATATCCTTTGAAATCCCTTGAAACTTTTTGATGATCTTAAAAATTCCTCGGGAATTTAAAATAAAAAATGTTTTTAAAATACCCAAATTCAAATATTTAAAAAATAATCTCTTTGAATTATTTGAAACTCTTGAAAATTTATTGGATTTAAGAAAATTAAAAAAAAAAAACGGAATCTATTTAAAAACCCGCAAATATTATAACTCCTTTGAAATCTTTTGCATTTTTTTTTAATTTCCTAGAATTTTAAAGAATACCCTAAAATATTTTTAAAATTCGCAATCGCTTCAAATTATTTATAAATCTAGAAAATTCCTTGGTATTTTAAACAAACACCCTAAACTCTTTTAAAAATTCTTAATTCCTTTAAAGTTTTGAATAGCTCTTGAAGATTCCTTTGAATTTATAAAAAAATACTCTAAAATTGTTTAAAATCCCTTCAAATAATTAAAATTTATTGAAAATTCTTTAAAAGTTTCTGTACTTTAGCCGAAAATGTTTCAAATCCTTTGAAATCCCTTGAAACTTTTAAAAACTCTTGAAAGTTCTTCGGAATCCTTTAAAATACCCGAAAAAAATATATACCCTAAAATCTTTGTAAAAAAATCGCAAACGCTTAAAGTTATTTCAAAATTTCGAAAATTCCTTGGTATTTAAAAAAAAACACCCTAAAATCCTTTAAAATCCCTTCGCATTATTAAAATTTATTGAAATTTCTTCGGATTCTTAAAATTCCCGAAGATATTTCAAATCCTATAACATTCCTCGAGACTTTTTCAAGATCTTGAAGATTCCTTCGAATTAAAAAAAAAAAAACACCTTAAACTCTTTTAAAAATTCATAATCCCTTTGTACTTAAAGTTCTTGAAAATTCCTTGGAACTATTTTAAGTACTCTAAAATCCTTTGAAATCCCTTCAAATAATTGAAATTAATTGAAAATTATTCAAAAGTTTCTAAAATACCCGAAAATGTTTCATATCCTTTGAAATCCCTTGAAACTTTTTAAAGATCTTTAAAATTCCTCGGAATTAAAAAAAAAGTTAATCCCCTTAAATTATTTAAAGCTCTTGAAAATTCTTCGGAACCTTTATAAATATCCGAAAATATTATAACTCCTTTAAAATTTCTTCATTTTTTTTTTTAATTTCTCAGAATTTAAAAAGAACTACCCTGAAATCTTTTTAAAGAAAATCGTAAACGCTTCAAATTATTTAAAAATCTCGAAAATTCCTTAGAATTTAAAAAATACCCTAAACTCTTTTTAAAAAATCTTAATTCCTTTTAAGTTTTTAAAGCTCTTAATTCTTTGAAATTTTCAAAAATACCCAAAAATCCTTTAATATTCCTTCATATGATTGAAATTTATTGAAAATTTTTCGGTATCTTTTAAAATTCCTAAAAATATGGTATTTCAAATCCTATAACATTCCTCGAGACTTTTTCAAGATCTTTAAGATTCCTTAAAATTAAAAAAAAAAACACCTTAAACTTTTTTCAAAATTCTTAATCCCTTTGCACTCTTTAAAGCTCTTGAAAATTCCTTGGAATTATTTTAAGTACTCTAAAATCCTTTGAAATCCTTTCACATAATTGAAATTAATTTAAAATTATTCAAAAGTTTCTAAAATACCCGAAAATGTTTCATATCCTTTGAAATCCCTTGAAACTTTTTAAAGATCTTTAAAATTCCTCGGAATTAAAAAAAAGTTAATCCCTTTAAATTATTTAAAGCTCTTGAAAATTCTTCGGAATCTTTTTAAATATCCAAAAATATTATAAGTCATTTGAAATTTCTAGAATTTTTTTTTAATTTTCTAGAGTTAAAAAAAAATATATTTTTAAAGAAAATCGTAAAAGCTGAAAATTATTTAAAAATCTCGAAAATTCCTTAGAATTTAAAAAATACGCTAAACTCTTTTTAAAAAATCTTAATTCCTTTTAAGTTTTTAAAGCTCTTAATTCCTTGGAATTTTCAAAAATACCCAAAAATTCTTCAGTATTCCTTCATATGATTGAAATTTATTGAAAATTTTTCGGTATCTTTTGAAATTCCTGAAAATATTTCAAATCCTATAACATTCCTCGAGACTTTTTCAAGATCTTTAAGATTCCTTAAAATAAAAAAAAACACCTTAAACTTTTTTCAAAATTCTTAATCCCTTTGCACTATTTAAAGCCCTTGAAAATTCCTTGGAATTATAAAAAATACCCTAAAATCTTTTTAAAAAAAACTTTTTAATTTTTTAAAGCTCTTGAAAATTCTGTGTAATTATCAAAACTGCCCCAAAGAAATTTCGAATTCCCTTTAAAAGAATGAAATTTATTTTTAAAATCTTCAGAATCTTTTAAAATGCCCGAAAATATTTCAAATCCTCTGAAATCCCTTGAAACTTTTAAAAAAATTTTACAATTCCGAGGAATTAAAAAAACCTAAAATCTTTTAAAATACACAAGAATATTTCAAATCCAATGAAAATCCTCGTAACTTTTCCAAGATCTTTAACATTCCTCAGAATTTAAAAAAATACCCTAAAATCTTTTTTTTTTTTAACAATCTTAAACCCTTTTTTATTTTTTTAAACTCTTGAAAATTCTTTAAAAGTTTAAAAACTACCCCGAAATTATTCAAAATCCCTTTAAATGATTGAAATTTATTTTTAAAATCATCAGAATGTTATAAAAATATACGAAAATGTTTCAAATCTTTTGAAATCCCTTCAAAAAAATTGAAATTTATTGAAAATTTTGTTGAAAAGTTCTCTTTTCTGGAAAAAAATTAATCTTTTGGTTTAAAAATTTAAATATTGGGTTGAAAATTCTTTTTTTTGTCAAACAGCATTGTTTTGTTGATTCTTTGTATTTATTTTTTATTTAATTATTAATTTCGATTTAGTATTTTTTAAATAAGTTTTTAAACTGAAAATGTTTTTCCAGTTTTTGTTAAAAATTGACCTTTCCATTTGAAAATTCGCCTCTTTGGTTTGAAAAAGAATTTTCTTGGTGTTAAGTTTCTTCTTTTTTGGTTGAAAATGTGACAGTTTTTTTTTTTAAATTTAACCTGTTTGTTAAAAATGCATAGTATTGGGTTGAAAAATTAATAAATCAATACTTAAAGATTGAACCACTTTACTAAAATATCATTTTTTATTGAATATTTATCACTTTTTACAAAAATGTTGAATTTTTAACTAATATTCAATTCAAAAATTACTTTTTAACCAAAAAATTTACTTTTAGGAAAGTAGGTTTCGAAATTTCCTTAGAATTTTTAAAAATACCGTAAAATTTTTAAAGAAAAACAATCTTAAACCCTTTTTTATTTTTTGAAATTTTCAAAACTACCCCAAAATCATTCAAAATTCCTTTAAATGATTTTAATTTATTCAAAAAATCTTCAAAATCTTACAAAAAAAACCGAAAAATTTTCAAATCCTTTGAAATCCCTTGAAAACTTTTTAAAATCTTTAAAATTCCGTCGAATTAAAAAAATCCTAAAATCTTGAAAAAAAGTAATCCCCTTAAATTCTTTAAAGCTCTTGAAAATTCCTTAGATATTAAAAAAACGCCCTAAAATCCTTTGAAACCCTTACAAATTCTTGAAATTTATGGAAAATTCTTCGTAATTTTAAAAATGCCCTAAAATCTTTTTAAACAAAAATTGAAATCTCTTGATATTTTTCTTCTTTGAAATCCCTTAAAATTAAATCTTTAAATTCCTTTACAATCCATTAAAAATAATAGAAGTTTCTTAAAAATTCCTTGTAATCTGTTAGAATATTCTAAAATATTATAGATCCTATAAAATAGTTTGAAATCCTTTACAAATTTTTTAAGCTCTTGAAAATTCTTTCGAATTTTTTTAAATATCCCAAAATATTTTTCACCCTTTAAACTCTTTTCAAACTTTTTAAAGCTCTTGAAACCCCCTTGGTATTTTTAAAAATAACAAAAAAGTTTTTAATTCTTCGGAATCCCTTGGAATCATTTTAAAATATCCAAACAAATTTTTAATCCCTTAAAATAATTAAAATTCCTGGAAAATGTTCAATCTCTTGAAAACACCTTGGAATTTTTTTAAATACCCTAAAATATTTCAAGCTCTTTAAAATTTCTTAGAATTTTTAAAAATACCCTAAAATTTTTTAAGTCCTTTGAAATCTCTACAAATTATTTTAATATTTTTAAAATTTTTTGATCTTTTAAAATACAACCAATAGATAATATAAAAAAAATGCAATCTTATTTAAGTACCTTTACATTTATTGGTATTTTTATCCAGAATCGCTTTTGTAGAGGTTATAGTTCCATATCTGAAAGGAAAAAAATGTAATCTATTAAACAGAAAGCCACTAATCTATGTATTAAAAATTTGAAAATTTAAATTTCGCGCCATATTTACATAGCGATCCTGAGATGTCACGTGATCAGAATTATGACGTCATATGTTGGCGCGAAATTTAAATTGACAAAACTCGCTTTCTTCGAGAAAAAGAAATTATAGAAGTATTTTTTTCAAGTAAATAATTAATTCCTTGCTCATAAAATATTTCCAGCCTCGATATTAATATAGTTGTTAAAAATTAGGAAAATTTGAACTGATAATAAATAATAGGTAAAAGAAATAAATGTAGGCACTTACTGAGAACACATATTTACGAGGTCCTTATCTGTTGTGTTTTGGTTGAGGCCGCGAATATACAAATTTGTTTTCGACAGCTGCTCCACCTGCTGTCCCTGCATTGCATTATTGCTAAGGTTGGTACTCATCGTACCACTTTGACTACCTGTGGCGCTACTGGAGCTGCTATTTGTGTTTGCTGGAGACGAGGCTGTAGGAACTCTTTGTCCTCCATACTGCGTAAATAATAACTAATATAACTTATTTATATATTTGGGGGGTTGCTGAAAAAACGTCAATTTAAAAATTCCCCCACTTTCCCTGAGCGACATATGAATTTTCAACAAAAGAAAATATTTTTCCAAGACAATTTTTGAATTTATAGGGCAAAAACTAATTTTCTACTAAAAGAAAAAAAAACAGGAATTTTCAACTACAAAGGATAAATTTTTGAGCAAAAATTAAATAACTAACATATTCGGTTAAAAAAATAACTTTTCAACGACAGAAATGAAGTTTGAAATAAAATAGTGAAGCTTCAACCAAAAAATAGATTTTTGACCAAACAGTTGAATTTTTAACTGAAAAGATTAATTTTCTTTCAAAAAGACACATTTTTTTAACACAATACATGATATTTCAACTAAAAAAGGTAAATTCGCAACCAAAATAGAATAGTTGAACTTTCAGTTAAAAATAAAATTTTCACCCTGAAAAGATGAATTTTCAACAAAATAGTTAAATATTCAACCAAATAATTTAATTTTTCACTAAAAACGATACAACCAAAAAAAGAGATGATTTTTTAAGAAAAAAATCAATTAATTTACAACAAAAGAAGATAAATTTTCAACGAAATATAGGAATTTTCAATCAAATTAATTATTTTCAGCAAAAAAGGACTTCAAGAAAGGATTTCAAATTTTAAAATGCGCGGTTTAAAAAATAATTTAACTAAAGAAATGAATTTTCAACTATAATAGTGAACTTCGAAAAAAGATATAATTTCCACCAAACAGTTAAACTTTTAACTGAAAAGATTAATTTTCTACCAAAAAGACACATTTTTTAAAAACAAAATACATGAAATTTCAACCAAAAAATAAAAATTTCCATCCGAAAAATTGGAAATAATTGAATTTTCAGTTAAGAATAATATTTTCCCGAAAAAACACCAATTTTTAACGAAATAGTTCAAAATTCGATCAAATAATTTAATATTTCACTAAAAACGATCCAACCAAAAAAGAAATGAATTTACAACCAAAGAAGATACATTTTCAACCAAAAATAGGAATTTTCATCTAAGAAAGATAAATTTTGAAGCAAGAAGGAAATAATTAACATTTTTTTGCATACAAAATTAACTTTAAACTAAAACGAGGAATTTTCTGCACAAAAAAAGACAAATTTTAAAGAAAATATAAGAATTTTTACCACAGAAGATAAATTTTCAATAAAGAACAGAATAATTGAATATTCTATTTGAAAAAATGCTCGGTTTAAAAAATAAATCTTCAACTAAAATAGTGAAGTTTCAACCAAAAAATAGATTTTTGACCCAACATTTCAACTTTTAACTGAAAAGACTAATTTTCAGCCAAAGACACATTTAATTAACAAATACATCAAATTTCAACTAAAAAATATAAATTTCCATCCAAAAATGGAAATAGTTGAATTTTCAGTTAAGAATAATATATTCTCCCTTAAAAGACGAATTTTCCACAAAGTAGTTAAATATTCAAGCAAATAATTTAATTTTTCACTAAAAACGATTCAACTAAAAAAGAAATTAATTTTTAAGAGAAAAATTAATTAATTTATAATAAACGAAGATACATTTTCAAACAAATGTAGGAATTTTCAATCATATAAATGAATTTTCAACTAAAAAAGATAAATTTTGAAGCAAGAAGCAAATAATTAACATTTTTTACATAAAAAATGAACGTTCAACTAAATTGATCAATTTTCTGTACAACAAAAAAAAACCATTTTTTAATAAAATATAGGAATTTTAAATTAGAGAAAACAAATTTTCAACCCCTACAAAATATCATTTTTCAACTGCCGACATAAATTTTAAAGTGAAATAATGAATCTTTAACCAAAGGAAAAAATTTTCAATTTTCAAAAAAGATATATTTTTAAAAAAATACATGAAATTTCAACAAAAAAAGATAAATTCACAAACAAAAATATAATAGTTGAATTTTCAGTTAAAAATAATATTTTTACCGTAAAACGACGAATTTTCAACAAAATAGTTGAATTATTATAAAATACATGAATTATTCTACCAAATTTATGAAATTTCTACTAAAAAGAGATAAATGTTCAACTTAAAATAGGATAGTTCAATTTTCTAATAAAAAAATTAATTCTCAAGTAAAAAAAAAAATTATTTTAAAGAAAAAAATTATTTATCTAAAGGAATGAATTTCACATTAAAATGATGAATCTTCAAACAAAACAAAAAAATAATAATTTTATATCCAAATCGTTAAATTTTCAATAAAAATGATTAATTGTCTAGACAAATTCTCAACAAAATACAGGAATTTGCAACTAAAGACGTTATATTTTCAAGTAAAAAAAGAATTGTTGAATTTTCCATTAAAAATAAATTTTCTAACCATATAATATAAATTTTAAAGCAAACAAAAAAGAAGAGAATTTTCAACCAAAAAGATGAATTTGTAGCAAGTGAGATTACTTTTTTACAAAAAAGACGAATTATGAAAAAAATAAATGAATTTTTGATTAAATATTCAAATTTTCCGTTAAAGAAATATAAATTTTTAACTTAAAATAGAATGGTTAAATTTTTAAATACAAAAAAATTAATATTCAATCAAAAAAGAAATTAGTTTTCACCAAAAAGAAATGATTGAACAAAATAATTAAATTTTTAACTGAACAAATCAATTTTTAAACTAAAATAATGAACCTTCAACAACAACAAAAAAAAGATTTGTTAACCACGCACTTGAATTTTAGACCAAATAGATGAAATTTCTACTAAAAAAGACAAACTTTTAACAACAACAAAAAAATTAATTTTCATCTCAAATAAATAAATTTACAACGAAAAATAGAATAGTTACACATTAAGTAAAAAAAAAATTAATGTTCAAACATAAAATTTAAAAAAAAATTTTGTTTACAAAATAGTTTAATATTCAACAAAGAAGATTCACATAGTTTAACTTTCAACTTAAAATAGAATCGTTCTTTTATCAGTAAAAAAAATTTCTAACAAAAATAAATAAATTATCAAAAAAATAATTACATTTTGTAACAAGAAATTTAAATTTCAACTAAGAAGTTGAATTTTCCACTAGAAAAGATAAATTGAGAACTTAAAATTGAACAGTTGAATTATCAGATGAAAAAAAACGAATTTTTGACAAAAAGGTTAACCTCAAAACTAAAGAAATTCATTTTCAGCCAAAAAGAAAAATTTTGCAAACAGGAATAACAATTTTGTGCCAAAGATGACAAATTTTTTACAAAATACATGCACTTTAAACTAATTAGTTAAATAAAATAAATTTTCAACCGGTTAAAAATATTTTTTAACAAGATAGAACAATTCTAAAACAAATTTATCAATTTTTAACATAGAAGATAACATTTTCATAAAAAAGAAAACAGGATTTTTTCACCAAATACTGTAACTTTAACCATATAATGAAACTTTCAAGTTAAAAAGATAACTTTTTAACCAGAAATGGAATAGTTTAATATTTAGTTTAAAAAGTTAATAAAAACACACACACACACACACAATAGTTAAATTTTCATTCGAGGAGATGAATTCTCAACAAAAAATATTAATTTTGAACGAAACATTTAATAGTTGGCATTTTTAACAACAAAAGATTTTAATTTAAACCAAAAACAGTTAAATTTGCAACTCAAGAAAACAAGCTTTTAGCAAACCATTTGAATTTTTAACCAAAAAGAATAACTTTTACACAAAACTGTTTAATTTTCAAAAAAATTTACAATTATCATTAAAATTCCACGTTTGTTTGATTAACAGAAGGTCCCATAAATTTATAAAATGCTGGTGAGATTTTTTTTCGCATATTGGGCTCTTAGGGAATTCAAAGCAAAACTTACGTTTTAATTATTAGAAACAACTTTCAAGCAAAAAGAAAGTATTGGTGTAAAAAAGAGTATTTTAATGTTGAAAGTGCGTTGAATATAAAAGTATTGGTGTGGCATTAAACGATCTTAAGTAGAAACTAAAAGGTATCAATGTTGGAAAAACACTAATGAAATAGGTGTATACCAAAAGTATTGGTGTGATGGAGGTTGTATTTATTTGATTGAAAGTGTATTGGTGTTGTCAAAAGGTTTATTAGATGAATTATAGTCGATAGATTCACTAAAAAGTGTATTGGTGTTGTATAGAAAGTGGCGTGACAATGAGTACATTGGTGTGCATAATTAAGAAAAATGTATTGGTGTGGTATTAAACGATTTTAAGTAGAAAATAAAAAGTATTGATACTCGAAAAAAAACGTTAATAAAGTCGGTGTAGACTAAAAGTATTGGTGTGGTGGAGAGTGTATTGGCGTTGATGAAAGTTTACGTGTGTGGGTGTGAGTGTATTGGTGTTGTCAAAATGTTTGTTACGTGAATTACAGGCGTTAGGTTCACTAAAAACTGTATTGGTGTTGTATAGAAAGCGGCGTGGCAATGAGTGTATTGGTGTACATAACAAAGAAAAGTGTATTGGTGTGGAGTTAAAAGAGATTCAGTAGAAAATAAAAGGAATTAATGATCGAAAAACACTGACGGCGGTGTATTTTAAAAGTATTGGTGTGGTCGGGAGTATTCATGCGGATGAAAGTGTATTTGTGTGGTCAAAATGTTTTTTAGGCGAATTACAGTCGATAGGTTCACTAAAAAGTGTATTGGTGCTATAGAGAAAGTGGTGTGACAAAAAAGTGTATTGGTGTGAAATTAAATAATTTTAAGTAGAAGCTTCAGAGTATTGCTACTTGAAAAACACTAATAAATGTCGCGTCTACTAAAAACAATGGTGTCGTATAGTGTATTGGTGTGGATAAAAGTGTATTGGTGTATTCAAAATATTTGCAAAGTAAATAACAGTAGAAATATTCACGAAAAAGTGTATTAATGCCTTAGTTACGGTGAAAAGTGTATTGGTGTGGCTGTAAATAATATTTATAGAAAAGTATTGGTGTGGCCGAGTATATTGTCTTGTATGCAAGTGTATTGTTGTGATAGTAAAATATTTGGTGTGCCATCGAGTGTATTGGAGGGCACAATTCGATTGAAAGTGTAAAAATCATCTAATGAGAAGAATATAAGTTGAATGGTGTAATGCATACTTGATTATTTACCGATGCATGCTGGGCGTAGGTAGTGGCGCTGTAGGGATTAGGAGCTGGCGGTATCTGCTGGGCCCCGACCGGCATTTGGGCCGCCGCTGCGGCAGCGGCGGCCGCGGCGCTTGGATACCGAGTATATGGCGGATAAGCCGCGGCGGCGGCTGCCGCCGCGGCCGCTGCGTGAGATGTCGGCGCTCCCCATGCGGCCGCATTACTCGCGCGATATTGCACTGGATTGCCACCTCTAGGCCCCCCACCGGCGCCACCTTTCAGTCCATGCCCAACGCCACCAGCGTTTGGGCCTACTCCTACGTTTCCGGCACCGGCTCCTGCGCCGCCACCTGCGCCACCGCCTCCTGCGTTTCCATTATTTGCACCGGCGTACGTCGGTCGTGGTCCGTTCGTACCCTGAAATACAAAAAAAAAATTATCTTATTCTAAGTCTTTTGTCATGTTTGACAAATTTACGCAAGCGCGTCCCATCTCGACATTTTGAGTGTGCTTCAAATTTCATCAAGGTTAACGAGAGCGGTGATTTTTCGTAGAGGGAGTCTATAGGATGGCACAAATCGACTTGATATTTAAGGATTGGAAAGCCTCACAAAATGATGAATTTCCTACACCTCGAATTTTCAATTCTAAATAAAAACTAATAAAATTACGTTGCATAGTTTATATTCAGGATAGAGAATCTACTAAGTGGCAAAAAAGTTCACCAATAAATATTTTTACACAGAAACCTAATGATAAGGCAATATAGGCAGATTTAACACATATTTATTCCACCTCGCGCCTTTACGAGTACGTAAAATCTTTAAAAAGCGATATAAATCAATGCTGTTTTAAATTTAGGTTACAGTCAATGGCAAAAGTGTCCTGCTGTGATGGCTTTTTTTTGTAACGAAGTTTAAATATAGGTTTGGTTGAAGAATATTTTTTCTGACTGTAGAGGGCGATTGATAATGGTCCATATGCCATATGCGAGGACTGAAAGCATGCGTAAGAATACGCACATGCGTGCAAATCGAGGAGCGGAAAGAGAGGAGAGGAAGATCGGAGCATTGACCCGCAACGTGGCTCGCGGCCATGATGCGGTTTTTGCGAAAACGAATCTGACCGGCCGCGGCCGAGACAATCCGAACTCAATCTACTTCGCCGGGGCTGCCCTCCACTGTAGTTCTACTACTTGGATGCTTCTCATTAATCAACTTCTATCGAACACCTACAATTTTTCCTTCTGGTGAAAATTTAGAATTTAAAACTTAATAAGAAATATTTCGGAAATTAAAAACAAATTTAAAATAAAATAAAAATGTGTTTTTTAGTTGAGTAAGACTCTTTGCGTGCCTCTTGCGATAATCTAGTTTCCATTGCTCTCGACCACGTGTTCTCGACCTAGAAGAATAATGCAACGTTGGGAGACTGTCGGCTACATTGAAACTTGGCGGACGATCAATAAACCGCCTCGAAAGAGCCGATTCTCTTTGCACTGGCATGACCTCGTATACTTGACAGTACGTCGCGCACGCACCTTCCCAGGACTTCTCACTCTCAACACGCTCCTTTTCGGAAGGAGCGTCTTTTGCAACCTCATTTAACCTTTTTTTTTTTGTAGACACCAAAAATTGATTTCAGTCAAAAAAATTGTCTTTTCTATTCATCTTTGACGTTAAAATGTACCAAAAAGTACTGAGAAAAATAAAAAGGGAACATAGCCCCACCTGAAAATTTTATTTGACGACATGTTTGTCCCAAAGTGAGACTGAGACTTCACCTTTGGAATAGAGGATCCCTTCGATGGCAAAAACCGAAGCTATGTCGCCTTTTTGTTCCTAAATGTTCCAAATGATCAAAAAGTCGAATGAAGGAAAAATAACCTCCACTTGACTATTTTTTAACGCATAAATTCACCTGAAAGTAACATTAAAAGCCGAAATACAGATTAGAGCATTCTTTCCATGGCAGTAAATACTCTAAAGTCTTAAAGGCTCAAAAAATGAATCAATAATCTCCAACCTGAGAATTAGAATCATGAAGAGTTTCGCCTAGAAACAATATTAAGAGCCCATATTTGGCATAGAAAATCTCCTTAATAGCAAGGATCGACCTTTTAATTGTTTTTTTTTTAAACAAAATATTTAAGAAGGTTCAAAATTCTAGAAACCCTTAAATAACCCCCACCTCACGATTTCATTCGTGTCTGGTTAATCTAAAAATATAGATAAGCCCTTAAAATATTGTATGTGGGTTCCCCTCAATGGCACAATAATTTCCAAGCACATATTTTAAACTTTTTAGTACAAACTTGACTTTTAGTAAATTTTACCAAAATAAAGTAAAAAAAAAAAAAAACTTGCGAGAATTTAATAAGCGAGCTAAATTAAATTCCACACATCGGTTCGATGTTCGAAATAGACACGATGCGTAAACCGTGCATCGTGATAACGACCGGATGCCACTTCCTGCTTACCACGTCTATACCGTCGTGACTGTCCAATGTCGTCCATACTACATACATCTTTTTATCTCTACCTCGTTACAAATTCGTAAATAAATAAAAAGTTTCCATCTACGCTTTTATCAGTCGACGTCTAGAATGGAAAAACTGGGAGCAAAAATATATTTTGTAAAGAAGGAGGGGGGGGGGGGGGGGGGGGGGGGGGGGGGGGATTTGACCTCTGAAAATGTTCACATCTAGAACAATCGTAATTATTATCTGTGGAAAACATTGTTAAAATGTCTCGAAGCTATATAAAGTCATTTGATAATCAATATTAATTAACAAACTGGTTCGTATAAGCTTATCAGGTTTTACGTGTATATACACGAAAAAAAATAATTTTAAGACAATAATATTATAAATAATTGGTTTCTCAATCAGAAAATTTGTCTAATGATTTGTAAGTTATTTTCAATTATAAGGTATTTATTCTGGCTCGATTTTAAATGAATAACAAAATCATCACTAGATGGCGCCCATGGAGATCTTTCTCCAAAGTGCTATTCGAAACAGTGAAAAAACTCTGTATGATAAAGACTGAACAATTTATTCTTAATTTATGCCTATTTATTGATTATTAATTAATACAGCGTGGCGGCAAAACCGCATTTTCAAAATTACCTGACTTTACTGTTTTTCCTTAACCAGAATTATATTCTTGTAACATTGTCGACAAAAATTTTTTTATGAACGGAATAAAAGAATTTCAAAATAAAATTTCAAATTTGTTAATTCATTTCAAATAAATTTTTATATTTTTCTACTATAAAAGATTAATTTTACATCCAATAGGACGAATTTTCAACACAACAGTTGAATTTCCGTCCAAAAAGAAGACTTTAACAAAATATTTGAGATGTCTATAAAATAATTACATTTTCAACAAAATTGTTGAATTTTGAACTAAATAGTCAAAGATGTAAGGAAAAAAAAGAATTTTCCACAAAAAATGTAATAGTTTATATTTTAAATAAAAAATATCAATTTAAAAAAATGACGAATTTCCAAATCAAAAATATAAATCTTAAAAAAATATATTTAAAAAATGTAAACTAAAAGAAATAATTTAAAAAATAGTTAACTTTGATACCGAAGCGATAAATCTTTAACAAAGAAAATTTTTTAACAAAGTAGTTCAACTCTTAACAAAATTTTTGAATTTTCAATTAAAGACAAAAATTACCTATTAACAAATAATGGAAAATTTACATGTGTAATTCAAAAATTAGTCAACAATATACTAAGTTAAAAAAATTAATTATCACAAGAAAAAATGAATTTTTAACCAAAAGAGATGAATTTTCAAACATAAAAGGTGAATTTTCCAAAAAATATAAGAATTAAAAAAATACTTTACTTTTCAATTAAAAAACATAAATTTTCAACCAAAGAGGTGAATTTTCAACTAAAATTATGAATTTGTAAGAAAAAAAAGTTAATTTTTAACTATTTTTCTTTCAACAAAAAATACATTTTTAATATAGTAGTTCAATTTCTATCCAATTTGTTGCATTTTCAACAAAAAAGACCAATTATTCAACCAAGAAAAATAGTTTGTTTTTTATCAAAAAAGTCGAATTTTTCACTAAAAAAATTTTTCAACCAAAAATGGAAAAATTATATTTTCAGTATTAAAAAAATTTAAAAACAAGGAATTAAAAAATTACATTTTAAAACAAAGATATCAACCTTCAACAACAAAAAATAATTTTTAATAAAGCTGTTCAACTTTTATTCAAGTTATTGAACTTTCAACTAAAGAAATGAATTTTTAACTAAAATTGTCAATCTTCAACTGGAATATTTAAATTTTCACTTAAAAAAAAAGAAATTCCCTGACCTACTCGCCACACAATTAATGATTAATTAAAACTAGAGAAAACCTTCATACAGTGGATAATTAATGATTAAAAATATTAATACAAGTAAAATATTAATTTTATTCTATTAACAGTTAAGATATTATACGTGTTTATAAATTAAAATTAATTTTCTTTTATTTTATTTGTGATCTTCATTAATGATTATCCACTGTAGGTTGCATTATCCATTGTATGGAGACTTCCTCTAGATGAAAATTGAGATTTTTATGTATTTTAAAAAATTAATTTTTTTTCTCTTGATCTCCAGATTTATCTTTGACCTATTGGCCACCCTTTTAATAATTAATTAAAAATAGGGGTAGCCTCCCTACAGTGGATAATTATTCATCAAAAGCACTAATATAAGCAAAATAAATAATTTTATTCTATAAAAGTCAAGAATCTACACTTGTTTATAAATTTAAATTGATTACTTTTCTTTTATTTGTGCTCTTGAATAATAATTACCCACTGTAGGGTGGCTTCCCCTAGATATAGTTGTAGTAAACATTTTTTGTGATTTGCAACTTGAATAGAAAATTTGTTGAAAAAGTGCAAATAACTTAATTTAAAAATAATTAATACTTAAAAATAAATTAACTGCCTTGAATCGAAAGGTTGCTGTGGCCTAAAAGCCTTCAGGACTCTCGCCGAGGTTTCTATATGTTAATTCATCTATACTCCCGACTCGAATCGAGATGCCCCACATATCGCGTTTCTTCCGGATATCCTCGATGCAAATCGAATACGACTAATCGATCAATGAACTTCGAGATATTTTGAAAAAAAAATATTATAACCCAAAAAATAGAAAATTAAATTTAAAAATCTGATATAAAAATCTATAATCATTATTTAATTGAAGGATTGCTACACAATCCCCATTTTGAAATTACCCGACTTTCCCTGATCATTTTTTTTTATTTTTCTCGACTGTTCTAATTTTTTCTTGGGTATAGAATTTTTCGGAGAAAAATACCAATTTCATATAAAACTTAAATTTTCAAACCAATAAGATAATTTGAACAAAGTGAATATTCAAAAAAAAAATAAATAAATTTCCCACCAGAATTTAATATACGAACACAGTAGATTTTCCAGCCCACAAAGAAAAAAAAATCTTTTCTACAAAAAAGTTGTATTTTTCAATCTAAAAATATGAATTTTCTACCAAAATGATACAAGTTTTTAAGTAAATAAATGAATTTTCAACTAAAAAAATATAAAGTTACAAGTAAACATTGAATATTTAAATTTTCAGTAAAAAAATTAATTTTCAACCAAAGGACCAACAATAGAATTGTTAAATTTTGAGCAACAAATAATAATTTTCCACCAAATTTTCAACAAAAAAAGACATGAATTTTCAACTAAAAAAGATCAATTTTATATCAAAAACAGAATAATTCAATTTTTAACCAAAGAACCAAAAATAGAACAGTTAAATTTTCAGTAAAAAAATATATTTTTTAACCAAGTAAAATAATTTTTCAACTGAAGTTGTGAATTTCAACCAAGAAACTAATTTTTAATCAAATAGTAGAATTCTTAACCAAAAATATCAATTTTTCACAATAAATATAATATTTGAATTTACAGTTAAATAGGTGAATTATTAACTAAAATGAATCTTCAACCAAAAAGATGAATTTTTAACAAAATACACGTATTTTCAAGCAAATATAGTTCAATTTTTAACAAAAAATTTAATTTTCAACTAAAATAGTAAAACTCAACCAAAAAATGCATTTATAACCAAAAATTTGAATTTTCAATCCAGAAGATGAATTTTGTAGCAAAAATGAAAAAAAAAGATAATTTTTAACACCAGCAAATCTAATTTTTACCCCAATAAATGTATTTACAACTAAAATTATACATTTTCAAACAAAAAATGTAGTTTTTTTTAATTGCTTAATTTTCAGTAAAAGAAAAGTTTTCAACAAAATAAAATAAAATTTCAACTCAATAGTTATATATTCAACCAAAAAGATAAATTTTTAGTCAAAGATAAATTTTCCACAAAAAAATAAATAGTTACATTTTCATTTGAAGAAGTGAATTTTTAACTAACTGTTGACAGATATATTTTTAACGAAAATAGAATAATTAAATTTTTAGTTAAAAAATAAATTTTCAAAATAACAGTTTAATTTTTAACCAAAGAAATAAATTTTTAACAAATAAGATAAATTTTCAACCAAACAGATATTAATTTTCTCATAAAAAGAAAGATTATTTGTTTTTAACAAAATAGATTAATTTTCAACCGAATATTTGAATTTTTAAAGGAATTTTCAACCTGATAGTTAAAATTTCACACGAAGGAATACGTTTTCTACCAAAAAAAAAACTGAAGAAAAATGACCAGTCAAACATGGAATAGTTAAATTTTCAACTAAAAAAATTAATATTACACAAAACAAACAAATTATTGTCAACAGTTCAGTTTTTCTTCCCAGTTTTAAATTTCTTGAATTTATGAAGTTCCTTGACCAGAATCAATCCTGAAGGAAATAATTCTTATTTATCCAAGAAAAGATCTTCAAAGATTAAAATTTGGCTTTTGTATGTTTTTATGTAATATTATTTATTAAATTGTTAATAATTATGTTACTACAAATATTTTTAGATTAGAAAGTAACAATCAAATAATCAGGTTTCTTGGTTCGATTTCGTCACAACACGGGCGTTGAAACGCGATAGCACGTAACTCGATAAAACTCGATGAAATTTGATTCCGTTATCCGAATTCCCGTATCCCTAGCATAGAATCTACGAAAAACTGTTTCAGCAAAAACCTCTAGGAAAAAATTTAATTGATTAGAATTAAGGATAAAGAAAAAATATTTTTATATCAAATAAAATAGAAAAAAAAAATCTTGACTGGGAATCGAACCCGGGCTCAGCGCTTCTTAAACCAGTAGTCTAACCAACTAAGCTACAAACAATCCTTACGTTCCCTGACTGCCCAAAAGCAAAACTCACAAATTCGACCCACCTCAAAAATAAATATCTTTCTAAAAAGGCAAAAAAATAATATTCTTGGCCCATACTCTGAATTTAGATTCCATTTCAAGGCACAAAGTGAACTTCCACATTACGTCACTATAGATTAATTTTAAAAGCTTGAAGACCAGAAAAGCTAAACATTACCTACACCTCGCGATTTTTTTCAGCTCTAAAATTTTGTAGAATAGAGATTAGTCGCTGATTTTTTTAAATATGGAATCCAGACAATGGCAAAAGACGATTAAGCATGTTTACACAATTAAAAAATAAACAAAAACAAAAACAACTACTTCAATCATTTTGGCAGGAATAGAATATTTTTAATAGTGTTTACGAGCCATCAATGACTGATTTGATCGGATGGAAAAGGTCAAAAATGCAGCCAAAACCAGTTGTTCGCCTCGCTCATCAGACCGACCACGTCTTTCAAGTTCTCCCAAGCAACACGTGCATACCAAACATTCCGCCCTTTTACCTTGAGTAAAAGCACGCATACCATTATTTTGTAACAGATGTATTCTGCAATTTTAAAAGGGAATTTATAACGGATTATAATAACCATCCCCTCAAAAGATTATATAATCAAATTTTAATTATATACAAAATATAAATAAAAATATATATACTTGAATACAATAACAAATATTTATAAATTTAAATAATTATTTTACATGCTAAAAATTATTAATATTAAGTTCTGCTCATGTCTACAATTGAGACAGGAGATTGTAATAAAAAAAAATGGCAATAAAGTAACTTTCTCCCGGTACTATTAAATAATAACTTCGAATTTTTAACACTCTTGATACTTTCACTTGTCGTACTTTTACTACGAACATTTGCAACTCTATTAATTAGAATAAACATCTCACCATGGGACTTGAATTTTTTTTTTAGAAAATAATTGTACATGTATGAGAGTTTGAAATTTACCGCCTTAATGAATCCGCCGCTAGATGGCACCACCTTAAACCACTCTCGCTAGCGGTGGATTTTTAAAAATATTTTTTCATACAAAATAAATATTTGAAATATTTCTGTCTTTAAAATTGAAGAAATGTATTTTGAATATATTTCACATTTATAAATTAATTTATTCTGAACATTGCCAATACTGTTTCTAAAGAACACTCCACTTTTGATAAACTGGATAGATTAGCCTTACGTAAGAAAATGGCTGACAGTTCTTTGTCTCTAGAGGCTTCGATGCTAATGCCTCGAGAAATTTGAAAACCAAATTCTCCACCATTCTTGCAGTAGCGATATACTCAAATCGCATTGAAGTCTAAAAGTCGAGGAAAGCCTTACTCAAGAATTAGGCATAAAATTATCTTCCTTAAAACACACTCACAAATACAATAAAAACAAATGAGCTAAGACTCCTGTGGGGCATCGCCTGCGACCAAACGGGGTTCAATCCCCGAGACCTGACTATTTTTTTTCTATTTTTTTAAAACAGAAGTAACATTTTCTGATATCAAACAATACTTATTAACACTTTTTTAATTTTTTAAACAATTTAAAACTATTAAAAAACTGTTGTTTATATTTAACATGTACTTTTAGTGATTCTGACTGGTCTGAAAGACGAGAAAGAGATTTTAAACTTGAGAGGAAGTCTCGAGGCTAAATGTGGGGTGACAAAAAAATCCCCGAGAGGACTTTCTTGAGGTTTCTTGAGATTTTGCATACATTTATGACCAAACAGAAGAAACATAAGGTGGCTGGCCGACTGCCTAGTCGTTTTCGTCTCGGGCCTGACACCCTTTTTCCCAGCCTAGGCAAGCGGCTGTATTATTAGCAGACTTGCCCGCGTACTTTTCTCCCCATACCCCACGAAAATAATAGACCTGCATACTCCACGTCAAAGACTGCCTTTTTTTCTCCACCGAGTAAAATAAATCGTCTCAACTCAGCCCCCTAGCTCATTCCAAGCTTCTTTTAGTGGAATTTATTAGAATTTAGGTGCTTGTAACATTGTATTTTAGTTTCAATTTATAATTGGTGCAAAAATGTAGAATTTGGTCCACCTCGAAATTTAATTTCCCCACAAAAAGTGAGAAAAATAATATTATCGAGTCAATCTGTAAATTTAGATTCTTTTCGGTGGCAAAAAAAGGAACTGGGAATTTTGGTTAATTTGGGATTCTTTAAAGAGCTGGAAGACCAAAAAAAAACAACAAAAAAACGGAAAAATAACTCCACCTCGTGACTTTTTTTGTCTGTCAAAATAAGTAGAATGGAGATTTAGCGTTGGTTTTTGGAATATGGAATCCATGTGATGGCACAAAATTATATAATATTATATATACTTTATTTTTATTATGAAAAAAATCGATATTAGCTTCTAAAAAATATTCTGATAGTCATTCGCAAGCGCTAAACAATATGCTCATCATTTAAACGTTTCTTGAAATTACAAATGATTTTGCTCAAAGTTTGGAATTATATTAATTTCTGAAAATTGTTTTCTTTTTTTTTTAAAGATTATTAAAGCAATAATAAGATGAGAAAAGTTAAACGAGTGACACTTTGTGATAAGGAACTCTTTTAAAGTAAGATAAGGTATTCTTGTAAACACGGAGGTTCGAATTTGACTTGTTTCAACAATTTATTCTCAATTTGGTCATTGATATTTGTATCTTCAATTTTATATAAATTTTTCGATTTTTCTAAATATAAGCTTTAAGAAATGTCAATACAATAAAATAATTTATAACAATAAATAATATGAAGATATTTCCCTTTTTGTCGTTAACATTAATCAAATTAAAGATATAATTAAAAAAAAACAAGTTTTAAGCCTGTGATTTCCGTGCGATTCAAGCGGGGTTCGAATCCCGACGGAAATAATCTTTTTCTCTCTTTTTTTAAAATAATATTTCGTACTTTTATAATTAATTAACAATATTTTAAAAATAAAAAATGTGTACTTGGATTTTAATTAAATAATAAATGTTATAAATGTATCTTTAGTTGCATGTTTAATCGACACGTGGCATAGAAAATTGTATCAGATCGTATGCACATTGCACAAAGAGGACGACATAGTTTACATAGTTACTGACTGAACTTGACTTCACCTAGCGCAACCTGTAGGTGTGCAATGTGCATTCACATAAGCACTTCTACACGGATATAAATTGCCCGTGCGGGGGCGTGTTTTGTCGAACGGTTATTCACGTACGGCTAGGAATACTGCGCGAATACGCCGTGACATAATGCATGAACAAGAAGAAAAGAGAAAGAAAATGGAGAGAAAGAGCAGAAGAATGGATCGATAGAAGCGAATCTGGCGTTCACGTTCAGAATTCCCATCCAAGGGTTCACTAACCAGGTCCTCCACCCCCATAAACCAAAAATTCCCTTTTCTCTCCACCTCACGATTTTACCTCTCTCTAAAACTCACAACAATACAAGATTCACACCTGGTTTATGAAATATAGATTACCCTGGATGGCAAAAACTCACCTCGTGTGTTTTTTTTTATTTCACAAGAATCTAAAAATCCAGAGGATCCGAAAAACCATCATTCGAGCCCACCTCGAGACTTTGTATGGCTATAAAAGAGTGTAGAATCAATATAAAAAGCTTATCTTTGGTATACGGATTCCTGAGGACGGCAAGAAAGGATGTTGTATACTTTAAAAAATTTGTTAAATAATTTTCGTTGAAGATCAGGAGTAAGAAACCTAAGACGACCTTGAGGCACTGGGGACTCCGCACTGTGGAGAAAGAACGTGAATGACCGAGTCGTGTTTACAGGAAGGAGATAGCGAGCATAAACAGCAAGTACATACCACAAGTCCTTTCATAGCGGTAAATTATTTGCCTAGGATAATAAAAAATAAATTGCAACAAATGATTATTATTATTATTATTATTGTTCAGTCCAAAGATTTTTTTATATCCCTGGATCTCAAAAACGGGAATGCAATTATTGGTTAGCCGATTGGTGTGATGATTATTGGTTAAAAGGATGCCAAACTCGAGAGCCCCCTAGTAAGGAAAACTGGAAGAAACGTGGAATTGAGGAATGCGAGCAGACAGCGAATGACGCGTTGCAAGCAAGCAAAGCAAAGTTCGTCGCGCTGATTCATTCAGGCTTCGGTATGCCTCAAGGTCAATGAATGCTGTTGCCTCTATCCAATGCCGGTCATTCATTAGCTTTGTTACTTCCGTTGTCTCCCGAACTCAATTTGAAATAAGCAAAATGGTACACGTATAGGAAACTGAGACAGAGAGTCGGTAATTAAAAACTGCTCGACGTTTCAATTAGGACTAATTAGGGGCCATTATGTTCGACTACCTCTCGTAGCTTGAATTTAATTGCGTGAAAAAATAAGCATAAAATGTGCAAGCGAATTAGATAGGGGCCAAAATATATAGGTTTACATTTTGCCATCGGAGGGAATCTATATTCTTAAAATCAGACGGTAATTAAACTTTTTTGGGCGATTTAAGGAGAGATGAAGTCTTGAGGTGGGGCGGGAGAGGCTCACACATATAGTGTTTGAAAAGTTTCGAGAATTTTAGAATTCAGATGGAATCGATTAGATGTCTATATTTTTGGATGGGTTTAGCTAAATTTAATTAAGATTTCAGCAATTTAAAAAGGGATTTAAATAAATTTAAATAATTTTTTTGTGAATTATTGAAAATTATTGTAAATCAGTTTAACTAAATTTTGACCAAATATCAACTAATTTCACTGGATTTCAATGATATTTACGGTGTTTATGTTAATTTAACTTAATTAAATTAATGTTTTTATTATTAAAATGATAGGTTATTAAAATTATATATTCTTTAAATTTAATTTAATTTTACAATATCAACTAGTTCTACTTAGTTTTAAGAAGTTCTACTGATATTAAACAAATTCCAATGAATTTCAATTAATTCTGCTGAATTACAATCAAATTTAATTAATTCTACTGAATTCAAACGAATTTCACTGAATTGAAACAAATTCTGCTAAGCTTTAATTAATTCTATTAAGTTTTTACTGAATTTAAATTAATTCTACCGAATTAAAATATATTATTCTGAATTTAAATAAATTCTACTAAAATTTAACTAATTCTACTGAATTTCAATAATTTCTACTGACTTTTAATTAAAAAACAAGTTGAATTAATACAAAAATATAAATTTTTAAACAAACGGTTGAATTGTCAATCAGAAAATATGAATTTTTTACCAAAACCAATAATTTTTAGTTTAGAAAATTACTGTTCAACAATAAGAAAACCAATTTTCAACAAAGTTGTTGAATTTTCAATAACAATAAAT
The DNA here is from genome assembly GCF_010883055.1 of Belonocnema kinseyi. Taxonomy (NCBI): domain Eukaryota; kingdom Metazoa; phylum Arthropoda; class Insecta; order Hymenoptera; family Cynipidae; genus Belonocnema; species Belonocnema kinseyi. The sequence continues at coordinate 20,932,037 of NC_046657.1, read as the reverse complement.
AATTTAAAACAAATTAAAAGCTGAATTCGACAAGAAAATAATACTCTTTAACAAAATAGTTGAATCCTCAAACAAAACTTTTCTTCAAAGCTTCGTAATCTTCCAAAATAGATATTAAATTTTTTTTTAGTATTTCTTAATTTTTTTCAAATTTTCTAATCCTTCTAAATATCTTTTAAAAGTGATTGATATTTTTCCTTGAATTAAAAACACAATCTTATCTATTTAACAAAAATTCCTTATAATCTTCAGCATTGTGCTTTGACAATTCTGGAAATATTTTGAAATGTTTTGAAAGATTCTCTTAAATTTAATTTTTCAAACAAAAAAAAATCATTAAATATTTTCCCAAAAATCTAAAGAAAATTTTGCCACCGGTGAAAAATCCTGAAAATTAAATATCAGTAGAAATCATTGATATTCAGTAGAATTCATATAAATTCAGTATCATTCACTAATATTCAGTAGAATTAGTCAAAATTATGCAGAATTCATTAAAATAAAAAAAAAATAGTTTGAGCTTCAGTAGAATTTATTTAAATTCAGTTAAATCGATTGAAATTCAGTAGAATTAGTAGAAATTCAGTAGAATTCGTCAAATTTCAGTACAATTTATTTAAGCTCAGTAGAATTCACTGAAATACAGTAGAACTCGTGAAAATAATGCAGAATTCGTTAAAAATAAAAAAATTAGTTGAGCTTCAATAGAATTCTTTGAAATTCAGTAGCATTCACGGAATTTCAGTAGAATCTATTTAAATTCCGTTAAGTTAATTGAAATTCAATAGGATTAGTTTAAATTTAGTAGAATTCGTTGAAATTCACGAGTATTTATTTAAACTCTGTAGAATTTATTTAAATGCGGTATAATCCAATGAAATTCAGTCAATGTGGTTGAAATTTAGTTAAATTAATTTAATCTCAGTAGAATTAGTTGAAATTCAGTAGAATCCGTCAAATTTCAGTAGAATTTATGTAAACTCATTAGAAGGTATTATATACGGTAAAATCTGTTGAAATTCAGTAGAATTCGCTCAATTTCAGTAGAATTTGTTGAATTTCAGTAGAATTCACCGAGAGTCAATAGAATTTATTTAAATTCGGTAACAATAATTGAAATGCAGTAGAGCTGATTGAAATTTAGTGAAATTTATTGAATTTCAGTATAATTGATTTAAATTCAATAGAAACGTTTGAAATTCAGTATAATTCATTGAAATAATGTCAAATTAATTAAAATTTAACAAATTATTTGACCTTCAGTAGAATTTAGTTAAATTCAGTAGAATGTACTTAAATTCGGAAGAATTTATGTAAATGCAGCAGAAGTGGTTGAAATTTAGTCAATTTAATTTAAATTCATCAGAATTAGTAGAAATTAAGTAGAATTACACTACCGTTCAAAAGTTTAAGTCCACCTCTTTTTTGATGATTGATCAAGTTCCCTTCATTTTAAATATGACAGGGTTAAATTTTTTTCTCTTTAAAGGATTAAATGCTCTAAAAATTCTGTAGAAAATTAGCCCAGAATGAAGCCTATTTGTCTATTTCAAGGTTTTATTAAATTTTCAATAACTTCCTCAATATTAATATTTTTTAATTTTCTTGGGCTCATTTTGAAGTTATTTTCTCACAGTATCATAAAAGCTTATGATTATAAATCTTGAAAATTGCCTTATAGAATTGCAAGGAATTGGAGTTGTAACAAAAAAGTTGGAAAAATTTTAAAACATCTTATTTGTACGCCAATAGGAATAAAAATTATATTATATATATATTTTTTTTTAAATATATTTTTTCGACTTTTTCGTTACAGCTTCAAGTCCTTGCAATTTGATTATGCAATTTCACGATTTATAACCATAAGCTGATATGATACTGTCAAAAGATAGCTTCCAAATGAGCCCAAGAACATTAAAAAATATTTAATATTAAGGAAGTTATTGAAAATTTAAGAAAATATTAAAATATACACTATTCTTGCAATATCTACTTCAAAAATAGACAAATAGGCTTCACCCTGGGCTCATTTTCTACATAATTTTCATAGCATTTAATCTTTTAAATAGAAAATTTTTTAGTTTTGCCATTTTTAAAATTAAGATAACCTAATCAATCATCAAAAATAAGGTGGACGGTACTGCACTTAAAATGCGGTAGAATTAATAGAAATTCGTTCAAATTCACTATGACTCTTTGAATTCCAGTAGAAATTATTTTAATTCGGTAGAATTAAATTAAATTTAGTAGAATGTATTTAAATTCGGTGGAATTCATTGAAATTTAGTAGAAGTAATTGGTATTCAGTAGAATTCAATGACATTCAGTAGGCCTCATTGAAATTCAGTAGAATTCATTGAAATTCAGTAGGATTTTTTGAAATTTAGAAGATTACGTTCGAATTATGTAGAATTAATTAAAATTCTATAAAATTAGTTGAACTTCCTTTGAATTAATTGAAATTCA
>NC_046657.1:20926875-20929471 GCF_010883055.1 Belonocnema kinseyi | reverse complement strand
TCAGTAGAATTGATTTAAATCCAGTAGAATTTTTTGAAATTTAGAAGATTACGTTCGAATTATGTAGAATTAATTAAAATTCTAAAAAATTAGTTGAACTTCATTTGAATTAATTTAAATTCAGTATAAATAATTGAAATGCAGTGGAAATCGTGGAATTTAAGTAGAATAATAAAATTAGTTGAAATTTCTTAAAATAAAGTAGAATTAATTCAAATTCAGTAGAATTCGTTGAAATTCAGCAGAATTCGTTGAATTTAAAAAGAATTAATTAAAATTCAATCAAATTAGTTGAAATTCAATAAGATTCCTTGAAATACAGTATAATTTATTTAAATTCAGTCAAATCTACTTAAATTTAGAAGAATCTAATTGAGCTTTACTAGAATTTGTTGAAATTCAGGAGATTTTTTTTAATTTAGTAAAATTCGTCGAAATTATGTAGAATTAATTAAAATGAAATCAAACTAGTTGAACTTCAGTTGAATTAACTGAATTTCCGCATAAATGATTGAAATGTAATAAAACTCGTGGAATTTCAGTATAATAAATTAAAATTCAATCAAATTAGTTGGAATTTAGTGGAATTACTTAAAATACAGCAGAATTAATTGAATTTCAGTAGAATTCGTTGAAAATTAGCACAGTTCGTTAAATTTAAGAAGAATTAATTAAAACTCAATCAAATTAGTTGAATTCAAGTAGAGTTTATTTATATTCAGTAAAATTTAATTAAATTAAGAAGAATGTATTTATATTCAGTGAAATTCATTGAAATTCAGTATAATTAGTTGAATTTCAGTATAAATCGTTGAATTTGAGCAGAATTTATTTAAATTCAGTAGAATTTTTTGAAATTTACTAAAATTCGTTGAAGTTATGTAGAATTAATTAAAATGCAATTAAATTAGTTGAATTTCAGTTGAATCAACTGAATTTTCATATAAATGATTGAGTGCAATGAAACTCGTGGAATTTAAATAGAATAAATTAAAATTCTATAAAATTATTTGAAATTCAGTGGAATTACTTAAAATACCGTTAAATTACTTGAAATTCAGTAGAATTCGTTGAAATTCATCTGGATTCGTTGAATTTAAAAACAATTAATTAAAACTTAATAAAATTAATTAAAATTCAGTATAATTAGTTGAATTCTGTAGAATTTATTTAAATTCATTAGAATTTAAATAAACTCAGTATAATGTATTTAAATTCAGTGGAATTCATTGAAATTCAGTAAAAGTCATTGATATTCAGCAGAACTTGTTGAAATTATGTAGAATTAATTAAAATTCAATCAAATTAATTGAAATTCAGTAGAATTTATTTAAATTCAGTCAAATTTAATGAAATTCACTCAAATTTAATTAAATTTAGAAGAATGTATTTAAATGCGGTGGAATTAATTGAAATTCAGTTGAAGTCATTGATATTCAGTAGAATTCAATGATATTCAGTGGAACTCATTGAAATTCAGTATAATTCGTTGAATTTCAGTAGAATTGATTTAAATTCAGTAGAATTTTTTGAAATTTACTAAAATTCGTTGAAATTATGTAGAATTAATTAAAATGCGATCGAAATAGTAGAACTTTAGTTGAATTGACTGAATTTCCATATAAATGATTGAAATTCAATAAAACTCGTGGAATTTAAGTAGAATGAATTAAAACTCAATCGAATTAGTTGAAATTCAATGGACTTACTTAAAATACAGTAAAATTGATTGAAATTCAGTAGAATTCGTTGAAATTCAGCAGAATTCGTTGAACTTCAGTAGAATTGATTTAAATTCAGTAAAATTTACAAGAATTTGTTTAAATTCGGTGGAATTCATTGAAATTCAGTAGAACTAATTGAGCTTCAGTACAATTCGCTGCAATTCAGGAATTTTTTTTTAATTTAGTAAAATTCGTTGAAATTATGTAGAATTAATTAAAATTCAATCAATTTAGTTGAAATTAGGTTGAAGTAATTGAAATTCAGTAGCAATCGTGGAATTTAAGTTGAATAAATTAAAATTCAACCAAATTATTTGAAATTCAGTGGAATTACTTAAAATACAGTAAAATTAATTTAAAATCAGTAGAATTCGTTGAATTTAAAAACAATTAATTAAAACTTAATCAAATTAGTTGAAATTCAGTATAATTCGTTGCATTTCGTAGAATTTATTTAATTTCAGTAGAAGTAATTCATATTCAGCTGAACTCTTTGAAATTATGTAGAATTAATAAAAATTCAAGCAAATTAGTTGAAATTCAGTAGAATTTATTTAAATTCAGTAAAATTTAATGAAATTCACTACAATTTAATTAAATACAGTAAAATTTAATTAAATTTGGAAGAATGTATTTAAATTCGGTGGAATTCATTGACATTCAGTAGAATTCAATAATATTTGGTAGAACTAATTGAGCTTCATTATAATTCGTGGAATTTCAGTAGATTTTTTTTTAAATTAGTAGAATTCGTTGAATTTATGTAGAATTAATTAAAATTCAATCAAATTAGTTGAAATTTAGCAGAATTTATTTAAATTCAGTAAAATTTAATTAAATTTAGTAAAATTGAATTAAATTCAGTAAAATTG
>NC_046657.1:20918097-20926775 GCF_010883055.1 Belonocnema kinseyi | reverse complement strand
AGTAGAATTCGTTGAAATTATGTAGAAATAATTAAAATTCAATCAAATTAGTTGAAATTTAGCAGAATTTATTTAAATTCAGTAAAATTTAATTAAATTTAGAAGAATGTATTAAAATTTGGTTGAATTCATTAAAATACAGTAGAATTTAATGATATCCAGTAGAACTAATTGAGTTTCAGCAGAATTCGTTGAAATTTAGTATAATTCGTGGAATTTCAGTAGATTTTTTTTTTAAATTAGTAGAATTCATTGAAATTATGTAGAATTAATAAAAATTCAATCAAATTAGTTGAACCCTCAGTTAAATTAACTGAATTTCAGTATAAATAATTGAAATGCAGCAAACTCGTGAAATTTAAGTAGAATAAATTAAAATACAATAAAATTAGTTGAAATGCAGTAGAATCAATCGAAATTCAGTATAACTTGAAGAAATGAAATATACTTAATTAAAGTTTATTGAAAATTAGTTGATGATCAGTAAAATTAATTACAATTTATCGTAATTAGTTGACAATCAGTAGATTCAAGATATTTACAATTACCGGAATTTGCTATTTCGAATATTTTCTTTGTCGGGATTATTCAGACGTTCAAACATAATTTCACTCTCCTGAAACCTTTCAAACTTCACATTTTTCAAAACTTCAAAATGATGCCCTGCTCGAATTTTTATTCCCCGGTTTTATTTTAATTCGCCGATATTTCCCGATTATTAGACACCCTCCTCTTGGACTCCTCAAAACTCATAAAGTGATCTCATACATAAATAATTAATTAAAGTGTACACATAAATTGATTAAAGTGCACACCACAGATGGCGTCGTTTTAGTCTATTTAAAATTTAGACTTTCTAGGCGATCATAGATGGCGGTGTCTTATATCGGAGATACTGCCTGATACTTTATGTCTCGTCCTCCTCGTTTTTCAGATGGTGAAAGAGGGATGCGACGGGGAGGATAGAGATTCTATCGATTGCCTCTGCATTCCTCTCCGGCTTTCTAGAACGCATTTTTATACTCTCGTCAAATCGAGTTTCAAATTCACCTTATCGCCTGCTCTTCTTCCAGTTTCCAGAATCAAATCTTTCCTAACAAATTTAACTCCCATGAAAATACCTCAATTTTCAAAAAAGTAATTCAATTTACATTCAAGTACATGGTTTTCCAAATAAGTAATTACATTTTCAACAAAATAGTTGTTTTTTTAAACAAATATACTGGAATTTTTAAACAAAAAAATGAATTTTCAACTAAAAATAATAAATAAATTTTCATTGATTTAAAATTCAACTGATCACCTGCTCTTCTCTCATTTCCAGAATCGAATCTTCCACCACAAATTTAATTTTTAATAAAATACTTGGATTTTTATAAAAAGAATTAATTTTTTTTTTTACAAAATAGTTCAATTTTTAACCACACACTCGAATTTTCAAACTAAAAATATGAATTCTCTACTAAAAAGATGAATTTTCAACAAAGAAGATGAATTTTATAAACGAAAAAATTTTTTTCCACAAAATGCATGAATTTACAACTAAAAAAACATAAATTTTCAATAATTTCAAATTCATCAAATCACCTGCTTTTCTTTAAATTTTCCAGAATCGAATCTATCTTCAAATGATTAACAGAACAGCACAATTTTCTAAAAAGAAATTGCATTTTCAACAAATTACTCGAACAGTACAAAAAAAAATGAAATTTTAAAGAAAATAAGAATAGTTTCTCACACAAAAAAATTTGACAAAATAAATGAATTTTCAAACAAATAATTTAGTTTTAAACTAAAAAACATAATTTTTCAATTGTAAATTGTTACACTTTCGTTCATTTTAAATTCACCTGATCAACTGCTTCTCTTTGAATTTTTACAATCTAATATATCTACCAATGATTAGCAAAACATCCGAATTTTCAAATAAGTAATTAATTTTTTTTTAAACGCTTGATTTTCAAAAAAAAAATTAATAAAATATATGAATGTTTAAAAAAGTAATTAAATGTTAGCTTAATATTTTAACAAAATACATGAATTTTTAAACAAATAATTGCATTTTCAACTAAAAAAGTACATTTTAGATCCAAAATTTAATTGTTTAATTTTCATGAAAAAAAAAATTAATTTGGAACCCAAAATAAAACGAATTTTGCACAAAATATTTAAATTTCTAACGAAAAGGATCAATTTCAAAAAAATCACGGACAAAAAAGTTGGACATTCAACCAAATAGTAGAATTTTTAACATTCACTGAAATCTTCAACTAAGAAGATTGATTTTCTACAACATAAAAAAAGTTTAACAAAATATGTAAAGAAATTATCAAACAGTTGAATTTTCAACTAGAAAATATAAATTTTCAACCAAAGATGGAAAGTTCAATTTTCATTAAAAAAGTTAATATTTAAACCAAATATTAAGCGAATTTTTAAACGACTACGAAATAGTTGAATTTTCAACCAAAATGATAATTTTGTGACCGAATAGATTAGTTTTCTACCGTAAAAGAGGAATTTTTAACAAACATGGAGTAGTTAAATTTTCATTTTTTTAAATTAATTTTTCTACCAAAAAGACCAATTTTCAGCCAAAGAAGATTTTTCAGTAAAAAACGAAAAAAAGTGATCACAAATGTTAAATTTTAATGACAAAAAGGCGAATTTCAAACCGATAATATGAATTTAAAAAAAATATGATTTTTTCACCAAAAAGCTAAATTTCGTACAAAAAAAATAATAAATTTTAAGAAAATACGTGAATTTTTAAACAAGTAGTTTAGTTTTCAAATTTAAAAAAAAAATGTAACGAAAAATAGAAAAGTTTTTAGTACAAAAATTAATTTTTAAGCTAAATAAAAGATTTTTTTTACAAAACATTCAAATTCAGAAGCAAATAAATGAATTTTCATTTAAATCGATGAATCTGCAATAAAATTTATTTTTGACAAAGTAGTTCATCTTTTAACCAAAAAAAATACCAATTTTTAACTAAAAGACTAATTTTCAACCGTTTTCTGCAAAAAAAAAGGCAAATTTTCAATTAAAAATATAATACATTTCTAACCAAAAGTTGAATAACTTTTCCCTACTTTTATAAAAATAGTTGAATTTTCAACTGAAATGCTTCTTGAGTTATTTAATCAATTTTTGTAAATAATAATAATATGGTTCAAGCATAAAATATTGCTTTTAAAAATGACAGATTACCATATTAACTAACTATAGAAAAAAAGGTCCATTTCAAATATTTATTTTAAAAACTAAATTTTTTAAATAACAAAACTATTTAAAGAAATACGAATTTTTGTAAATAATAGAGTAGCAATAAATGAATAACATAAATATTTCACAATACGCCACAAAAATATTACCCTTCAATGAGTTAGTTAGAAAAAAAAATTATTTAAAAAAATTTTAATTGTTTATACAATTGAAAATTAATTTAAAAATGCTGTAAAACACTTGACTGGTTAAATAAAAATAATTTATGGAAAAAAAGAGGAAGCCAAGATTCCTAAAAAATTATTCAAATTTAATTTCTATAAATAGTATTAATTATTTTCATAAGGTTAACCAATCTAAAAAAAATAGAAATATAAACGAGAGTTTGTAAACGAAAAATTCTATTTCTGATCACAATAAAATTTATAAAAAATAAATTCTGATTGCAAAAAACATGATAAAGTTAAAAACAACAGTTTTTCCTTTAAAAGAGCATTAAAAACATTACTGTTTGCATATTTTTTGAAGATTATTGAAGGAAATTATATTTGTAAAGATTTTAATCAATAAAAAATGAAATAAAAACCGCAGACAGCGAGAATTAAACACGCGACATTCGGACTATGAACCCGAAGCAATACTGCCGGAGTGACTGTCGATAAAAAATATTTTTCATCAAACTTGTCGCCAAAAATCGTCATAAAAGCTTTTAAAATTTTGAAGAAAAAAAAACTTCAAGATTTTATTTCGAAATCTTCAAAAATCCACATTTTATTTTAAATGTGTTGAACTCTTTTTAAGTTTAAAATTAATTTTTATATTTTACAAATTTTTAAATCGCTCTTAAATTTCTTCCAATTTTCCTCATATTATCTAACCTTGCAAAATAGAAAAATTTGATTTGAATCTACTACATTATTTGCTGAAATTTAAGAAAATCATATGAAATGTTTTTAAATATTTTCTTGAAATTAATTTTTTCAAAATAAAAAAATTAATTTTTTAATAATTTTCTGCTATGTTGGCTGTTTAAAAATTTTGGTAAATTTTTTGTGAATTATTCTTTTTTTAGTTGTACATAAATGACTTTAGTTTAATATTCATATTTCTAGTTAAAAAAAGAACTATTTTACTATAACTTAATATTTTTCTTTCGTTAAAAATTCGGCTCTTTTGTTGAAAGTTCGACTACTTTGTTAAACATTTATTTTTTTGGCTGACAAATCATGATTTTAGTAGGAAATTTATATTTTTAGTTAAAATTTTTATTGTTGAAAATTACAATTCAACTGAAAATGTAACTATTTCATTTTTCGTTGATATATTTGAGTAAAAAATTCATTTTTTAAATTGCAGATTAATCATTTTAGTTCAAAATTCATCTGGTTGAACATTTAATTATTTAGTTTAAAATCTATTTCTTTTTAGTTTAAAATGATTATTTTTTAATTAAAAATCTAACCTTTCCATTTTAGGTTAAAAAATTCATGTACATATTTAATTGAAAAATTATAGTTTTGGGTAAAAAATTAATGTTGTTGAAAGACAATTTAAAAGTCACTAGTTTGGTTGAAAATTTAACTATTTTCTTGGAATTTTGTTGTTGAATTTAACCATTTTTTATTTAAAATAAATTCTTTTCGATGGAATATTTGATATTAGACATTTTTTTTTAGTAGTAGCTTCATGATTTTAGTTGAAATTTAATTTTTTTAGATAAAAATGTAACTACTTTTCTTAATATTCGTTTTTTCTCGTTGAAAAATTATCTCATTTACAGTTAACAATTCTGTGCTTTTGTGGAAAGTTTAAATAGTTTGTTAAAATTTTTTTTGTAGGATTCATTTTATAAAAAAAATAATATTTTTAGTTAAATTTTTTTTTGTAAATAATTATTTTTTGTTTAATTGAAAATGTAACTATTCCATTTCTTGTTTAAAACTTATGTTTTTTAGTTCAAAATTAATTAGTTTGGTTCAAAACCTAGCTATTTTGTTTAAAATTTGTTTTCTTTTTTGTTTGAAAGTGTATGTATTTATTTGAAATTTTGTTTGTGTGGAAAATTCATCTTCTTGGGTAGAAAATGTAACGTCTTTAGTCAATAATTTTGCGCTTTTGTAAAAAATTTAACTACTTTTTAAAAAATTCTTTTTTTCCAGGATTAATTTTAGTTAAGAACTCATATATTTAGTTAAAATGGTTTGCGTTAAAAAATGTTTCTTTAATTTAAAATCTAACTATTCCATTGTTTGTTTAAAATGTATCTAATTTAGTTTAAAATTGATCTTTTTGGTTGAAAATTTAACGATTTGCTTTGTAAAAAGTTTAACTATTTTGTTTTTCAGGATTTATTTTGGTGCAAAATTCATATTTTTAGTTTAAAATTTGTTTCCTTGTATTAATAATTACATATTTAAAACTAAAAATGTAATTATATAATTTTTAATTTAAAAGGTATCTATTTTATTTCAAAATTCATCTGTTCGATATAAAATTTAACTATTTTATTTAAAATTTGTACATATATTTTTAAATTAAAGTATCTATTTTTTTTTTTTGAAAATTCATCTTCTAAGTTAAAACTTCAACTAATTATTTTAAAAATCACCTCTTTGGTTGGAAAATGTATCTTCTTTAATGATAATTCTGCGCTTTTGTAGAAAGTTTAATTTTTTGGTAACAAATTTTTTTTTGCAGGATTAATTTTAGTTAAAAATTTATTTTGTTGTGTTAATAATTATATTTTTTAAACTGAAAATGCAATCATATAATTTTAAATTTAAAACGTATCTGTTTTAGTTCAAAATTTATTTATTTGTTTGAAAATTAATCTATTTTTTTTTTGGTTCCAAATTTATTTATCAACATTTTTTCTGTGTGGAAAATTCATTTTCTTGGTTGGAAAATTTAACTTATTTAGTCAACAATTCTGCGCGTTTGTAAAAAGTAACCACTTTCTTAAAAAATTTCTTCTTTTGGCAAGATTCATTTTAGATAAAAATGTTCGTTTGTTTGTGTTAATAAATATGCTTTTAACTGAAAATGTAACTATTTTTTTCAAATTTGTTTGTTAAATTTAAATTTTTCAACTAAAAATATAACCATTGTATTTTAGGTTGAAAAACATGTTTCTTTAGTAAAAAAAAAACTTATTTTGTTTGGTGGAAAATTCGTCTTCTTGGTTAAACATTCAACTATTTCGTTAAAAAAATTACCACTGATTGAAAAATGTATTTAATCTAATTTTTTTAATCAACAATTTCATTTTTAATTATTATATTTTAATTTCAAAACCTTTTCGGAAATAATTTTTCTGATAACGCAGGACCTCTCCCACGCACCAGAAATTAGAGATGATAAAAGTCTGCATTTGTGAGGATACACGGCATGCCGCAACCGCAAATAATCGATATTGTTGAAGAGCTTTACTATCCAGGGCGTGCAATGCCATTCGTCCGAACCTAACCCAACTTTACTCCCATCGTCCTCGGCAGTCGCCCTCCAAGAGTCAGTGCGCAGCCACCTTGCGAATTCAAAAAAAAAAAAAAAAGAAAGAACAAAAAACTTGACTGAGTACGCCATTTTTGTCTTCAAGAGTGATGATTGATATGACATTTAAAATTTAAAGGACCAGACTGAGGGTCAAATAAAATATTTGCAATTAATTTTTTATCTGATTCCCAAAACTTTAACGGATATAAAAAACAACAAACTTCATACGTCACGTTTTCAAAAACAATTTTTTTTTAACGGGGGAAAAATGTTCTTTAAAATTCTTAATATATTCGAGCAAATATTGACAAATTAATCAGTAAATATTTTACCAAAGAATGTTATGAAAATAACTTCGTCCAAACAAGAAACGCAGTATCTGCATTTTTTTATCGTAGCTGAATTACAGTTCACAAAATATTTCTTGTACTCACAATTTTTATATTATGGTTGCCACGAAAGTCAATTGTACAAAATCGAGTCATTGAAAAATTAAAGAATTATGACAAATTTCCAAAAATACAAAATTATGCTTTTATAACCTCAATCTAACCTAACTTCTGTCATATGCACTAAATTTGTTCTTTTATTTACATTGGAGTAAAACAGCATAATTTTTTGTATAAATTTATATTTGTTCTTCTACATTAGATTTGCAAATTTTACAGTTTTAGTGCCGAAACTTTTGAATTCGCGGGAACTGTCATGGCACCGCGTATGCGCATTACTAACATCCGAATGGAAAACGTCTAAAAATCTTTCTGCACTTTCAACCCACCCTAATTGAGGAACAATGTCACCAGAAACTCGAAATGACAGTGCACAAAAAATCCTCCACGAGAGCGGACTCGCTAGTTACGCCACTGCGTGTACGAGACACGAGTGGGGGACGAAAATAAAGAGGAGGGGGAACCGGGAGGCTCAGGAGGAGGAAGAGTTGATTGGGTGGGGCAGCAGACGCCCCGCGGCAAACTGTCAAACTAAGCTGGTTCCGCGATGCCCGCGGCCGTCGGCCGTGTCTCGCCGCCCCCATATCAACCAGCATGGCCTTCCGATGGAATCTAAGCCCAGTCGCACAATTCCCACTCCTCTCGCAATCAGCCGGCGTTTTACTCATGCCGCATGGCCGTCGAACTAGCCTCGAATCAAAAACTTTTCAATCAAAAAGTCAGAAACTCGCAGCGTGAACCAAATCTTCGGCGGCCATGCGACCTCCTCTCGCCCTTCTAAAAAAAACAAAAGACGTTTTGGATCCCAATTCGACTTGAGTCATTTAAACTACACAACTAGGATCCAATCGCTTTTTGTTAATCTGATGCAACGCTCCCGATTCGTTTCGCCGGTAGGTTGGAGATTTATTGGTCAACAACAGGTACAAAAAGGGGGAAGAGGTACGGAAAAGGAAGAATAAGGAGAGATCACATGACAAGAAATGATTTATTCACAACACCAAGGAATCAGGGTACATTCAGCAGAAAACATGTTACGCAAAAAAACTTACCATCATCTTGTAGTTGAGCTTCCTCGGCGCGGCTACGCCGGCTACATTCTCCATTCTCACGGACATACTTAGCTCACGTCTTTCTCACTTGGGTTATTAAAATACCCCTTTTTCGCCGGCACTGCGCCTCCTGGTGGCTTCTTTCCGTCCGCGCCGGGACGACCGCGATCCGCCGCCCGCACCGATTTTTCTCACACTTTTGGGCGGGGGGGAGGGAGGACACGGGGAAAGGGTGGCCGTGTGGGTGATGAATAAAAATCAGGGGAGCAAAACACTCGATATACTCCGCACAGCACCTTCACCAAAACTGCAACTTTACTTGCACTCGGATTTCACGGCGAGCGATAAACGGGGTGTGGAGGAACGGCCTCTCTCGATTCTTGGCGGGTGGAGGGGGATATTTCACGTGGAGGGAGGGAGAGGCGCACGATAAGCGAGGCGGGCGATTTTCACGCCG
>NC_046657.1:20893571-20917997 GCF_010883055.1 Belonocnema kinseyi | reverse complement strand
GGGGGAGGAGGAGCGTTTTTGATAAGACTCACACGCTACCTGTGTGTGAGTGCGAGGAGAGGAAAAATGGAGCGAGAGGAAAAAGGTGAGAGAGAGGAAAAAGGGGAGTGAGGGAGAGACAGAGAGAAGTTGAGATGGTCGTGGCGAGACGGATGTCGAGTGTCAAGAGGGTGTGTCGGCTGCACTATTTGCACTAACGTTGCACTCGGACTTCCCCGAAGTTGGCACTCGACACTTGAAGAAAAAATGCTGAAAATCCCATCAGGGGGATTTTTTTTCTTATGACTCTTCTTTTTTTGTCTTGTCGTTCCTTTAATTCCTTCTTGCCTTAGCTGCACCAATCTGATCTCTTCTGCTGCGCGGTGCCGTGGGCTTTTCCTTATTCTATCGCGGACGAGCTGCGCCTCCACTACGCGACTTTCTATCGAGTACAAATCACGGGCACGGCGCGGATTATTCGTACAGCATGTTACAAAAATAGAGATTGGATCTAAATAAATAATGTACAATTATACTTGTAAGGAAACATTTAGGTGTATGTGTTGTCCTGTAGGTAGAGTCTAAGCTACTGCCCGGCGAGGTTCGCCCATCTTGTCGGAAACTGACGAGTGCTGCCGCCAGAAGGAGGCGCCACAAGCGGGCGGAGAAAAGGGGCTCCATCGGACGGAGTGTCTGAGCGACATGCGCTCAACTCCCTGTCGGGAAGAGTGAGAAGAAGGGAAGGACTCAGACTCGAGTCGAAGTGAGATAGAAGAATTGGTGAGACGAGAAAGGGGCGGATGTGATGGCAGGACTGGAGGGAGCTTTCACCTGCCGAGGTTGGCGAACCTGACTCGGCAGGGACGGCCATAGTTTCTGGAGCACCTGAGAACTGATTTGCATGAACGTATGTAGATGGGGACTCAGTTGGTTCCAGATGCTAAGGAATTTTAATCCTTTTTTCACCTACTCTACAAACAGGAGCTGCTCTAGTAAAAAATGAGTAAATAAACAGAGATGTCAGATCTGATCGCGCATACGATTGTGGATTGGTGCGCCTGCGCAATCGATCACGTCTGCATTTAAATCGAAAAGTAAAATAAAAAATGTATAAAAATATATTGTTGAATTCAAGAGGTCAGATTGCAGGAAAAATCAGTTTTTTATAATACAATCGAATTTTCAAGATACAATCGTATCTCCACGAGTGACTCATCCCGAAAAATGGTGATACGGTACCGCTGACTAATTCTATTTTTACATGCAAACAAAAGAATTGTCGACACCCAGCTGTGACTAATTCCCAAAGACTTTGGGAGACTTTCTCTGAGATAAAAATCGTCCTTTATATTTTCCTCTTCCTTATTTTATCGAAGATAACGATTTTTGGGGGCGATTGGACTGAACCGGTGGTACTGACGTAATGAGACGTGTCTCTTGGTGTCTCCTCAGCTTGTCTGCAGTCTTCACGGTCATTAGCAAAGTCTAGGGAACACCATAAGCATAAGGGGTCTACTTTGTTTTGACCGATGTCTTTTCTCGCGTGTCCCCGTGTCCCTCTGTTAAGCCATGGACGAGGTCAAGGCCGTTGGCCTCCTTAACCCCCCTCCCCCTATACAACAGCCCACCCGCCAACGTCAACTTCTCCCTTTCTTTCCACTAACTTCTACAATCTACACTCATTCGCTTAATTCTTTTATCAAGAATGCAAAATGTCAAGCGGTGTTGGACGCAAATATTGTCCAATTAAAAAGATATTAGAGACTCGCTCAATATTTCAGTGCATTTATTTTGCGATCAGTTGTATTAGTTTTAATTATATAAGTCCAAATGTGTTGGAGCGATTGGCCCATTACTGGAACAATAGGCCACTATTGGGTCGAAGAGTGTTGACCAATTTAGAAATTCCCTCACTTTTTTCTAAATTTATTTGAAACGCTTTTATTAATCCATTTTCAACCAAAAAATTTGACTTTTCAACTCAAAAAGATAATAGATAAAATAAAAGATAAAAATAAAAAAAAAGATAAAAATAAAAAAATTAAAAAAAAAATAAAAATAAAAGAATTTTATTTCCAGTTGGAATAATTAATTTTCAAGAAAAAAAAACGAATTTTCAAGCAATGAGACTAATTTTTTGCCAAAAAAAGAACAGGTAAATTATCAGTAAAAAAATGTATTTATATTTTTAAAAATGTTCAATATAGAAATAAACTATATTTTTTAAATTAAAATTATTTCTTGAAAAAAAGATCCTACTCCATCTCCACTCCATTGGGAATCGAATGAAAAAATTTTAAAATAAACTATATTTCAACCAAAGAAAAGAATTTAAATAAAAAAAGACTTATTTTGGACAAATCGCATGAATTTTTAATCAAATAGGTCACTTTTCAACTTAAAAATTAAAATTTTAAACAAAAATAGATTCATTACATTTTCAATTAAAACAAATAATTTTGGACCAAATTATCAGATAAATTTTTAATCAAGAAGATTGAGTTTTGATAAAAAATGATCAAGTTTCGACAAAAAAAGTTCTAGATAAATGTTTATCAAAAAAATTAATTTTCAATAAATAAAAGCTAATTTTTAAACAAAGAAAATATGTTAAATAAAAAAAAGAGATTAATTTTGAACAAATTATATGCATTTTCAACCAAGTAGTTCACTTTACAACTCAAAAAGATAAATTGATCTTCAATAAATAATAACTAATTTTCAACCAAAGAAAATAATTTAAATAAAAAAAGTAGTCAACAACAAAAGAATTAGAAGAAACAAAAGAATAGAAGTTAAAATATTAATTTTCCACGAAATAGTATTTAAGTATCCAATTAAAGAAATGAATTTTGAACTAAAATAACGACTCTTCAACCAAAGAAAAATGAATTTTTAACCAAATAATTTAATTTCCAAAACAAAAGTTGAGTTTTCTACCAAAAAAAGACAATTTTCTAAACAAAAATAGAATAGTTAGATTTTCAGTTGAAAATAAATTTTCATAAAAAAGGCGAATTGTCAAACAATAAAGGAATTTTTAACCAAAAATGGATGAGGTACATTTTCAGTAAAAAATGTATTTTGAAATTTAAAAAATTTGATGAGATGGTTCAATTTTCCACCAAACAGATGAATTTTCAACAAAGAGTATTACATTTTTATCCAAAAAGATCAATTTTCGCAAAAATGGTATAGATAGATTTTTATTTAAAAAAATTAATTTGCAATATGTAAAACCTAATTTTCAACCAAATAAAAGAATTTAAATGAAAAAAGGATTAATTTTAAACAAATTACGAATTTTCAATTTCAAACAATGAAATGATTTTTTTAACCAAAAAAATATAGGTAAATTTTCAATGTAAAAAATTATTTGAAATAAAAACAAAATTTAACGAAATAGTTTAATTTTCCATCAAACGGGTGAGTTCTCAACCCAGAATATTATAATTTCATACAAAACATCAAGTTTCGACAACAAATGTGGGTAGTTAAAAAAATAATATTTTCAATAAATAAAAACCAATTTTCAAACAGAGAAACAAATTATAATCCAATAAAGATGAATTTTGAACAAATTACATGAATTTTAAACCAAATAGTTCACGTTTTAAGTCAAAAAGATCAATTTTGGACCAAAAATAGAAGAATTTATCTTTCAATTGGAATAATTAATTTTCATGAAAAAAGAACGAATTCAAAACCAATTAAATCAATTTTAAACCAAAAATAGAATGGACAAATTTTCAATAAAAACATTTTTTGAACAAAAAAAAAATTTAACGAAATAGTTTAATTTTCCACCAAAACAGATGAATTTTTAACCAAAAAGACTAAATTTTGAACAAAATAGATCAATATTCGACAAAAAATGGTACAGATCGATTTGTAGTTGAAAAAATTAATTTTCAACAAATAAAAACTACCTAATCTTCAGCCGAAGAAATTAATTTGAATTAAAAAATTTTATTTTTAACAAATTACAAGAATTTTTAACTAAATATTTAAATTTTAAAAAGATTTTCCACATAGTAGTTAAATTTATATCAAAAAATTTGTTTGCATACAAAAAATAACGCTTAGTGTAATAGTTATATTTTCAACCAAATATATTAATTTTAAACCTAAACAGATTAAATTTCTATAAAAAAATCGACAATAAATGGTACAGATAAATTTTTATCGGAAAAAAATTAATTTTCAATAAACAAAAACAAATTGTCAACCGAAGGAATACATTTAAATCCAAAACAGATTAATTTAAAATAATGAGATTATTTTTCTACCAAGGAATATTAATGTTTAACAAAATATATGAATTTTTAACCAAATATTTGAATTGTAAAAAGAATTTTCAACTTAATAGTTTCAATTTGTAATCAAAGATATATATTTTCAAGCAAAAAGGTGAATTAGTCATCAAGTAAAAAAATGAATATTTAATACAAAAACTATTATTACAACCAAAGAAATGAATTTGAACACAAAAAATATTAAGTTTTAACGAAGAAGATTAATTTTCTATCGCAAAACACGAATTTCCAGCAAAAAAGAATTATTTTTGATTAAAAAAATGCTGAACTTTCAACCAAATAATAAAATTAAGTTCAACGTCAGTTTATAGAAAATTCCCTCACCAACTGACATGTAGCAACCATGTTAGTCTTATCTAAAAAAAAAAGTAATTTTGTAATTTTTAATTAATATAAATTTCGATATTAAAACGATAACTTCGGAAAAATAATTATTTAATAAAAAGAAAAAAATCTGCCTCCTCTTGATTTTGAACCGGGAACCGGGTTTTACCTCATTCATGTATAGTGGTATTCCTAGTTCAAATCCGGATCGAGGTAGATTTTTTCTTATTCAAATATTATATGTCCGAAGTAATCGTTTTAACATCGATATTTGTAGTGATTAAAAATTACAAAAATATGGACGTGAACATCTTTAAATGTTAATAACATCGTCCAAAAATTAATTCGAATAAATTTTGTAGCAATTGAATTAGTTTTCAAATCCAGTTGGATGGGTCAACGGGAAGTCAAGGCCGCGCGGTCATTTACCTCGCAATCCTACGTATAAATAGATTCGCGCGACTATATATCTACATACCTATATATGTATATGCGCATACCATAAAGTTATAGTTACAGTTATTCACCATGACCATATGCAGCTGTAAGGGTGACCATCTGTCCGGATCGACACTGGAATCGTAGAAAGATTGAAAAATATAGAAATTAGGGAATAGAAAAAGATAGAACTATTCCATATCTCTCAAGGGTTCACGTTTCACTCTTAAAACGCTATCTTTTCCTATCCTTAATCTCCATAATTTTCTATCTCTTTCTTTAACTCTCGTGAACGAAAACTTGTATCTTTTTCTATCCCTTAGTCTATTTTTCTATTACGAATTTCAATCTTTTTCAATCCTTTTGTCTATCTTTCGTAACCGAATAAATTATAGGATGAGATTGAGAAAAAAGAATTGAAAAGGATAGACGTAAATTTAGATTGATAAAGAGTTAGAAAACAATAGACGAGAATTTAGATTAAAAGAGATAAAAAAAGATTGACATGAATTGATATAAGATAGGATGAGATAGAAGAGTGGATTGAAAAAGATAGACGGAAATTTAAACTAACCGAGGGATGGATAGATAAAGGATAGGATGAGATTAAAAAAGATAAATGTGAATTGAGATAGAAAAAGATTGACATGAATATATAAAGTATAGGGTAAGAGAGAGAGGAAATTTACAAAGATAGATGGGAATTAAGACTAACAAAGAGAGAAAGAGAGAGATAAAATATATTGGCGTGGATAGAAAAATGATATTAATAATTTTAGTTAAAAATTTGTTCGTTTAACTGTAAATTAATATCAATATTTCTACCTAACTGACTTCGAGATCGTGCCACAGCTGAAGTGTTTTACGTCCGTGATAAGTTTCTAGAATGTTCTGTGAGGCGTGAGCTAGAATATTCTAGAAACTTAGCACGGACATGAACCACTTCAGATGCGGGACGGTCTCGAAGTCGTTAAAGTAAAAATCCTAATATAAAAATATAGGTAAGTTTTTTAACAAAATAGTAAAATTTATAACCAACGCAATATATTTTCAACTAAAATGATGAATCTTCTATCAAATTAATTTTTAACAATGTAGTTCAACTTTAAATCAATTAGCTGAATTTTCAAATAAAAAAGATACATTTTGAACCAAAAATGAAATAGTTAATTTTTTCAACAATTAAGCCAAAAAAAAGAAGGAATTTTCAACAAAATAGCTAAATTTACAACTGAAATGATGAACCTTTAACCAAAAAATCCACGTTTCTATTTCAACAAAAAAAAATTAATAAAGAACAGTTGAATTCAACACAAAAAAATACGGATTTTCAAACCACATACTTGAAAATTGCATTTTTAACGAAATATACATTTAAGTAAAAAAAAAATTTTAACCAAAAAGCCGGATGATTTCGGGAGATGGTTTTTATGCAGTTTTCTTCTCCTCTTACCAAATGTCCAGGAAAATGCAAATACTTCTCATAAAGTCACATGCAGCCCTGTTTTATCACTGGTTGTCATTAAAGTCACGCACAGTAAAATATACGGAAACATATATTGCAAGAGAAAATATATTTGAAAAATCTCGATAAAGCAAAATTTCATTCAATTAAAGTGATTATTAAAGTACTTGAAGAAATTAACAAAAAGACTGAAATTAATTAACAGCAAAGTTTTTGCCATTATAAAATGTGTATGCTTTTTTAATTATTCTGAATTATATAGTGCATATATTTTGTTATAAAAATTAATTTGTGTAAAATCGTCCAATTATTTTGATTTTAATATTATAGATCAGATAGAAAAATTGTTCTTATTGTTATTAAAAAGGTTATAGCTGCGTCTATGTTTTTATCACTTATTTGCATTATTCTTTGTAGATATTCTTGATTAATTCTGTAAAAAATTTACCCCATTGTTTGAAAAATAGCCAAACTCTGAATATGTTTATTAAAATTGTTTAAATAATGAATAACTATTGTAAATTTGCAAAGTATGTCAGGAAAGAGTTATTGCACAAACATTAATTATTGATTCCAAAAACAAATTTAGCTTATTCGTTTAAAAATGACCAAATTTTGATTTTTTTATGGAAATTGTTTAAATAATGAAGGCCAAACCCTGAATACGCTTATAAAAATTGTTCAAATAATAATTAATAACTATTGTAAATTTGCAAAGTATCGTAGAAAAGAGTTATTGAAAAAACTTTCTTTATTGATTTTGCAAACAAATTGAGCCTATTCGTCGATGACTGCCCAAACTCTTAATTTATTGAAATAATTAATAATTTTTGTAAATTTTCCAAGTATCATAGAAAAAAATCAACGAAAATATGTTCTTAGTTAATTCTGTAAAAAATTGAGTCTATTCGTTAAAAAATAGCCAAAAGCCTATTCGTTGAAAAATGGTCAAACTCTTAATTAATATAATAAATAATAAATTTTTGTAAATTTGCCAAGTATCATAGAAAAAAAATCAACGGAAAGATTTTCTTAGTTAATTCTGTAAAAAATTGAGTTTATTCGTTAAAAAAAGCCAAAAGCCTATTCGTTGAAAAATGGCCAAACTCTTAATTTATTGAAATATTTATAAATTCTTGTAAATTTTCCAACTATCATAGAAAAAAATCAACGAAAAGATGTTCTTAATTAATTCTGTAAAAAAATTGAGTTTTTTTCGTTAAAAAATAGCTAAAAGCCTATTCGTTGAAAAATGGCCAAACTCTTAATTTGTTGAAATAGTTATAAATTCTTGTAAATTTTCCAAGTATCATAGAAAAAAATCAACGAAAATATGTTCTTAGTTAATTCTGTAAAAAATTGAGTCTATTCGTTAAAAAATAGCCAAAAGCCTATTCGTTGAAAAATGGTCAAACTCTTAATTTATTGAAATAATTAATCATTCTTGTAAATTTGCCAAGTATCATAGAAAAAAATCAACGAAAATATGTTCTTAGTTAATTCTGTAAAAAATTGAGCCCATTTGTTGAAAAATGTCCAAAAGCCTATTCGTTAAAAAATAGCCAAGCTCTGAATTTTTTGTGAAAATTGTTCAAATAGTTGACAATTATTAAATATGCAAAATATTGAAGGAAAGTCATCAAAAAGTTAAAAATAGACAAACACTGAAATTTCAAATTGAAATTATTTAAATAATTTATTATTCTTGGGAATTTATCAAGCATAATAGAACAGTCATCAAAAGGATACTTTTAATTACTCCATAAACAAATTGTGCCTATTCCTTGAAAAATCGTCAAATTCTCAATATGTGTATGTTATCGGAAAGATATTCTTAGTTAATTCTGTAAAAAATCGCCAAAAGTTTATTTTTTGAGAAATGACCAAGATCTGCATTTTTGGTGAAAATTGTTAAAATAATTAATCATGATTAAATTTCCAAAATTTGGTTAGAAAAAGTAATTGAAAAGTTAAAATAGGCAAACTCTGAATTCTTTTATGAAAAATGTTTAACAAATAACAGCAAAAAATGGAATAGTTACAGTTGCAGATAGAAAAATTAATTTTATCCAAGAAAAATGGATTTACACAAAATAATTTATTTTTCAAATAATTAGTTAAATTTTTAACCAATAAGTTTAATTTTCTACCAAAGCAGTTGAATTTCCTACTGAAAATTTACATTTTCAACCAAACTGTTGAACTTTTTAGCCAGAAAAATCCATTTTATATAAAACAATTGAATTTTTAACTAAAAAATATGAATTTTTACCAATTTAAAATAAAATATTAAAATTGGAATTAATTTTTAAGAACAAAAAAAAACGAATTTTTCAACGAAATAGTTAATTTTTTAGTCAAACAGGTGATTTTTCAAATAAGTAGATTTCATTTCGAAAAAAAAATGTTTTCCACCAAAAATGAAAGAGTTAAGTTTTTAGTATGATAAAATGATGAATCACCAACAAAAAAAAGGATTTTTCAACCAAAGGAATGAATTTTTGACCAAAATAGAGTTTTTAAATTTGCAGTTAAAAAAAATAAATAAATTTTCAACGAAATAGTTAAATTAAAAACAAATCCAGAACAAAGTTCAAAATTCAACCATAGTTAAATTTTCAACAAAAAAGTTTCATTTTTTAACCAAGAAGATTAAGTGCCTACAAAAAGATCAATTTTCACTTAAATTTTCATCTTTAACTAAATAAAAATGACTTTCATATTGTAGGTCAACTTCTAACCAAAAAAAAAAAAATATATATATATAACTAATAACAATAAAAAGAAAAATAAAAAATCATAAGAATAACAAAATTATAAATGTTTAAATATTTAATTGATGCTTTCGGTTAAAAATTAAACAATTTTGTTAAAAATTCGTCTCTTTGTTTAAAAATTCGTATCTTTTTGTTACAATTTAATTTTTTTTATTAAAAGCATCTCTTTTTAGTTGCAAATTCTTTTTTTTTTTCTTGTTCAATATTAATTTTTTCAGATGAAAACTTAACAATTATATTTTTATCGTAATTATATCTTTTTTTGTTGAGCTTGAACTATTTTGTTGAAAAAATGTATTTGGTTAAAAATTCGTATTCTGAAGGATAAAATTAATGTTTTTTACTTGACAATTCATCTTTGTTTTGGAAAACTGAACTATTTTTTTGAAAATTAGTTTTGTTTTTAGGTTTAACGACAATTTTCTTAACTGAAAATTTTACTATTCCATTTTTAGTTGCAAAATTTATTTTTTACTTGGAAATTCAAGTATTTGGTTAAAAATTCATGTATTTTGTGCAAAACTATTATTTTTCGGTAGAAAATTAATCTTCTGGCTTGAAAATTTCTTTTTTTAATTGAAATTTTTTTAATGTAAATTTCACAATTATATTTTCGATTGTAATTTTTTTTTACTTGAAACTTAAACTGTTTAGTTGAAAATTCATGAATTTTGTTAAAGACTCGATTTTTTTGTATAAAATTAATCTTCTTGTTAGAAAATAAAATTATATTTTAATATAAATATAAATAATTATATATATATAATATTTACCATTTTTGTTGAAAATTCACCAATTTGGTTTTAAATTTGTTTTTTTGTGTGGAAATTTAATTATTTAAACTGAAAATTTAACTATTCTATTTTTTATTTCAAAATTAAACTATTTGATTGGAAATTTATATTTTTCGGTAGAAAATTAATCTTCTTGGTTAATAAATCAACTGTTTGGTGGAAAATTCAATTATTTTGCTAAAAATTAGTTTTTTTGTTAATGTTAAAAATTGATATTTTTATTTTAAAATTCGTATTTTTTGGTCGAATTTAAAAAAAACAAGACATGAATCATTAACTAAAAATGAAATAGTTAAATTTTTAATTAAAAAAATTAATTTTTAACCAAAAATAAATAATAATAAATATTCTAGAATTTTCATGTTGTTTATTTAAGCAACAATTCGTTCCACAATACTGCTCCGACCCAGTTCGCTGATCAATCTCTCTCATTGAATGAAAAATAAAAAATCATAATAATAAAAAATCATAAAAATCGTAAATTTTTAATAATTATTTAAATCTTAATCGTAAAATCTAGCGTGTTAGATGCTTTTAGAAAGTCTGGACTTGCTAGTGAACTAACAGTCTCACTGATGGGTGTAAATTAGCCTAACTCCTCAACCCTGACCGGCTTCGTGTTTGCTAATTATAACACTTGCAATGTGGAAAGTTTTTCAAAATTATTGGATAAAATCATTTCAAGTGAACAATTTATTATAAAATAGTGTATTTTCTTATTTTCCCTTTTCAATCAATTCTTATTTTTTCCCTGTTTTCAAGAAACTACCCTTTTTTCTTGAAAATTTATTTATTTTTTATTTTTTATTGAGGATTCATCTCTTTGGTTTAAAATTTAACTATATTGTTGAAAATTTATTTTACTTTTGTTTGGAAATTTATTTTTTAGTTGAAAATTTAACTTCCATTTTTGGTTCAAGATCCATATTTTTTCATTTAAAATCGTGATTGGTTAAAAATTACCTTTCTAAGTAAAATTCATATTTTTTCAAGAAAATCAATGTCTTTTTCGTTGAATTTAACTGTTTTTTTATTTTAAATTAAAATATTTTTTAGTTGAAATATGAACTATTACGTGTTTTGTTGCGAATTCATTTTTTTGTAGGTTGCAAGATCTACTTTGGAAAAGATTTATTTAACTTTATCTTTATTTATTTATGTTTGATTAAGAATTTAACTATTTTGTTGAAAATTCGTTTTATTTTTGGAATTCAATGAGTTTTTTTACTGATAATTTAACTATTCTTTTGTGGGTTGAAAATCCACATTTTTTAAGTTGAATTCAACTTTTTTTATTTAAAATTCAAATCCTATTTTTTAAATTACCTATTACATATTTGTTCGACGATTGATTTATTTGGTTGAAGTTTTATAATTTTAATTAAAAATGTTTTTTTTTCTGTTTTATTGGTTGAAAATTAATTTTTTTATCTGCCAATTTAAGTATTCTATTTCTAGTTTGAAATTAGACTACTTGTTTGAAAATTTGTCCTTTTTAGTTGAAAATTCGTCTTTTTAGTTAAAAATTAATCTCTATGGTTAAAATCTTGGTTCTGTCAAATACAATTCGCTAACTGAAAATGTAACTATTCCAAGCTTGGTGAAATTATTTTTTTTTTTTTTAGTTGAAAATTAAGCGAATTCATTAAATATTCATATATTTTTTTTGAAAATTCATCACTTTTTTTTTTTTTTTTAATGAACATTAATTTTTTTAACTGAAAACCTAACGATTCTATTTTTGATAAAAAGAGTAATTTCGGGTTCCAATTAATCTATGATTCTCTTTTAGTTATAAATTTATCTTTTTTAGTAAAAAATTAATCTTCTTTTTGACGATCCATCTCTTTAGTCAAACTTCGTTGTTTTTCGGTTGAAAATTAATTTTGTTATCTAAAAATTTAATAATTTTATTTTTAGTTCGAAATTTATCTTTTTAATTGAAAATTCAAAAACTTCGTTGACTACTCATGTATTTTGTTGAAAATTAGTTTTTGTTTGTTTAAATATTAATTTTTCATCTGAAAATTCAACGATTCCATATTTTTCCTTGAAAATTGATCTTTTTCGTTGAAACTTGAACTATTTAATTAATAGTTTAACTATTATGTTAAAAATTTATTTTTCTTTTGTAAAAATTTAATTCAACGACTTCATTGAATACTAATGTATTTTGTTCAAAGTTCAACTGTTTGGTTTCAGCTTAATATAATTTGTTGAAAATTAAACCATTTTTTTAGAACCCAATCCTTTCCGGTTGCATTTTTTTGAAAAAAGTAACCAAAATCATTTTTTTTTTTTAAATAGTGACTATAGTGAGTTTAAATGAAAAAATGACTAAAAGTGACATAAGTGACTGTATTAATTCCTGATCTGAAACTCTCGATATTTTAATTAATATTTTCGAGGGAAGGAGTGTATAACTCGTGTCGCGGAAACGCTTTCTCGATTTCTATTAAACGAGAATTAAGAGTATCGATTCGTTGGATTCCCTTGGACCATTCATGCAGAACGTGGAAGATACGATATCGCGAATTCTATATGAAATTATTTTTTTAAATGAATAATTGTTTTCGAGATTCCCTTTTTTTCCTTGAGCAATTTTTTATTTTCCCTAATAGTTCTGAACTTTTCTTTTAAGAATAAAAACAACTTTACCTCTAGGGGGTTGAAAATGTTAATACAAAAAATTTATGTTTCTAAATTTATTTATTTGTTTACGTACAATTTATACCAATTAGTTGAGTCTTCAAACAAAAAAGAGTTTCCAGTAAATAAATAAAAAAAAAAAAGAATAAAAATGTTGAATTTTCAAGCCATTATTATGATTTTTCAAAAAAAAAATTTAGGTTTTAAAATAAAAATTGTAAGAGTTTCTTACGAAAAGAAATAAAAAATATAATTTTTAAAACAAATAAATTGTCTACACAAATTGTCTATTTTTAATAAAATATGCGATAAATCTTCAAGCTAAAGAAAATAGTTAAATCTTCAGTTAGAAAAACAAAATTTTCAAAATCGAATATCAACAAAATAGTTAAATTTTTAAAATAGAAATGAATTTTTAAATACTCAGTTGAGTTTTGAACTCAAAAACAGAATTTTATACAACAAAATCCATTTTTTTTTAAATGCGTGATAAATTGTCAAGAACAAATAAAATATTTAAATTTTCAATTAGAAGAATTTATGAAAAAAATCTAATTTTCAACAAAATAGTTGTATTTTCAACCAAAGAAATAAATTGTTGTCTAATCAGTGAGTTTTCAACTCAAAAACAGAATTTTTTACAAAAAAATCAATTTTTAATCAAATGATTAATCGGTTGAGTTTTTCAACTCAAAAACGGAATTTTTTCAAAAGAATCCATTTTGAATAAAATGATGGATAAATTTTCAAGTAAAATTAAAATACTTAAATTTTCAGTTAGAAAAATAATTGTGTAACAAAACAAAAGGATTTGCATCCAAATGGTACAGTTTTCAACCAAAAAAGTGAATTTTCAAAAAGAAAGATAAATTTTTTACCAAAAAATACCAAATTTCAGAAAAATACTAGAATTTTTGACTAAAAAAGATAAATTTTCTACCAAAAAAGACAAAATGTCAAAAAAATACATAAATTTGAAATAGAATATTTAAATTTTCATTTTGAAAAATAAATTTTTAACACATTTTCAACAAAATAGTTATATTTTCAACGAAAGAAATAAGTTTCTTATTAAATTGGTGAATATTCATTCAATAAAATGAAGTTTCAACCCAAAAGATGAATTTTTTACAAAAATATAAATTTTCACCGAAACACATGAATTGTAAAATAAAAATGATAAATTTTTAACTAAAAATATAATAAATTTCTAGTCAGAAAAATAAGTTTTTAACAAAAAATCTAATTTTCAGTTTTTAACTCAAAAGCTAAATTTCACACTAAAAAGATAAATTTACAAAATATACATTAATCTTCAACTATGAAAGATTAACTTAAAAAAGGATGATAAATGAATTTCCAAGAAAATGAGTAGTTAAATTTTCAATTCAAATGATAAATCATCTACCACAAAAAACTAAATTTTAACGCAAGTGATGAATTTTTTACCAAAAAAAGACCGAATTTAAACAAAATGCATGAATCTTCAATTAAAAAAACATTAATTTTAAACAAAAAATAAAATAATTAAATTATCAGTTGGAAAAATAAAATTTTTAAATGACGAATTTTCACGAAAATAGCTGTTTTTCCAACTCAATAGCGGAAATGTCTACCAAAAAAGAAAAGTTTTCAAGAAAATACATAAAATCTTATAGTAAAAATATAAATTTTTTAACTAAAAATAGAATATTTAAATTTCCAGTTGCAAAAATAATTTTAAAAAATAGCAAAACAATTTTCAACGAAAGTAATGAATCTTTAACAAAAATAACGAATATTTTCAATAAAAAATATTTTCAACAAAATAGTTTTAATTTCCAACAAAAGAAATGAACTTTTAACCAAAAAGATGATTTTTTGACTAATAAAATCACATTTCTACCAAAAAGATTAATTTTCTACAAAATACATGGACTTTTAAATAAACTGTTGGTTTAAATTTAAAAAGGATTGGAATTGAATTAGGTCCTTTTTGAAAAAAATACTCTTTAAACACTGAACTTTATTTAAATTGTAAAAGTTTTTTTTATAGTTTTTCGAAAAAAAAATGAAATAAAAAATAAAATAAAAGTTTAAAAAATCGTAACAATTCGCAAAAATTTGTAAAGGAGAACAGGAAGCAATTTCGATGGGGTTGCGTGAACGCAAAAGCGTCGACCTGGGAATTCTGGAGTATCCATAGAGGTCATCGTCCGAACGATCTTTGGGGTTCTACCACCCCTGCGCAGGGATGGACTACCTTTGAGAAGAACGCGGGACCAACGACCCTGCGATTTCTTCTCGCCAATCTGATATAAAAAGGCAAGATCAGACTTGAAAATTGAAAAAAATTTATTTAAAAAAATTTTTTTTTTATAATAAAACTTTAAAAAGAATTCCGAATTTCTGCATTTTCTTTGAAATTGTTGAAAAGAGCCATTTTAATCAAGGGAAAAAATTGACGGTCATTAAAAAAAATTCAAGCTTTAAAGTTGAAAAATTTTCATATTAAATTACACTAATTGTTTTAGAAAGGGACTAAATCTGCGAAAAATTTTGTAAAAAAATTTATTTTTTTTAAATGTTTGAAAAGCCAATATTCGATTCTCAAATTCCAATCTCTCCATCCTTTAGGGAAAAAAATGAAATTTTGCTAAATTAAAGCCTTGGATTTCCTTGTTTAAAATGAGACCAAGAACATAAAAAAATATTTACTGGTTCTCGAATTATCGTAAAAAATGTGAAAACGTGCCCAGAATGAAAATCGGTCGGTCATGCTGCAACAGAGCTGTCTTCTCCCATGCTCGACCGCAGCTCGACCAATCAATTTTCGTCCTGTGCACGATTAAAATTTTTTTTGGATAGTTCCAGAACCAGTAAATATTGTATTAAGTCCTTGATTACATTTTGAAAATTTAGTTTTTGACCAATTTTCGATTCTCCAATTCCCCTCTCTGCATTCTTTAAGGAAATAAATAAAAAAATTTGAAATTTCCCCCAATTAAAATCTGGAATTTACTTTTTAAAATGAGACTTTTAAAATAAAAAAAGTTTTCTGGTTCTCGAATTATCGTGCAAAATGTGAAAGCGTGAAAAAAGGGAAAATCTGTCGGTCGAACTGCAGTCGAGCAGTATTTTCCAATGCTCGACCGCAGCATGACCCACCGATTTTCATCCTGTACACGCTTCCACATATTTCACGATAATTCGTGAACCAGTAAATATTTTTTTTATGATCTTGGTCTCATTTGAAAAAGGAAACTTCAGACTTTAATTTAGCGCAATTTCATCTTTTTCTATGCATTTCCTTAAAAAATGCAGAGTGGAAACTGAGAATCAAATATTGGCCAAAAACATCAATAATTTACACATAAAAAGTGGAAAATTTCAATACTTCTGACATGAATATTTTAAAATTAAATTAAAATTAAATTAATCAAAATTAATAAATTAAATTATTCGAAAGGATTAAAAAAAAGTTGAAAATAATTTTTTTTTTTACATTTAGGATAAAATATTAAGAATTCGGGTCGGTTTCAAATCAATTAAAATCAATTTTAAAATCTCTTAACACTATTGAAATCCTCAAAAATCATAAATAATCCTTTTAATTTTTTAAAACCTTATAGGTCCTGTAAAGTCGCTTAAATTTCTTAAAAATATTAAAATCCAACGAAATTCCTTGACATTTTTCGAAATCCCTTGTCATTATTAAAAGCTGTTTTAAAATTTCTTTGAATTTTTGAAAATACAATGAAATATTTCAAATCATTTTAAAACACTTTGCATTTTTAAAGCTTTTGAAAATTGATTGGAATTTTTAAAAATACTTCAAAATATTTAAATTCTGCTCAATCTTCCCAATTTTTTAAGACTCTTGAAAATGCTTTGGAATTTGAAAAAGTACCATAAAATATTTACAATCCTTTGGAAATTATTGAAATTGTTTAAATTTATAAGAAATTCGCTGAAAGTTTTGAAAATACACTACAATATTCGCGATCCTTTAAAATATTTTAAAAGTTTTTAAAGCTCTTGAAAATTACTTTGAATTTTCAAAAACATCCTGTAATCTTTTAAATCTATTGAAATCTTTCTAAATTCCTTAAAACTTTTGAAAGTTTAAAAAATTCCTCAGGATTTTTAAAAACTATCCTAAAATCTTTCAAATCCATTGAAATCATTTGAAATTTTATACCTTGAAACTTTTGAAAGCTTTACAAAATTCCTCAGCATTTTTAAAAAATACCCTAAAATCTTTCAAATACATTGAAATTTTTTCAAATCCCTTGAAATATTTTAAGTATTTTAAAAAATACGGAAAAATCTATAAAATCCTTTGAAATACCTTGAAATATTTTGAAATCCCTTAAAGTTTTTGAAGCTCTTCAAAAATTCTTTGAAATTTAAAAAATATGAAAATATTTATAAAATCCTTTGAAATACCTTGGAATATTTTTAAATCCCATAAAACTTTTTGAAAATTTTTAAAATTCCTTGGATATTTTTAAAGTCCCTAAAATATTTAAAATCTTTTAAAATCTAATTAAACTTTTTGAAGCTCTTCAAAATACCTCGAAAATTTTTAAGATACTCTTAAGTCTTTCAAAACTACTGAAATCTCTTGAAATCGTTTGAAATCCTATTAAGTTATTGGATTGAATTAAAGAAGTCTTGGACTATTTTTAAATTCCTTTAAAAAATTTCAAATCCTTTGAAATCCTTGAAGTCTCTTGACACTTTTTAAAGGTCTTCAAAATTCCTTAGAATTCTTAACCCTCAAAACGGGATTATACCCACCACGACAAATATGTCCGAACACCAAGGTTTCAGGCCCAAGTCCGGTTATTTCCAGTTTCGTTGATCTCTCCAAGATAGTAGGACGAGAAAATCGAATTGGTGCGAATCAGCACCTGTGTACCTTTTACGTGTGGTAAAGTGTTAGCGAGCTGGAATTTTTAAATATTGTTCTCAAGTAAAGGAGTTTCGTTCGTTTCTTGAATGTAAGTATGTTTATGCACATTTATTTGTTATTTATCGAAGTTTTATGATAATTTCCAATAAATTTTGCAAAAATATGATTTTTTCCATCAGATGCATGGGGATGAAGTTGAATAGAGTGTAAAGTATCGAATGCCAAAAATGTCGCGAATAGTAAGCATTTCTTGTTGAAAAAAACGAGAGAAATTCTAAATAAAAAGGTTTTCATGTAATTGATGCATTACTTTCATTTCCCTTCCTTCATAATTGTAAATCATGCATTTGAAAATGCCCTAACGTTGACCTACCAGGAAACATACTAGATTTACATTCTCGGCATAAACAATATTTTTTCATGATTGTGTGTTCCTTCAAGTGTAAAATCCCGCAAAGATTAATTAATTTGAATAAAATGCGAAGAAATGGCGAAATTATTCCAAAAAAGTGTCTTTTCAAAAACGCCGCTTTATTTATAACAAAATTATCATAGGGAAAATAAATGATTATACAAATTTCTATGGAAGCATTGGATTTAGCAGGAAATTTCACACCAAAAATATGTGTTTAACATTTTTCTAGTCTCAATCTTCTTTTTTATATTTGAAGTTAAAAATGCAAAAGCCAGATTCGCACCAGTGTGCCTTTAGTAGGGGCCAGAAAGGAATGTACCGTTTGAGGGTTAAGAATGCCCCAAGATATTTCGAATCTTTTAAAATCCCTTGAAATTTTATAGAACTCTTTAAAACTGATTTCAGTAATTTAACTTTTTTTTAAATAATTGGAATTTTTGTAAATACCATAAAATCTTTAAAATGCTTTGAAATCCCTCCAAATTATTGAAATGTATTAAACATTTTTTGGAACTTTTAAAAATAGTTTAATATATTTCAAATCCTCATAAAACTTGTTGAAACTTTTGAAAGATCCTTCGAGTTTTTCAAAATACCCTAAAATATTTTACACCCTTTGAAACTTTTTAAAGCTCCTGAAAATTTCTTCGAATTTTTAAGAATACCCCAAGTAATTTCACATCTTTTGAAAAATTACTTGAAACTCTATAAAATTCTTTAAAATTGATCTCAGTAATTAGACAAAAAATTTTCTTTAATCCTTGGAATTTTGGTAAATATCATAAAATCTTTTAAATCTTTGTTTTACCTTTGCTCACATTGTTTAAAACCCTCCAAATTGTTTAAATTTATTCAACAATATTTGGAATTTTCTTAACAGTTTGAAATATTTCAAATGCTTGGGAAACTTTAAGCAAATTTTGAAAATTCATTAGAATTTTTGAATCATTTGGAATCCCTTCAAATTGTCCAAAATTTAATAAATATTTCGAAATCCCTTTATACTTTTTAAATATTTTAAAAGTTTCTTGGAATTAAAAAAAAACCCTAAAATTAAAACAAAAGTCTTTGAAATCCCTCCAAATCAGTCAAAAATTTGAAAAATCTTTAAAAATACCCTAAAATATTTCCAGACAATTTTCGAAATTTTCAAAATAAAATTCAAAATTAAAATTAACATAGATTGAAATTATTGAGTTCATAAATTGGGGAAGCATTATCGAATTAAGGATGTTCTTAGCGAGGAAATAAAATAAGAGTCCGCTCTACTAAAAATAAAACGACCCTTCTCAATTGGGCCATGGTGTGAGGTGAGAGGGGTATTTTTAAATTAACTGTATCCTGTGAGTGAAATCTTGAAATGGGGAATCAAGTAACGGGAAATACTCTGGAATTTTTCCAATCAATTGAAAACTCTTTAAACTGTTTAAAGCCCTGGAAAATTCCTTGGAATTTTCTAAAAATACAATGAAACTTTTAAAACACTTTGGAATCCCTTCAAAGTATTGAAGTTTATTTTAAATTATTTTGAATTTTTTTAAATACCTTAAAATATTTGAAATCCCTTGAAACTTAGTAAAGCTCTCGACTAATTTTAGAAACACCATAAACCGATCAAATCCCTTGGAATCCTTAATTTTATTAAAATTGATTAAAATTGAACATCGTTTAAAATACCCTAAAATCTTTGAAATCCTTTGAAATCCCATAAAATTACTCAAATCAATTGATGTCTTGGATTTTTTTTAATTCCCTAAAATATTTCAAATTCTTTAAGATTCTATTAAATTTTTAAAAAAAATTGAACATGTCTTGGAATCGATTAGAATTCCCTCAAATATTTCCAGTCTTTTAAAATCTTTTAAAATCCCTACAAACTTTTTAAAGCTCTTGAAAATTCATTGGAATATTTTTTAATTAACTTTATCCTGTGAGTGAAATCTTGAGATGGGGAAGAATGTGTCGGGAAATATCCTGAAATCTTTCAAATCCCTTGAAACTTTTTAAAGCTTTTAAAAATTCCTAGGAATTAAAAAAAATATCCTGAGATATTTAAAATTCCGTGAAATCCCATTAAATTACTCAATTCGATTGATGTTTTGGAATCGCTTAAAATTTCCTAAAAAATTGCCAATCTTTTGAAATCCCTTGAAACTTATTAAAGCTTTCACAAATTCATTGGAATTTTAAAAAGTACCCTAAAATATTTCGAATGTTTTGAAATCTTCTCAAACTTTTTAAAACTCTTGAAAATTAAAATAATTTAAATCTATTAAAAATTCATTGCAACTTTTAAAATATACCAAAATACTTTTAATATTTTTAAAATCCCTTGCAAATTTTTAAAGTTCCTAAAAAATTCTTTAGAATTAAAAAAAAAACACAAAATCTTTAAAATCATTTAGAAGTCCTTCAAATGATATTAAATATTACTACAAATCTTGTAAAGTCCATTGAAACCTTTTCAAATCTCTTTAAAATTTCTTGTAATGTTTTAAAATATCCTGAAATACTTTAAATCATTTGAAATCTTTAAAAATATTTAAATCTCATGAAATTCCTTGCCATTAAAAAAAACATAAAATCTTTAAAATTACTTTTTAAAATACTTTGAAAACTTTTCAAATTTCTTTTTTAAATTCCTTGGATTTTTTTAAAATATCCTAAAGTATTTTAAATCCTTTGAAATTCCATTAAATTTCTGAAATCAATTGAAAATTTCTTGGAGTCGTTTAAAATTCCCTTGCAAATTTTCAGTCTTTTGAAATTCCTTGAAACTTTTGAAAGCTTAAAAATACATTCAAATCATTAAAATCCTCCAAAATTTCCTGAGCCTTTTTAAATTTTTTGAAAATGCGTTGAAATCTTTTAAAATTCCCTGAAATATCTCAAATCCTTTGAAATTCCATTAAATTACTTACATCAATTAATATTCTGGCATTTTTTAACTTTCTAAAATATTTCAAATCAATTGAAAATACCTTGGAATCTTTTAAAATATCTTTCAGTGTTTAAAAATATTTTGAAATTCCATTAAATTTCTTAAATCAATTGAAAATGTCTTGGAACCGATTAAAATTTCTTAAAATAATCCCAGTATCTTGAAATTTTGTGAAACTCCTTGAAAATTTTTAAAGCTTTTGAAAATTTCACGGAATTTTTTTTTTAAATTGCGTAAAATATTTCCATATCTTTGAAATTTCGTAAAATAATGTAAACTCTTTGAAATTCTATTAAATTTATTAAATGAATTGACAATTTCTTAGAATCTTTTAAAATTCCATAAAATAATTCAAATCCTTTCAAATCCCATTACATTACTCAAATCAATTGATTTCCTGTCATTTTGTTTAAATCCTTAAAATATTTCAAATCCTTTGAAAATGTCTTGCAATCTTTTAAAATATCCTCAAGTATTTGAAAATATTTTGAAATTCCAATATTTTTTTTTTTTAATTTCTTGAAATCCACTTGAAATCGAAATTTTTTGAAATTCCTCAAACTTTTTAAAGTTCTGCAAAATTCCTTGGAATTTTTAAAAATATATTAAAATCATTAAAATCCTTCGAAATTGCCTAAGACTTAAATTTCTTGAAAATGCTTTAGAACCTTTTAAAATCTCCTAAAATGTTTCAAATCCTTGGAATCGTTCAAAACTCTCTTAAAAATGTTCAGTCTTTTAAAATCTTTTAAAACTTCTTGAACCTTTTTAAAGCTTTATGAAAATTCCTTGGAATTTCTAGAAATACCATAAAACCCATAAAATCACTTAAATCCCTTTAAATTATTAAAATGTATTAAAAAATAATTGAAAATCTTTTAAAATATCCTAAAATCTTTAGAATCATTTGTAATCCTATTAAATTATTCAAATCAATTGATGTCTTGGAATTTTTTAATTCCCTAAAATACTTCAAGTCTTTTGAAAATGCCTTGGAATTTTTTTAAATACTCTAAAATATTTCAAATCCTTTAAAATTCCAATAAATTTTTTAAATCAATAGAAATTGTCTTGTAATCTATTAAATTTCCCTGAAATATTTCCAGTCTTATAAAAATCCTTAAAACTTTTTAAAGCTCTTGGAAATTTCTTGGAATTTTTAGAAATACCATAAAACCCGTAAAATCCCTCTGAATCTCTTTAAAGTTTAAATGATTGAAATTTATTAAAAATAATTGAAAATCTTTTAAATTACCCTAAAATATTTCAAATCCTTTGAAATCCCATTAAATTTCTCAAATCAATTGATGTCTTCGATGTTTTTTTAATTCCCTAAAATATTTCAATTGCTTTGAAAACGCCTTGAAATTTTTTAAAATAACCTAAAGTATTTAAAAATCATTTAAAATTCCATTTAATTTCTTAAATCAATAGAAAATGTCTTGTAATCGGTTAAAATTTCCTTAAATATTTCCAGTGGTTTATTAAAGCTCTTAAAAATTCCTCGGAATTTTTAGAAATAACTTTAACCCGATGAAATCACTTAAATCTCTTTAAATTATTAAAATGTACTTTTAAAAAAATTGAAAATTTTGTTAAATCCGTTAAAATTTTTTAAAGCTCCTAAACATTTCTTGGAAATTTTAGAAATACCATAAAACCCATAAAGTCCCCTTAAATTATTGAAATGTATTAAAAATAATTGAACATCTTTTAAAATATCCTAAAATCTTTCGAATCCTTTGAAATCCCATAAAATGACTCTTATTAAAGCTCTTAAAAATTCCTTGGAATTTTCAGAAATAACTTTAACCCCATAAAATCACTTAAATAACTTTAAATTTTTTAAATGTATTAAACAAATAATTTAAAATCTTTTAAAACTTTTTAAAGCTCTTGAAAATCTCTTGAATGATTATAAATACCATGAAACCCATAAAATAACTTTAAATTATTGAAATGTATTCAAAATAATTGAACATCTTTTAAAACACTTAAAAATATTTCATATCCTTTGAAATCCCATAAAATGACTCAAATCAATTGATGTATTGGAATTTTTTTTAATTCCCTAAAATATTTCAATTGCTTTAAAAATGCCTTGAAACCTTTTAAAATAACCTAAAGTATTTAAAAATCATAAAAAATTCCATTTAATTTCTTAAATCAATAGAAAATGTCTTGGAATCGTTAAAAATTTCTTTAAATATTTGCAGTTGTTTAAAATCTTTTAGAATCCCTTAAAACTTTTTAAAGCTTTTGAAAATTTCTTGGACTTTTTAAAAATACCATAAAACCCATAAAGTCTCTTTACATTATTGAAGTGTATTTAAAATAATTGAAAATCTTTTAAAATACCTTAAAATCTTTCGAATCCTTTGAAATCCCATAAAATGACTCAAATCAATTGACGTCTTGGAATTTTTTTTATTTCCTAAGATATTCCAAATCTTTTGAATATTTCTTGGAATCGATTAAAATTCCCTAAAATATTTCCAGTCTTTTAAAATCTTTCAAAAATCTTTAAAACTTATTAAAGCTCTTAAAAATTCCTTGGATTTTTCAGAAATAACTTTAACCCCATAAAATCACTTAAATCCCTTTAAATTATTGAAATGTATTTTAAAAATAATTGAAAATCTTTTAAAATCCGTTAAAATTTTTTAAAGCTCCTAAACATTTCTTGGAATTTTTAGAAATACCATAAAACCCATAGTCCCTTTAAATTAATGAAATGTATTAAAAATAATTGAACATCTTTTAAAATACTTTAAAACATTTCATATCCTTTGAAATCCCATAAAATGACTCAAATCAATTTATGTATTGGATTTTTTTTTAATTCCCTAAAATATTTCAATTGCTTTGAAAATGCCTGGAAATCTTTTAAAATAACCTAAACTATGTAAAAATCATTTGAAATTCTATTTAGTTTCTTAAACCAATAGAAAAATGTCTTGGAATCGATTAAAATTCCCAAAAATATTTCCAGTCTTTTAAAATCTTTTAAAATTCCTTAAATCTTTTTAAGTCTCTTAAAAATCCCTTGGAATTTTTAAAAATACCCTAAAACCCCTCAAATCCCTTGGAATCCCTTTACATTATTGAAATTTATTCAAAATAATAATCCTCAGGATTTTTAAAAATACCATAAAATCTTTAAAACTTTTTGGAATCGCTTCAAATGATTCAAATCTATTAAACTTTCGAAAATTTTCAGTTAAAATTGAAAATTAAAACAAGATTACCTTCCTTTATGAATTAGTGCTCGAGGGGTAAACTGAAATGATAATGATGATGAAATGATTCATAAATTAGAAAAGCATTATCGGATCAAAGATATTCTTGTCGAGGATATAAAATTAAATTCTGCTCCACTAAAAATAAAACGACCCTTCTCAATTAGGCAATGCCGGGCGGGCTACAATGGA
>NC_046657.1:20883895-20893471 GCF_010883055.1 Belonocnema kinseyi | reverse complement strand
CCCCCCCCCCTCTCTCACCTTTTCTCTCTCTCTCCCTGTCTGCAGGCGACCCCTGCCTGCCATACATCTTCTTATTCCTGCCAAATCCAATCGCTGATATGCTGCCGGCCAGAGATTTTTACAAGACCACATAATCGCCCGACTTTTTTTATTGAAAAGAAATTTATTTTTCGGAGAAAAAGGAAAGAGTGTGATCGTGATTAAATAGGAGAAAAAAATAAAATAGGGGGAAATAGGGAAGGGGGATTAATAGGGGTAAAGGGGCTATTGCCGTGTTTTCTATTAAATTCTGTAATAAAAAATGTATCAATAATGATGGGTCCATTCATCATGTATAAAAAAAGGTCAATGAAAGATCAATTTTGCATCCTAAATAAAGAGTTGAATTTTCGACCGAAAAATATGACTTAAAGAAAATAGTTAAATTTTAAACTATATAGCTGAATTTTTAACGTGCAGATGAATTTTCAAGCAGATAGTTGAATTTTTAACTTAAAAACATCAGTTTTTGACCAGAAACGCAATAGTTAAATTTTCGGTTAAAAAATTTAATTTACGATGCAAACAAATTTCAAACCGTTTTTTTTAACAATATTAATTTTCTAGCAAAAAAAAAACACGAATTTTCTATAAAGTAGTTGAACTTTCATCTGAAAAAATATGTTTTCAACTTTAAACAGAAATTTTACATTTTTAGTTAATAAATTAATATTGGACGAAAAACAACATTTGTTCAATGAGTTTTTTAAAACAAGATTTATTTTCTACCAAAAAAGACGAGTTTTCAACAAAGCAGTTGAATTTTCAAAAAAAAAAAAAATTTTGTCAACTTCAAACAGAATTTTTAAATCTTCAGTGTAAAAAACTAATTTTTGACGGAAGGACAACAAATTTTCGAATTTTCTGAAAGAAGTTTTTATTTTCTACCAAAAAGCCTTGAATTTTCAACTAGAAAAAACTATAAATTTTCCACTTTAAATGGGATTTTAACATTTTCATTTTAATGCATGAATTGAAAAAAAATAACCAAGTAGTTTGATTGATAACCAAATAGTTAAATTTTCAAATTGATTTTAAAATTAAAAAATAAGGTTTCATTCTTAAATGGAATCTTTAAATTTTCAGTTTAATAAATTAATATTCAATAAAAAAGAAAAAAATTGCAGCTACTTTTTTCTTATATAAAAAAAAAGAATTATTTTCAATCCAAAGAAACGAATTTGCAATAAAATATTTGAATTTTCAGCTAAAAAAAGATAAATTTTCAACTTCAAACAGAATTTTTATATTTTAATTTAAACAATAAATATTTCACGAAAAATTAAATTTGTTGGATTTTTTTTTCACATGATATTTTTTCTACCAAAAAGACGAATTTTCAACAAAATAATTGAATTTCCAACTAACAAAAAACTATAAGTTTTCAACTTTAAATAGAATATTAACATTTTCATTTTAAAATATGAATCTTCAAATTTTCAGTTAAAAAAAATAATATTTAATGAAAACAAAAAAATTGCAGATAGTTTTTTTATAAAAAAAAAAAGATTTATTTTATATCCAAAAAGACGAATTTGCAACAAAATAGTTGCATTTTCTAATAAAAACAGATAAATTTTCAACTTTAAACAGAATTTTTACATTTTAATTTGAAGAATAAATATTTCACGAAAGAAATTTTTTCAACGGGTTCTTTTAAACAAGATTTATTTTCTACCAAAAAGTCAAATTTTTTCAACAAAGCAATCGAATTCACACAAAAAAATATTTTTACAACTTCAAGCAGAATTTTTAAATCTTTAGTGCAAAAAATTAATATTTAACGAAAAACGAAATTTTTTCGAGTTTTTTTTTTTAAACAAGATATATTTTCTACCAAAAAGACGAATTTTCAACAAAATAGTTGAATTTTTTACTAAAAAAGGAGAAATTTTCACCTTTAAACAAAATTTTTACATTTTAATTTAAAAAATCAATATTTCATGAAAGAAATTTTTTCAAAGAATTTTTCTAACCAAGACTTATTTTTCTATAAAAAAATACGATTTTAAACCAAAAATGGATTAGTTAAATTTTCAGTTTAAAAAACATAAATTTTTTTTAAACTTAGTTTCAACCGGTTGAATTCAAGGAAAGAATACGAATTTAAAAAATAGCTGAAAACTCAAAAAGATGAATTTTCAACAAACAATAATAATTTTCTATAAAAAAAAAAAAAACGGATTTTCAATAAAGCAGTTAAATTTTCAACTAAAAAAAGATATGTTTTCAACTTTAAACAGAATTTTCAAATTTTCAGTTTAAACAATTAATATTTCACGAGAAAAATTCAGAGTTCTTTTTAAAACAAGATTTGTTTTCTACCCAAAATGACGAATTTTCAACAAAATACTTAAACTTTTAACTAAAAAAATGCAACTTTAAATGGAATCTTTAAATTTTCAGTTCAAAACATAAATTTTCAAAAAAAAAAAATCATTTTCTACTATAAGAGATGAATTTTTAATTAAAAACAAAATTTTAAGCAAACAGTTTCATTGATAGCCAAATAGTTAAAATTTCAAAAAAATATATGTTTTTAACCTTAAACAGAATTTTTAAATTTTCAGTTGAAAAAATAAGATTTAAGAAAAACAAAAAATTTTAACGAATTCTTTTCAAAGAAGATTTATGTTCTATCCAAAAAGACAAATTTTTAACAGAATACATGTATTTTCCACCAAATATTCAATGAAATATTAATTTTCTACCCAAAAAGGCGGATTTTGAACAAAATAAACGATTTTAAACCAAAAAGATCAATTTTTAACCAAGAAGATTAATTTTCTTCAAAAATGACGAATGTTCAACAAAATAGTTGAATTTGAAACAAAAAAAGATATATTTTAAATTTATAACAGAATTATCTACCTACTTACTTACCATAAATATTATTACCTACTTACTTACCATAAAAATTATTTTTAATTTGAAAAAAAAATTATTTTTAATTAAACAGTTTAATTTATAACCAAATAGTAAAAAATTTGAAAAAAGGTAAGTTTCTAAACTTAAACGGGATCTTTAAATTTTCAGCTTAAAAAATTAAGATTTGACAAAAAACAAATTTTTAACGAGTTTTTTCAAAAAATATTTATTTTCTGCCCAAAAAGACGATTTTTCAAAAAAATACATGAATTTTTTGCTAAAAAGATGATTGTCCACTAAAAAAAAAAAGATAATTGTTCAAGCTTAAAAATAATATTTAAATTTTTAGTTTAAAAAATTAATATTCAATGCAAAAAAAGTTTTTCAACCATTTTTTTTAAACAAAATTAATTTTCAACTCAAAAAGGAGAATTTTCAACAAATACATCATTTTTTACCATAAAGACATCCTCATTTCTAATCATTTCCCCTACCTCCCTACCCTCATTATTTCTCACTTTTCCTAGTCCCCCTCTCCTCATCCATCCAATGTTTGTAATTTCCTCTGATTTCCTATTCTCATGTCTATCCCCTTCATTTTCCCCTTATTTCTCCTTCTTACCCTTCCCAATTTCCCCATACTTATCATCATTTCCTTCCCCTTCCTTTCCCTACTACTCCTAAAAACATTTCTCCTCCATACCCCTCCTTGAAAAAAAAGTACGACGTACCAAGCACGAAGAAAACACCTTTTCGTAAAGAAAAATACAACGAGGTATAAAAGTTTCATATCATTTGTATTCTTCTCTAATAGTCTTCAAACCATGAGTCTTAATTCAAGAAGAAATAGTGGGAAAGTAGAGTACGTAGAATCGAATCATCTTCCTTCAATAGTCTTCTTAGAGATGGATAAGATAGATAAATGAAAAATAGCCAGAGAAAATAAGAAAGGAAAGAGTAGGAAAAAGTAATTTGTCAGCTGAGGGAATAGAAGAGTCTAGAAAAAAATTAAGAAGGTAAATGGAGAAAGAGAAATATAAATGACGAGGTGGAGATAGTGATAGCAAAAATAATATTAGAGACTACAGTTAAGTCAGCGAAGGGGAAAGAGCTTGCTGGCATGAGGAATTTAACAATAAGAAAAAGTGAGAAAGGAATAAAGAAAATGAAGAGAAAAGAAGAGCATGGCTGGAGAATACAGGAAAAAGCGGAAAGAGTACAATGACTTGATAGAAAAAAAGGAAGAAAATTAAAGGTTTAAGGAGGCAGAAAAGGATAGCAATGAAGAAGAGGAATACATAAGAGAAAAGTAGTAAGAAAGAAAAAGCATTAAGGAGAATGAAATCTTAAAATGAGTCTAATAAAAATGTAGAGGTGTTGGGGAGTAGTTTGGAGAAGATAGAAAGCTCAAAGCGGAAATTTGTAGAGGGTTAGATCGGGGAGGAGCAGAAGGAAAGGTTGATAAACATAGAGAGAAGAATATAAAGCGAGAGAAAAGTGAGAGAGAAGTCTGGGAAAGGTAGAGGGGAGAGAAGAGTAAATGAAGCTGGTTAAATAACAGAATAGGGTGCATTAGAGGAAGGTGATTACAAAGAATAGGGCTTTATATGGAAATGCGGAGAGAATAGGAGATGATCTGACATTGGAAGAATAGAATATGCAGGACAAGTTAAGGAAAATAACATAAGAGGAAAGAAAGAAGCGAAAAGGAACGTGGCTTAAGTATGGAAAAATAAAAATAGAAATATGGTCGGATTGGA
Organism: Belonocnema kinseyi; assembly: GCF_010883055.1. Classification (NCBI taxonomy): domain Eukaryota; kingdom Metazoa; phylum Arthropoda; class Insecta; order Hymenoptera; family Cynipidae; genus Belonocnema; species Belonocnema kinseyi. Next base: position 20,888,804 of record NC_046657.1, on the reverse strand, counting down.
ACGAAGAGAGTGAAGAGTTAATACAAAATGAGATGACGGAAGGAACGAAATCACGAGATAGTGCGAAAGAGAATGAGACTGTAATACAGTTGGTTTAGAAAGAAAGGATAGGGGGTTTATTAAAAATCGGGTAGTGGTGATGGTGAAGCCATGGCTAGATGAAAGTGAGTGGGAGAGAGTATAAGAAAGTCTACCGAGAGGATAAAAAATAAAATAAAAAGGGCAGAGCAACGGGAGAAATGTTGATGGGAATAACGAAAGATCTGATAGAGAAGAAAAAATGGGAATGGGTTCAAATTAACAAAAAGAAGGATTAATAGAAAAAGAGGTAAGGATAGATGCTAATATGGTGAAAGAAACTAGGGGTATATGTAAATAGAAATATTGGGAGAGAAACAGAGGAGTTAAGAAAGCTAGTGGAAGGAAAGGAAGAAAGGGTGAAACTAATCATAAGGGACAACTTCAATAGAAGAAAATAAAGTAGGGGAAAAGATTGGGGAGAGGAGGATGCGACTGGGAGAAATTCCAAAGGTAAGGTATAGTGAATGGAGTGGACAGGAAATAACTGAATATATAGCAGTTGGGACCATGTACATTAAACTGGTATATAAAATTATATAGGAGAGTGCACTCGTACGGTAAAAAAATAAGATAAGAGGGAAGATAAGATATAGTTTCGGGAAACGATAAAGATGATGAAAATGGGAGAGTGAAATATAAAGGAGCTGGAAATAGTGATAGCAAAAGTAAAAAAAATATTAGATGATACAATTAAAAAAGAAGTCAGCGAAAGGGGAAAGAGATTGTTGGGATAAGGGATGTAAGGAGAAGAAAAAGGTAGTGAAAAAGGGATTAGGAAAGTGGAGAAAAGGGAAGAGCAGGGTAGAAGAATACAGGAAAAAGAGGTTTTTTTTTTAAAAGAAGAAATTTAAAATTTTGAGGAGGAAGCAGAAAAGGCTAGCATGGAGGAAGCAGTAGGGAAAGTATTAAATGGAGAAAAGAATAAGGAAAAAAGAGTAATCAGAAGATTAAAATGCGGAAATGGAAAAAATATGGATAGTTTAGGGAAATTTCCTTTTTGCGAATTAATTTAATAAAATGGGCTTTTATTGGAGATATTTGCTATGAATTGTGAAGAAAGAAATTGTTCGCGCGCTCTCATTTCTGTATTTAATGTACAAGAAACGAATCAATGAGAGAAGAGTGGTATTAATTAAAAGGTAATTTCCTCTTGCAATTTCAAATTCTTTTAAATTAAATTAGCAATAAAATTTCATTAAATTTTAGTCAAATTGTTGGAAGATGATGCATGGAAAATGACTGAAAATTATTCTATGGAATTCACCATGGAATTCTGGCTAAAAACTAGTACGTGGAATTCATGGCAGAACTGCAATTGTACTTCTTAAATTGATTTCTACATGGAATTCCAGTTGAAAATTCTGTATTAGATATCACAGAAGAAAATTTGACTAAATCTTATTTACTGGAATTCACCATAGAATTCCAGCAAAAAATTATTCCACAGAACTAAAAATGGAATTTCAGCTGCATTTTTTCATGCGATTCCCCATAGAATTCCGTCGGATTTTTCCAAGGAATTCACCATAGAATTCCAGCTGCTTTTTGTCATGAATTTTACCACAGAATTTCAGGTGGAAATTATGCAATGGAATTTAACAGATAAATTTTAACTATATCTCATGCAATGGAATTCACCATAGAATTCTAGCTGTCAATTATTTCATAGAATTCATTATGGAATTTCAAATAGATTTTTTTCATTGAATTCACCACATAATTCATGCTGAAATTTTTTAGTAAATTCACCATAGAATTTAACCTAACTTTTTTGATAGAATTCAGAATAGAATTCCAGCTAAAATTATGTATTGGAATTCAACAGAGAAATTTTAAATGGATTTTATTAAATGGAATTCACTCTATAATTCCAGATAAATTTTGTCAAGGAATTCACCATAGAATTTCAGACGATTTTTTCATCGAATTCCAGCTGATGTTTTTAATGGAATTCACTACAGAATTCCAGGTGGAAATTATGCAATAGAATTTAACAGATAAATTTTAAATGTATCTTATGCAATGAAATTCACCATAGAATTCTAGATGCAAATTGTTCCGTGGAATTCATCATAGAATTTAAAATATTTTTTCCCATAGAATTCACAATAATAATTACAGCTGAAATTTTTCATGAAATTCACCACATAATTCCGACGGATTTTTTAAAGAATTTACCCCAGAATTCCAGATACATTTTATCATGGAATTCACCATAGAATTTCAGTCAATTTTTTCATATAATTCATCATAGAATTCAAGCTGATTTTTTAAAGAGAATTAAACTCAGAATTCAAACTGAAAATTATATACCGAAATTCTCCAGAGAAATTTTAATTAGATTTTATTTAATAGAATTAACCATAAAATTTGAGCTGAAAAATATTCGTTTATAAGCGAATTTTTTTTCGCTTTTTTTTTTATTTTCGTCTAAAAATTATTTCTATGTCCAGCATCGCTATACAAAATTGAATGCTTAACCTATTTTTAACAAGAAAAGTTACATTTCAATCAAAAAAGGATGAACTTTTAATAACACAGTAATCGAATTTTAGATTAAATTATTTAATTTTATAATCAAAAAGACATATTTTCAACAAAATACAGGAATTTTTAATCTAAAAATATGATTATTCAACCGAAAAGTTAAACTTTCAACTAAAAAAATTGATGTTTTTAACCAAATAGTTAAAATTTTGAACTGAAAATGTCATTTTTTAACAAAAAATGAAAGAGTTAAATTTGCACAAAAAAAAATAATTTTTAAATTAGTTTGTAACCAATAAGATGAATTTTCGGCACAATCATTTAATTTTAAAACCTAAAAGATGAATTATCTACAAAAAAAGTTGAATTTTCAACCTAAAAATATAATTTTCAAATAAAAAAGATGCATTTTCCATAAGACACGAGAATTTGTTAAATAAATGTTTATTTCAAAGCAAGGAGTTAAATTATTAATTATAAGTATAAATAATTAATAAAAAATAATTTTTTTTTAACAAAGTAGCTCACACCAAGAAGATTAAATTTCTACCAAGAAAGACGAATTTTCAACAAAATATATAAATTTTTAATCCAACAATATGACTTTTCAATCAAAAAGTTCAAATCTTGACTAAAAAAGATACATTCTTAACTAAATAGTTAAAAAAAATTTTAACTGAAAAGGTACATAAAAAAAAAGAATAGTTTAAAAAATATACTCTCTATACGAATTTTCATCAATTTTGTTGAATTCCTAACCAAAAATATAATGCCTTTTCAATAAAAAAAAAAGAACTAAAATTAAAGAAAAATTATTAAATTTTAACCTTTAAATGGTACACTGGTGCGAATCGGTTCGCTTGCAATGTTAACATTAAACATTTAATATATTTAATACATATGGGGACAATCTGCTGCAGCTATGTTTGCGCAAGCGCCAACAAAATAAAAAAAAAAAAAAACGTCGGGTGCAAATTCGCACTAGTGTACCATTTGAGCGTTAATTACTATATTATTATTCATTTATTATTATATCGGTAAAAATGAATTTCAGATCTAAACAAAGAGTTGAAAGAAACGAGAGAAATAAAAAATATTCCTCATATATTTTCCTCTTACGAAATATATACACCGACGAATAATAAAGACTTTGCCTTTTAAACAAATAAATACAAACCTATACCCAAACGACATTATTAAATATTGAATTAGCCTCTAATTTCGAGCCAGTTTAATCCACATGCTCGTGTTGTGCGTTACTTTCTCGCCACGTGTTTTGCACAAGCTCGACAAATTTCCTCCAACAGTGGCTCTTCGACGTGAAATAGAGGGCGCACGCGGCGATGAAAATCCAGGATAAAACGAGGCAGTAATCCGTATCGTTGGAGGGTGTGCTCGAAACTGGGCCGCCGAAATCTGCCGAAGTCACGTAAAGTGAGCCATTCGGCGCCTGATTCGTTAAATGCGTCAGGAACTTCGAAAAAGTCTCGAGAGTGTAGACGGTGTCGTTAAATTTCGCGACTGGCTTTCCATTATGGAAAATCACGAGTGTTGGCACCCCCACGATACCGTGTTGGGTGTTGAAACTGAAATTAATATATATATTTTTTTACCATTTTTACTTTCTTTCAAGACTTGAAATTATAATGGAAAGGGGGAGGGTCGGTAAGGCCGGTTTTTGGCCTAATTTATTTTTGGACCAAAAAATCAGAAAAAATCATGGTAGTATCTTATAAGTATCCCGAGTCGATTGCACGCTAAACGGACTACCCTCCACTCCCCAGCCACCCCCACCCCCCCTACAAATATAGGAAACACCACTACCCACCAACTGTATTTTCGAGAGATTTGACACTCTTAAACATGTATTCTGAGGTTAGCTCGGGTTTACTATGGTTTTCGGGCTCGCCGAATACAAATCTGGCGTCCTTTGACTTTTATCGCGTCAAGTTCAAGGTCATTGGAAGGTCAAATCGAGAGAAAACGGTTAAAAAATCCAAAAAAATACGTTATAGGTTTTGGAGTCGCTAATTACGAATCTGGCATCCCCTGAACTCTATCGCTTCAGGTTCAAGGTCATTTGAAGGTCAAATCGAGAAAAACCGGTAAAAAAATTTAAAAAAAAATATGTTATAGGTTTTTGGGGTCGCTGATTACGAATCTGGTGTCTGCTGACCTTTATCGCGTCAGGTTCAAGGTCATGACCTTGAACCTGAAGCGATAGAGTTCAACGGATGCTAGATTCGTAATTAGCGACTCCAAAAACCTGTAACGTATTTTTTTTGATTTTTTTACCGTTTTCTCTCGATTTGACCTTCCAATGACCTTGAACCTGACGCGA
>NC_046657.1:20881409-20883795 GCF_010883055.1 Belonocnema kinseyi | reverse complement strand
GTCCGTTTAGCGTGCAATCGACTCGGGATACTTATAAGATACTACCATGATTTTTTCAGATTTTTTGGTCCAAAAATAAATTAGGCCAAAAACCGGCCTTCCTGACCCTCCCCCTTTATTTTTCTTTTTGTCGGAAAATTGATTTAGCATAAACAATTTTTTCATAAGAAAATCTATTTTGGTTTGATCTTAAATTAAAAATTTATCTTTTTATTTTTAATGACATTTCAAATATTTGGTTGAAATTTACATTTTTTACTAAATAGGTCAAAAGTACTGTTCCTTATGTTTTTGGGTGAGCTAAATTCGAATCCGTCCTCAAAATTCCAATATTTTGACATAAAACGCTTTAATATCTTAAAATTTCTTCAACCATCGGTGCACAAAATCCTTAATATTTAACAAAAAATTTTTATACATATGTTTTTTCTTCAAAAATGGCGGACAAAATGCAAAAATGTTCCAAAAACTGTTTTTTTTTTTTTCATCATCTTTGTTTTTCTCAAAAACTTGAAAATTTAAAAAAAAGTTTCAAGGAATAAAAATGTCTTGAAATTAACCATAGAACACTATGAAACCTTTTCAGAGTTTTTGACAACCTTTTTTGCAAATTTCAAATTTTTTATTTTTTTTTTTAAATCAAAAATTTTTCCTAAAAAATCTAAAAAAAATTTCAGTGTTCTATGGTTAATTTCAAGACAGTTTTAATCTATGGAACTTTTTTTTAAACTTTGAAGTTTTTGAGAAAACCAACGATGATGAAAAAAAAAAAAAAACAGTTTTTGGAACATTTTTGCATTTTGTCCACCATTTTGGAAAAAAATATATATATAAAAATTTTCTGTTAAAGTTTAAGAATTTTGTGGACCGATGGTTGAAGAAATTCTAAAATATTAAAGCGTTTTATTTCTGAAAAAAAATTATAAAAATAAAAAATCAAACATTTTTCACTATTTTTTTATACAAAAATCGACATATTTAATTTTGAAATCAAAATATTGGAATTTTGACGACGGATTCGAATTTAGCTCGCCCAAAAACATAAGGAACAGTACTTTTGATATATTTATTGTTTTATTATTCCCGTCAATTTTGCGGTCAAACTCACTGTTATAAAATTGATAGCTTTGGTCGTTAATAGGTTAATTTAAAAATTTTACTTAATTCAAAAATTCATCCGATTCAATAGAAATTGCATCTTGGATAAAAATAAAACTGTTTGGTTGTAAACTGAAAAATTTTGTTCAAAAGTCGTCCTTTTTAATTGAAAATTCGTCTTTTTTTATTGAAATTTCAAACATCTTGGTAAAAAATTTACTTGTTTAAAATTCCTATTTTATTGCTGAAAAATAAAATAAAATCTTTTTTGGATGAAAATTCAAATATATATTTTTTATTTGTCTTTTGAATTTAGAAATTCATCCGTTTTAGTAGAATTTTCATCTTTCTGGAATCTTTCGTTGTTGAAAAGTCCTTTTTTGTTAAAAATTTATCTTTTTTGGATTTAAAATGAAATTTGGTTGAAAATTCATATTTTTAAATTAAAAATTTTAAACGTTTTTCAGGAAAATTCGGAGTTTTGGCATAAAAATCCCAAATTATACAGAACATTTTTTTTTATTGACTGAAAACTCTTTTTTATTTGAAAATTCTAGTCTTTTATTGAAAATTCCTAATTTTGGATTAAAAATTCATCTGTTTTGGTAGAAAATACATCCTTTTTGGAATAAAATTATATTTTTGGTTTGAAAATTCAACTTTTTTGTAAAAGAATTCATCTTTTTGGCTTAAAAATAATAGATTTTAGAAGAATTTTGTTTCATTAGGTGACTGAGAAATCTTTTTTCGTTGAAAATTCGACTCTTTTGTTGAAAAATCTTTTGTTTTGTTTCTTAAAAATTAATTTTTTAACATAAAAAGTAACTATTTCATTTTTACTCGAAAACTATTCTTCATTTTATGACAATTCAACTATTTTCTCGAAAATTCTTCTTTTTTGGTTGGAATCAACCATTTTTCATTTCAAATTAAAATCTTTTTTAATTGAAAATCCAAGTACTTGCATAAAAAATTAACTTTTTGTTTTTCAAGTCCGTATTTTTTAAGAATTGTGTTAGCCAGAAATCGAATTTTTCCATTTCTTATTAAAAATTGATATTTTTAAGTAAAAAGTAAGCTTTCGCAGTTTAAAATTTAAGTTTTCTGTTGAAAATTCGTATTTTTGGCTGAAAATTTAACTACTTTATTGAAAGTTGAACTTCTGGTTAAATCTCTGGTTGAAAATGTAACTTTATTTTTTTTTTTTTTAATTCGGTTTTTTTTTTGGTTGAGAATTGTCTTAACTGAAAATGTAACTTTTCCATTTCTTGTTCAAAATTTATATTTT
>NC_046657.1:20880150-20881309 GCF_010883055.1 Belonocnema kinseyi | reverse complement strand
CTTTTCAACCAATAAAGATATTTTGTCAACCAACTTATAAAGGATAAGTTTCAACTAAACAAAAATAATTGGTTGTATTTTTTTATAAGAAATTAATTTTAAGAAACGAATTTTTACAAATTATAAATCTTCAACAACACAACATTTTGTTGGTTTAAAGTAGTTTAAGTTTAAAGCAAGTAGTTGATTTTTGAACCCTAAAAAATATAAATTTTGACCCGACACTGTAAATGTTACAATTTCATTTTTAAAAAAATTAATTCTTAGCCAAAGAAAAAACTAATTTGTAACACAAACGTTTAATTTACAATAAAAGTGATGAATTTTCAACTAAAATGATGAATATTTAATAAAAAAATTAAATTTCCATAAAAGAGTTGAAAATTCAACCGAAAAAATGATTTTTTAACTAAGAAGATTAATTTTATAAAAATGGAATATATCAATTTTCAAGCAGAGATTAATCTTGAACCAAATAAAAATATTTTTCAGAAAGCAGTTCAACTTTTAATTAAGTAGTTGAATTTTCAACCAATAAAGATATTTTTTCAACCAACTTATAAAGGATAAGTTTCAACTAAACAAAAATAATTCATTGTATTTTTTTATAAGAAATTAATTTTAAAAAACGAATTTTTACAAATTATAAATCTTCAACAACACAAAATTTTTTTGGTTTAAAGTAGTTTAAATTTAAAGCAAGTAGTTGATTTTTGAACCCTAAAAAATATAAATTTTGACCCGACAATGTAAATGTTACAATTTCATTTTTAAAAAAATTATTCTTAGCCAAAGAAAAAACTAATTTGTAACACAAACGTTTAATTTACAATAAAAGTGATGAATTTTCAACTAAAATGATGAATATTTAATAAAAAAATTAAATTTCCATAAAAGAGTTGAAAATTCAACCGAAAAAATGATTTTTTAACTAAGAAGATTAATTTTATAAAAATGGAATATATCAATTTTCAAGCAGAGATTAATCTTGAACCAAATAAAAATATTTTTCAGAAAGCAGTTCAACTTTTAATTAAGTAGTTAAATTTTCAACAAAAAAAAAAAAAACGGATTTTCAACAAAGCAGATGAATTTTCAACTAAAAAAGATCACTTTTCAATTGAAAATATCAATTTTGAGTACGAAATTAAGAAGCTAT
>NC_046657.1:20877530-20880050 GCF_010883055.1 Belonocnema kinseyi | reverse complement strand
AATTGCCTTTTTAATTCAAAAATTCATCTGATTCAATAGAAATTGCATCTTGGATAATAATAAAACTGTTTGATTGTGAATTGAACATTTTTGTTTGAAAGTCGTCCTTTTTAGTTAAAAATTCGTCTTTTTTTTATTGAAAATTCAAATATATTCGTAAAAAATTTACTTGTTAAAATTTATATTTTACTGTTAAAAAGAAAAAAAAATTTATTTTGGATGAAAATTCAACTATATTTTTTTAATTGGTCTTTAATTTAAAAATTCATCCGTTTTAGTAGAATTTTCATCTTTCTGGGATCTTTCGTTAGTTGAAAATTCAAGAATTTTGTTAAAATGTGTTTAAAATTCAAGTGAAATATTTTTCGACTTAGAAATTCATCTGTTTTATTAGAATCTTAATTTTTTTCCGATAAAAATGCAATCATTTATTTAAAAATTCATCTGTTTTGTTGAAAATTCGTCGTTTTCGGTTGAAAGTTCAAATATCTCCGTAGAAAATTGACATCTTGTGTAAAATTCATATTTTAGTGTTGAAAAGTCAAGTAAAATTTAGTTAAAAATTAAATTTTGTTTTTGAAAATTTGTCTTTTTAATTAAAAAATTGTTTCAAACTCATATTTTGATGTTGAAAAGTCAACTCAAATTTTTTTTTTTCGTTGAAAATTCAACTATTTTTAGAAAATTTTGTCTTTTTCATTAAAAAATTCATCTGTTTTTGTAGAAATTTCATCTTTATTGGATCAAAATGCAACTGTTTGACTGAAAACTAATCTTTTTCGCTCTTGAAAATTCAACAATTTGGTATAAAGTTAAACTATTTAATAGAAAATTATATATTTTTTATATATTGGAAATAATTTAGAAGCGAAATATATCAATGAAAAATTAATCGAATAAAATTTGTACTAAAATCGCGTTTATTGTTGAAAGTATTTAGTTGTAAATTGAGATAATTTGTTAAAAGTTCGTCTTTTTTGGGAGAAAATTACTCTTTTTGGTTGAAATTCAATTATTTTGTAGAAAATTCATATATTCGGCTCAAAAATTAAAAAATCTGGAAAAAAATGTATGTGTTTTGTTGAAAATTCGTCGTTTTTGTTTGAAAGTTTTATTTTCGGCCTGTTTTTAAAATTGTTATTTTTGTCTCTAATGAGCCAAAAAGTAAGGTAGTTTGGAGGTCTGTTTTTTAATTGTAAATCTTTTTCATAACTTTTTAGCATAAACAATTTTTCCATAAGAAAATATATTTCTGTTTAATCTTAATTAAAAAATGTATCTCTTTCCTTGTAATTAAATTTCAAATATATGGTAGAAATTGTCATTTTTTACTTAAAAATTCAACTATTTGTTTGAAAATTTATTTTGAGTTGAAAATTGATTATTCATAGTTCAAAATTAATTTAACAATTTTAATTAAAACTGATTTTTTAAACAGAAAATTCAGCTATATTTATTGGAAATACAAGTATTTCATTAAAAAATTGATTTTTTAATTGAAAATTATCATTTTCTTGAAAGTTTATCGTTTTGTCTAAAAATTCTTATCGGTTGAAAATTCAAGTATTGCAGATGAATATTGAGCATTTTATTAAAAAATTCATCCTTTTGGTCAAAAATTAAATTAGTTTATTTAAATATTCATCATCTTAGTTGAAAATTTATTTTTCTGGTTTGAAATTAAACTATTTTAGTCCATGATTTACAATTTTAGTTTAAATTTAATCGCTTTGTTTGAAAATGTGACTATTTTTTAATCTTCTTGTCTAAAAATTTATCTTTTAGGTTAAAAATTCAAATGTTCCAGTTGAATATTTATCATTTTAGTCAAAAATTTATCCTTTAGGCTGGAAATTAGATTTCTTTTTTGAAAGTTTAAGAATTTTTTGAAACTTTTTAATTATTAAAAATTATTTTTTAGTTGAAAATTTCGCCTTTTTTGGTATAAATCAATGTTCTTGGATGAAAATTCATTTTTTTTTGTCAAAAATAAAATTATTTCATTTAAATCTTCACCATCTTGGTTGAAAATTGATCTTTCTGGTTTAAAATTTAAATATTTCAACAAAACAGATGAATTTTTAAAGAAATGGTTGCATTTTTATTAGAAAAAAAATCCGAATTCTAATATAACAGATGAATTTCTAAGTCGAAAAATATTTCACTTGACTTTTAAACACATTTTAACAAAATTCTTGAATTTTCAAATAACGAAAGATCCCAGAAAGATGAAAATTTTACTAAAACGGATGAATTTTTTAATTAAAGACCAATTAAAAAAATATAGTTGAATTTTCATCCAAAATAATTTTTTTTTTCTTTTTAACCGTAAAATATAAATTTTAACAAGTAAATTTTTTACGAATATATTTGAATTTTCAATAAAAAAAAAAGACGAATTTTTAACTAAAAAGGACAACTTTCAAACAAAAATGTTCAATTCACAATCAAACAGTTTTATTATTATCCAAGATGCAATTTCTATTGAATCAGATGAATTTTTGAATTAAAAAGGCAATT
>NC_046657.1:20871809-20877430 GCF_010883055.1 Belonocnema kinseyi | reverse complement strand
GGAAAAGTTACATTTTCAGTTAAGACAATTCTCAACCAAAAAAAAAAAACCGAATTAAAAAAAAAAATAAAGTTACATTTTCAACCAGAGATTTAACCAGAAGTTCAACTTTCAATAAAGTAGTTAAATTTTCAGCCAAAAATACGAATTTTCAACAAAATACTTAAATTTTAAACTGCGAAAGCTTACTTTTTACTTAAAAATATCAATTTTTAATAAGAACCCAAAAGATGATAGAAAAATTTGTTTTTAACCATATATTTAACTTTTGAGCAAGTACTTGAATTTTCAATTAAAAAAGAATTAAATTTGAAATAAAATATAGTTGAATTGTCATAAAATGAAGAATAGTTTTCAAGCAAAAATGAAATAGTTACTTTTCATGCATGAAAATTTTTTTTAAAAAAACGAGTCGAATTTTCTTCAAACCAAAAATATGAATTTTCAACCGAAAAGATGAAAATTCAACAAAAATATAATTTTATTCCAAAAAGGAAGTATTTTCTACCAAAACAGGTGAATTTTTAACCAAACGAAAAAAAGAGTTTTCAGTCAATAAAAAAAATGTTCTTAAAAATTTAGAATTTTTATGCCAAAACCCCGAATTTTCCTGTAAAACGTTTAAATTTTCAACCAAATTTAATTTTAAATCCAAAAAAGACGAATTTTCAACAAAAAAGGACTGTTCAACAACGAAAGATCCCAGAAAGATGAAAATTCTACTAAAACAAATGAATTTTTATACCAAAACGTCGAATTTTTAAAAAAAGGAGAGGAATTTTCAACGAAGAAAAATTTTTCAGACAATAAAGAAAAAAAAATCCATCCAATTTTTTGAATTTTTATTCTAAAAGAACGATTTTTCCCACAAAATAGATGAATTTTCAACAAAAAAAAAATATTTTTTAACCCAAAAAGACGATTCAATAATAAAGGTTTAAACTTTTAAACCGAAAATATAAATTATAAATGAAAAATAATTATTTTATATAAAAAAAAAGATGAAATTTCTAACAAGAAAAAAGTTTAATTTTGAACCAAAAAATAACTTTACATTAAAAAAATATTAAATTCATACCAAAAGAATTATTTTTATCCCATAAAGACTACTTTTGAACAAAACAGTGAAATTGTCAACCAAAAATAATTTTTTACTGAATAAAGAAAAAAATTTTTAATTCAAATTTTGGAACAATTTTTCTAAAATGACTATATCCAGAATAGATTAAATTTCTTCCAAAAAGATGAATTTTTATCACAAAAATACGAAGTTTGAACGAAAGGGTGGAATTTTCAACAACAAAATACGTATTTTAATCCAAGTAAGATGAAATTTCTACTAAAAGATATTAATTTTTTCCCCAACGAGATGAATCTTCAATTAAAACGGTTTAATTTTTAATTAAAAATATAAATTTTGAACAAGAAATGGAAAAGTTACATTTTCATTTAAGACAATTCTCAGCCAAGAAAAAAAAAACAAATTTAAAAAAAAAGTAAACAAATTACACATTCAACCTAAAAAATTATTTTTTAACTAAAAAGATTAATTTTCTCAAAAGGAGATGTATAAATTTTGAACCAAAGAAATAAATCTTCAAACAAAAAAATGTATTTTTACAAATTAGTTCAACTTTCAATAAAGTAGTTAAATTTTGAACCAAATAATAAAAATTTTCAACAAAATATATGAATTTTCCGCCAAATCGTTCAATTTTCAACTAAGAAAATTTACTCCTTAATTAAAAATATCCATGTTGAATAACAAATGGAAAAATTAGAGTTTTAGTTAAAAATGATGAATCTTTAACAAAGACAATGAATTAAAAACAAATTGCAACATTCAACCCAAAAGATGAAAAAAATATATATATTTTTGCAAAGCCAAATCGTTGAATTTTCAAATAAAAAGGATAAATTTTCAATTTAAAATATAAATTTTGAACAAGAAATGGAAAATTTATATTTCCAGTTAACTCCTGAAAAAAAAGTTTTAAAAAATAGAGTAAAAATTTTCAACCAGAGATAAGTTTTCAACTAAAATTATGTATCTTAAAAAAAAAAATGTCAACAAAATCTTTTATTTTGAAAATTAATCTTCTTGTTAGAAAATTCAATTTTTTTGGTTAAAAATTTATTTCGTTGGGTAAAAATGTAACTACTATGTTAAAACAATTTTTTGTTTGTTAAAAATTAATTGTTTAGTTGAAAACTGGACTTTCTGGTAGAAAATTATTATTTTTGTTTTAAAATTCATATTTTTTGGTTGAAAATTTATTATTTTCAGTTGAAAATTTAAGTATTTTCTTTCAACCTCCTTTCTTTTTTGGTTGACAAATTTGTTTCAAACTTAACTATTTTAATTTGCTGACATTTTTTTTTAGTTGCAAATTTATTTATTTCGACTTATTGGTAGAAAATTCATCTTCTTCTTTGAAAATTCATTATTTTTGGTTGCAGATTAATGAATTTTGTTGCAACTTTTTTGTTGAAAATTATGTTTTTACCCCGAAATTTAAGCATCTTATTATTTTTTTTTTTAAATCATTAATTTGTCAATTTTTTGAATATTGAATATTGATTTTTAAAATTGTCAAAAAATTCTTTCTAGCTCCGCTGGAAAATTATTCCATTTCTGTTAAAATTTTGTCTTTTATTTTGAAAATTTTACAATTTTCTTGAAAATTCGTTTTCTTTTTGAAGAAAATTTAACTTTTTTCATTCGAAATCCAAATATTTCGTAGGGAATTTCTGCATTTAGTTGAAAATTTCTCTTTCTAGCAGAAACTCAATCTGCTTGATTGAAAACTCATAATTTTTGCTGAAAATTGAAATGTTTCATTTTTGGTTTAAAGTTGAAAAATCAACTATTTGGTAAAAAAAATAATTAAGAATCTGATAAAAACATATTGTTTTATTAATAATTAGTATAAAAAAAGCTACTTTTCATTTCATAAATTTAAATTTTCGCTCAACTCGGATCCATTTTTTAAGCTGCACTACTGCGCAGACGTGAATAATGACGTCACAATTAAAAATAATCTGGCGCGAAATTTAAATTTCAGCTTTATCAATTTTTAGTTTAAAACACAACGAAAGATATTTTTTTAAAAATAAATATTAATACTGCAAATTAGACAAATTTGGATTAATACTATTAGATTTTTTTTATTAAATAAAATTTTACCTTTGGTATTTCATTGCATCGATTGCAACTGCTTTGATGTGAGGAAAAAATCTAGGCAGCGCGTTGAAATGAGGAGCGGCATGACTACTAAAAATGCACCATCTTGTGTAGAAAAGAACCACAACGCAAGGACCTGGCAATAATTTTATTTCCGTACTATTTCTGGATCGATTGGCTGGTCCTGGTTCCAAAATTAACAACTCTACTAGCCTCGTTGCATTCACAATCTACAGGTTTAGAAAAATAATTAATTTTATGTTCTTTTTTTTTTTTTTTAATTATTTTTTAGGAAAAGCGTTTACAGGGTAGATAGAAAATCGTAATTTCAAAATCTCCGGACTTTAACTTGATAAAACAAAAAGTTAAGAATTTTATTTTTAAAAGTTTAAATTTCGACGGGAAATGCACGAATTTTACATTTAAAAATAAAAAAATTTTCAACTAGAAATAAAATAGTTGAAGTTTTAGTAAAAGCAATTCTTTTTCAACCAAAAAGAAACGTTTTTTTTTTTACGAAAGAAATTAATTTTTTAATAAGAAGTTAATATTTCAATCAAAGAGCAGAATTTTCGACTACAAGAGATAATTTAAAAAGATAAAATAGTTGAATTTTCAATATTATTAATTAACTTTCAATAAAAAAATTAAATTATTATTATTTTTTAACCAAAATATTTATTTATATATTATATTTACTTGAAATAAAATACATAAATGCTAACCTAACAGTTCATCTTTTAACAAAAAGAAATATAGACTTTCAACAAAAAATAGAATAGGTAAATTTTCAGTCCCAAAAAAGTAATTTTTAAAGAAAAAATCGAATTTTCGACGAAATAGTTGAATTTTTAACCAACGAAAATGCATTTTTAACAAAATAGACGATTTTCCAAATAAAAAACAAGAACTTTCAGCCCACAGAAAAGAGAATTTTCAACACAATACATGAATTTTTAACCAAACGTGGAACAATTAAATTTTAATTTAAAAAAATTATTTTTTTAGACCAAAAATTAATTTTCAACAAAAAGATCATTTTTCTACCTAAAAAATATGACTTTTTATAAAAATACATACATTTTTAAGTAAACAATTGAATTTTAAACGAAAAATATGAATTTTCAAGAAAAAAAAGCATAATTAAATTTTAGTTTAAAAAATTGCTTTTGAAGAAATAATAAAATTTTTAACAGAATGGTTAACTTTTCAATTAATTAAATGAATTTTTAACAAAATAAACTAAAAAAAGGTGTATAAGCTATATTTTCAACCAAACATGGAACAGTTAAAAATATATTTTTTTAATTAAAAACCAAAAGATAAAATTTTACCGGGGTAATTCATATTCTACTTCAAAAGATGAATTTAAAGAAAATAAATGAGTTGTCAACCAAGCCACGGAATTATTATAATACATATAAAATTAAAAAAATTAATTAAAAATACTTTTAAAAATACGATTTTGCAACCAACTATTGGAAATTTCAATAAAAACCATGAATTTTCAATTAAAAAATAGAAATTTCAACAACAAAATTAATTTTCTTCCAAAAAGATAAATTTTTAACAAAATACATTCATTTTCAACCATAAATTTGAATTTTTTATTTTAAAAAAGGATTGATTTTCGACAAAAAATGGAATAGATAAATTTTCAGTTCAACAACTAAAGTTTTTATTAATGAAAAAATATAATTGACAACAAAATAGTTAAATTTTGAAACAAAAGAAAAAAAAATCAGTTTTTAACTAAAATTATGAATCTTTAACCAAAACATTAATTTTTATCGAAATAGTTGATTTTTCGACCAAAAAGATGAATTCGAAGGAAATTAATTTTTCACTAAAAGAAAGGTATTTTCTATACAGTAAATTAATTTTTAACTAAAAAGATGAAATTTCAACCAAAAATGGAAATTATATTTTCATTTTGAAAAACGAATTTTTAAAACCAAAGACAACTTTTCAACCAAGAAGAATAAATTTCTACAAAAAAAAAAACGATTTTTCAACCAACTTGAACATTTTAATTAAAACCATAAATTTTCAATAGAAAAATAGAATTTTCAACAAAAAAAAAAATAATTTTCTTTCAAAAAGATGAATTTTTAACCAAATAAATTAATTTTCAAGCAAAAATTTTAATTTTTAATTGGAAAAAAGGATTGATTTTCGACAAAAATGGAATAGATCAATTTTCAGTTCAACAACTAAAGTTTTTATTAATGAAAAAATATAATTGACAACAAAATAGTCAAATTTTGAAAAAAAAAACAAAAAATTAATTTTTAACTAAAATTATGAATCTTTAACCAAAAAATTAATTTTTATGGAAATAGTTGATTTTTCGACCAAAAAGATGAATTCGTAGTAAATTAATTTTTCACTAAAAAAGAGGAATTTCCAACCGAAAATGGAAATTATATTTTCAGTT
>NC_046657.1:20866045-20871709 GCF_010883055.1 Belonocnema kinseyi | reverse complement strand
GAATTTTCTACAATAAAATTAATTTTCTTCGAAAACGATGAATTTTGAACTAAATAAATTAATATTCAACCAAAAATTAAAATTTTTAATTGAAAAAAAAGGGATTAATTTTCGACAAAAATGGAATAGATCAATTTTCAGTCCAACAACTAAAGTTTATATTAATGAAAAAAATAATTGACAACAAAATAATTAAATTTTCACCCAAAAAATAAATTTCTGACTAAAAAAAAATCGATGTTGAACAAAAAATAGAAATTAAATTTTCAGTTCGAAAAATGTATTTTAAAACCAAAAAGAAAAAATGTTGAACCAAGAAGAATAAATTTCTACAAAAAAAAAAAATAATAAAAATACAAAAGAAAACGAGTTTTCAACAAACTATTGGAAATTTCAATTGAAACCATAAATTTTCAATAAAAAAATAGAATTTTCAACAAAAAATTTAAATTTTTAACTGAAAAAAAGGATTGATTTTTGAAAAAAATGGAATAGATAAATTTTCAGTTCAACAAGCAAAGTTTTTATTAATGGAAAAATAATTTACAACAAAATAGTTAAATTTTGAAAAAAAATGAATTTTTAACTATAATTATGAATTTTTAACAAAAAATGGAGATTATACTTTCAGTTTGAAAAATGTATTTTTAAACCAAAAACAAAAAAATTTTCAACCATGAAGAATAAATGTCTACCAGATAAAGAAAAGAAAAAAAAACGATTCTTCAACCAACTATTGGAAATTTCAATTAAAGTCATTAATTTTCAAAAGAAAAATAGAATTTTTAACGTCAACAAAATTAATTTTCTTCCAAAAGGATGAATTTTTAACAAAATACATTAATTTTCAACCAAAAAATTGAATTTTTAATTTAAAAAAAGGATTGATTTCGACAAAAAATGGAATGGATAAATTTTTAGTTCAACAAGTAACGCTTTTATTTAAGAAAAAACAATTGACAATTTAAATAAAATTTTCACAAAAAAAAATGAATTTTTAACTAAAAAAATCAATTTTCAACCAAAAATAGAAATTATATTTTCAGTTTGAAAAACGTATTTTAAAACCGAAAAGACAAATTTTCAAATAAGAATGAATTTCTACAAAAAAAAAAAAATACAAAAAAAAAACGAGTTTGCAACAAACTATTGGAAATTTCAATTAAAACCATAAATTTTCTATAAAAAATAGAATTTTCTACAATAAAATTAATTTTCTTCGAAAAAGATTAATTTTGAACTAAATTAATCTAATTTTCAACCAATAATTTAAATTTTTAATCGAAAAAAAAGGATTGATTTTTTAACGAAAAATGGAATAGATAAATTTTCAGTTCAACAAGCAAAGTTTTTATTAATGGAAAAATAATTTACAACAAACTAGTTAAATTTTTAACCAAAAAAAAAATTAATTTTTAACTAAAATTATGAATCTTTAACAAAAAATGATTTTTTTTATCGAAATAGTTGAATTTTCCACCAAAAAGATGACCTCGATGGAAATTAATTTTTAACTACAAAAGAAGAATTTTCTATACAGTGAATGAATTTTCAACCAAAATGGAAATTATATTTTCAGTTTAAAAAACGTGTTTTAAAATCAAAAGGACAAATTTTCAAACACGAAGAATAAATTTCTACAAAAAAAAAAAGAAAAAAGATTTTTTAACCAATTATTGGAAATTTTAATTAAAACCATAAATTTTCAATCGAAAAATAGAATTTTCAACAAAAAAATAATAATTTTCTTCCAAAAATTTTCAACCAAAAAGTTGAATTTTTAATTTAAAAAAAAAGATTGATTTTAACGAAAAAAGGTATAGATAAATTTTTACTTCAACAATTAAACTTTTTATTGAAGAAAAAAACAATTTACAACAAAATAGTTAAATTTTGTACCAAAAAAATTAATTTTTGTCGAAATAGTTGAATTTTCCAACAAAAGCATGAATTTCCAAAGAAGAAGATAACATTTAGAGGTAAAAAAATACGAATTTTCAACATATAGTACACATTTCCACTAAAAAACATAAATTAACAAAATGAAATAGTCGAATTTTTGCAATAAAAAAATTAATTCTACATTAGAAAAATTGAATTTTCAACCAGAACGATTAATTTTTTACAAAAAAAGATGAACTTTTAACAAGATACATGAATTTTCCAACAAACAGTTAAATTTATATTTTTAAATTAAAAATAATAATTTTCAACAAAATTGTTCAATTTTTAACCAAAAAAGTGCATTTTTGACTCAAAGTAGGAATCTTCAACCAAGGAAAATAATTGTATCGAAATATTTGAATTTTCGACGAAAAAGAGAAATTTTTAAAGAAATATTTTACAAAAAAAGGCAAATTAAAAAAAAATAGTTGGATTTTCAAATAAAGAAGATAAATTTTCAACTAAACAGAGAATAGTGCAAATTTTAGTTAAAAAAAAAATATATTTATACATAAAATTGACAATGTTTTAACAAAAGATTTTAATTTTCAATGTAAAACGAAAATTTTTCTTTAAAAAAAGGAAAAAAAATTGCTTGTAAGTGTCGATTTTAAACAGACACAAAAAAAACGAATTTCAAATCGAAGATTTGAATTTTCAACAATAAAAAATTAACTTTTAACCATATAGTTCAATTTTCAACTGAAGAATTTACATTTTTATTCAGAAAAACTATTTTTAAACCCAAACAGTAAAATGTTCAATAAATTTTCAATTAAGCAGATGAATTTTTAACCAAGAAAGATTAAATTTCTACTAAAAACGACAAATTTAAAACAACTAGTACACATTTCAACTAAAAAAAAATCAATTTAAAAAATAAATAAATATATTTTCAATTAGAGAGAAAACATTGAAAATTTCGTTTAAAAAACTAAGTTTTTAACAAAAGAGTTTAATTCTCAACACAAAACAGAGATTTTTCAATAAAAAAATTTATAATTAAATTCCTCCTAAATGTTGAATTTTAGTGCAAAAAAATACGAAATTCAAATCGAAAATATTAATTTTTAAACATATAGTTGAATGTTCAGCTTAAGAATTTAAATTTGATAGAATTTCAATTTTCATTGAAAAAAAAATTATTTTCTAAACCAAAAAAATTATTTTTTCAACAAAATAATACATTTTTTAACCAATCAGAACAATTTTTTAAACAAGAAGATTAAATTTCTATCAAAAAATATGAATTTTTAACCAACTAGTGTACATTTCAGCTAATAAACATAAATTTCAACAATGGGATAGTTAAATTTTTGCAATAAAAAGTAAATTAGTTTTGAATAAAATAAAATAATTTTTAAACAGTCAAATGAATTTTTAACAAAATACATGAACTTTTAACCACAATAAAACAACGAATTTTCAACAGAAATACTGAAATTTTCTGTTAAAAAATTAATGTTTAAACAAAAAAATAGACGAATTTTAAACAAAATAGTTTAATGCTCAACACAAAACGGAGATTTTGCAGTAAAAAAATTTTTTTTAAAATCATCAATATTGAATTTTAATGCAAAAAAAAATGAATTTTAAATCGAATTGTTGACAAAAATTGTTGAATTTATAATAAAATAAATTAATATTCATCGAAATTTAATAAATTAATAAATTTGTCACCTCTACAGGTCCATGGATTTTCTCCATTAAACAATTAACTTTGGTGATGTTCTTCTTTGGTTCTTTTATCGTAACATTGGATTTTGTATCAGAATCTTCCATCTCCTCCAACAGTAAATTACTGTCTTCAATTTCAGTCGTGAAGTTTGAATCTAGATTTTCCGTTTGATTTACCCTTTGGGAAACTTCAATAACTACATTTTCCTGTTCTTCGAAAGTTTCTTCTTCTCCAAGAATAATTGTGGTATGCGACACTAAAATAAGAAAATATTTTCTAAAAAATAGGGGATGTGCGAAAAATTGAGCTGATAAAGATAAAATTAAAAAAAATAAATAAATGATTAAAAAATGCTTAAGAAATACTTTCCAGGTTTTAAAATTTCTGTCGGGGTGTCTACTCAAATCCCAGGAAAAAATTACCTGTTTTTTTAAAAATAAATATTGTAAAATTAAATCAATGTTTTTTTTTTTTAAATTTACGAATGGAACTTTATCAAAGAATAAGTAATTTCTTTAATTGATAAAGCATTGTACAAATTAAATTACAAGATATTTTTAAATATGTTATTACCATCGAATAATTTATTATATAAATAATACTAAAAACATCATTAATCATTTCTTAAATTGTTTCCTAAAGTTAATTAATGTAAATAATAATTAAAACAAGTTTTGATTTTACCTACATATAACTTGAAATTCAGTATATATTTAACATATCAACATTTTTAATAAAAGATATTTTCCAGGTGATTAGAGATATTGTAGAAACCGAATTTTCAACAAAAACTCATGAGTTTCCGACCAAACAGTTTAATTTTCAACTAAAAAATATCAATTTTCAACAAAAATAAAAGTTAACTTTTGAATTGAAAAAAAAGAAATTAATTTTCAACCAAAAATTAAAATTTTTAATTGAAAAAAAGGACTAATTTTCGACAAAAATGGAATAGATCAATTTTCAGTCCAACAAGTGAAGTTTATATTAATGAAAAAAATAATTGACAACAAACCCAAAAAATGAATTTCTGACTAAAAAAAATCAATCTTCAACAAATAATAGAAATAAAATTTTCAGTTTGAAAAACGTATTTTAAAACCAAAAAGAAAAAATGTTGAACCAAGAAGAATAAATTTCTACAAAAAAAAAAAATAAAAATACAAAAGAAAACGAGTTTTCAACAAACTATTGGAAATTTCAATTAAAACCATACATTTTCAATAATATATAAAATAAAATAAAAATAAAAAAAATAAAATAGTTTAATTTTCAACTAAAAAATATCAATTTTCAACAAAAATAAAAGTTAACTTTTGAATTGAAAAAAAAAAGAATTTTGAAGAAAATAGTTTAGTTTTCAACATTAATTTGCTACGAAATCCATGAATTTTCAACTGGAATGGTTTATTTTTAAACCAAACAGATAAGTTTCCAACTAAAATTTTGAATTTTTTACTGTAATAGTTGAATTTCGAACCAAAAAGGTGAATTTTCAACAAAATTGATGAATCTTTAACTGGAATAATTGTATTTGAATCCAAAGAGACGATTTTTTATCAAACAAGCGAAATTTTCAACTAAAATTAGGAATATTTAACTGAAATAGTTGAATTAAAAAAATATATAATTATAGACTAAAATGATAAATCGTTAACCAGAATTGCAGAATTTTCAACTAAAATGTTGAATCTTTAACTAGATTAGTTGATTTTTTAAAAATAAAAAATATGTATTTTTAACTAAAATTATCAATATTTCACCAGAAGCTACAATTTTGAAGTAAAAATATGAATTTTTAATAAAAATTATGAATCTTTCACCAAAAATGAATTTTTTATCGAAATAGTTAAATTTTCGACCAAAAAGATGAATTCGAAGGAAATTCATTTTTAACTGACTATTGAAAATTTCAATTAAAGCCATAAATTTTCAACAAGAAAAAAATATCTTACTTCAAAAAAATGAATTTTTAACAAAATGCTTTAATTTTCAACCAAAAAAGTAGAATTTTTAATTTAAAAAAAGGATTGGTTTTCAAC
>NC_046657.1:20845245-20865945 GCF_010883055.1 Belonocnema kinseyi | reverse complement strand
AAGATTAAATTTCAACTAAAAAGATGAATTTTTAATCAAAAAGATGAATTTTCTACCAAAAATTTGACTTCCTATAAAAATGTATAAATTTTTAACAGAACATTTTTAACAAAAATTTGAATTTAATACAAAAAATCTAAGGTAGATTTTCAGTTAAAAAAAATGACTTTTGAAGCAAAAAAAATCATTTTTTCAACATAATAGTAAAATTTTTAAACAATAAAATGAATTTTTAACCAAATACATAAATTTCCAACCTAAAATAGAATAGTTAAATTTTCAGTTCAAAAAATTACTTTTGAAGAAAAAATCGTTTTTTCAATATAATAGTTAAATTTTTAAGCAATAAAATGAATTTTTAAACAAATACATAAATTTCCAAACAAAAATATAATAGTTAAATTTTCAGTTAAAAAAAAAATAAATTTTAAGAAAAAATCGTTTTATTAACATAATAGTTAAATTTTTAATCAATAAAATGAATTTTTAACGAAATACATGCATTTCTACCAAAAAATCGAATAGTAAAATTTTCAGTTAAAAAAATTCGTTTTTTAACCAATAAAATTAATTTTTAACAAAATGCATGAATTTACAACAAAAAATCGAATAGTTAAATTTTCAGTTAAAGAAAAATAGTTATTTAACCAATAAAATTAATTTTGAACAAAATACATGCATTTCCAACAAAAAAAGAATAGTAAAATTTTCAGATAAAAAAACTTACTTTTTAAGGAAATTTTTTTTTTCAATTCCAACAAAAGATCGAAGAGTTCAATTTTCAGTTAAAAAATTACTTTTGAAGAAAGAATCGTTTAAGACAAAATAATTAATTAAATTAAAAAAATATTAAATAGATACATTTTTGCACGATTTTACAAAATATTTAAATATTCATCTGAAAAAATCAATTTTCTATAAAAAAGGATGAGTTTTTTAACAAAAATACGTGAGTTTTTAACCAAATAGTTGCATTTTCCACCAAAAAGGTGAATTTTCAGCTTAAAAAGAGGAGTTTCCAACAAAATGCTCAAATTTACATTAAAAAAAAAAATTGCTACCAAAAATAGAAATTATATTTTCAGTACAAATAATAATTTTGAAACTAAAAGGACTAAGAAATACTTGTGATTTGTAGCCATAAAGACGAAGTATCTGCAAGAAAATTCAGTTTTCAACCCAAAAATATTAAATTTCAAGAAAAAAGTTAATTTAGAACTGAATAGTTACATATTTTTCATAAAAATAGTTAGATTTTTTTATCAAATAGTTGAATCTTCAACCAAAAATATTAATTCTTGAATTTTTAAAACAAAAAAACGAATTACCTGCAAAAAAAGTTGAGGTTTTTAACCCGGAAAATATGAAATCTAAACAAAAAAGTACATTTACAACCCAATAGTTATATTTTTCATTAAAAAATAATTTATTTTCTACCAAATAGTCGAATTAAAAAAAAAAAAAATGAATTTCCAACAAAACAGTTAGTTTTCAAATGAATAGATTAATTTTTTTTATAAATAGTTGAATTTTGATGCAACAAGACAAATTATCTGCAAAAAGAGTTTTCAATAAAAAAAATGTGAAATTTCTATTTAAAAAGTTAGCTTTATACTACGCAGTTAATTTTTCATTCAAAATTATTTAATTTTCAACCAAATAGTTTTATCTTTAACCAAAAATATGAATTTACAACAAAAAAAGGTAATTTTAGACGAAATAGTTCAATTTTCTATAAAATTTTAGAATTTTGAAAACAAATACTGTAATCAGAATAATATTTTAACCTCATTAAACACCCCCTCGATTTTTATTTGAAAGCTGCAGAAATAATGTCAAATTCTTTTAGGATGACAGGGAATTTCTGATGTAAATTTTCCCCCACAAATTAATAATTAAAACTTCCTAAAAACTATTTTTCGATCATCCACAAAATCATTATTTTCATTAAAAAAATTTTCGGCAAAGTTTTGAATTGATCAATAAACCGCAATTGTATTAAATAATTATTTAAAGAATTAAGCACTCACCTTGAAGGACGATAACAATAAAAACTATCTTCTTGCAGAAGTGCATTTTAGAAACATAACCTAAAAATACGAATCACAACCTTCCTGGCGAGAATTCTAGATTATTCTAATTTTCGTTTTAAAAAAATAAATTTCACGCTCTCCAGATATTGAACAATTGCCTAATAACACTTTTTCCCCATTTGTTATTCAGTTATTCATTGAATAGAAAAGGTAAATATTGCAACGACTACAACTTTTTTTTTCATTTTATAACCCAACCTAACTTCGCTGAAAATCTTCCGATTGGTTCACATCTGAGAACTAAATTTGAAGGCGCCATATTTGAATTTGGGGATTATTTCATGTCGAAATATATTTTATTTAAAAAAAAATAATACGAATTTTCAACAGAATAAAAATAATTTTTAACCAAAAAGTTGCATTATTAACAAAAAAATTAAATTTTTAACCAAATGGATAAAATTCTATTTCGACGATATAGATAAATTTAAAACAAACGAAATTAATTCTCTACCAAATAGTTGAAATTTAAACCTATAAAGAAACATTTTTTAAGAAAAAAGAGATTTTTAAATGTTTAAATTTAACAACCAAACAAATTTTTAACAAAAAAGTTGATTTTCAGCATTATCGTTTAATTTTCAAGAAACTGTAGAATTTTCAAAACAATCAGGGAAATTTTTTACAAAAAAAGTTAAATTTTTATACAAAAATATGATTTTTCGACTAAGATGATGAATTAAAAAAAATCCAATAAAAAAGTTAACCTTGAACTAAAGAGGTGAATTTGGTGAAAAATTAATTTTTAACAAAGTAGTTTAATTTTTAATCAAGTACTTCGTTGAATTTACAGTCAAAAAGTTTTTTAAGCAAAATAGTTAAATTTTCTAAAACTCCATAAAAATAGTTATTTTTTTTTTTTACCAAATAATTCAATTTTCTACCGAAGCTATGAATTTCCAACAAAAAAGTCAATTTTTAATAAATAAAGGTGAATTTTCAACCATTAGGGTATTTTTTAACTAGGAAAGATACGTTTTACAACAAAAATGAAATAGGCAAATTACAGTTGAAAAACTTAAAAAAAAAACGAAATTTCGATCAGTTGAATTCTACCAAAAAAAGACAAATTTTTTACCACAATAGTTCAATCCTTTGACCAAAAAGTAGAATTATTAACAAACAAGATTAATTTTCTATCAACTCGTCCAATTTACAACCAAAAAGATCAATTTTCCAGTAAGAATATCAAGTTTATATAAAAGAAGGCCAATTTGTTTTGCCATGGCTGTTTACGTTTTGATTCCTGCGAATGCAGTCCAAGGTTATTTGAAGGCAACACTCAATACTGGACAGAAAGCGAAAGTTTGGTGTAAAAATTTAATGTTTCTACCCAATTGTTAAATTTTGAAACAAAAATGTCGAATTATGTACAATACAGTTAAGTTTTCAAACTGAAAATATGCGTTAAGGCTGTTGGAATGAGGTGTACAAAAATGGCGAAATCTATTAAGCCCTACCAACGACCGACGATAATTCGGTTTTTGGGGTTTAAAAATGCACTTTAAAAATTGTCTAGACGCTATTAGGGGGTTCGCAATGACAGTAAGAGGATAAAGTCTCTGGTTTCTCGAAAAAAAATCGGTGACTGCTAAAAAATAAGAGTAAAGTGGTATAGCAACGAAGTGGAGTGCGCAGGAAGCCGATTCACAGTTGATGGTGCTGATAACTTAACCGTACTTGAACGTACTAAAAAAATGCACTGTTAGTAAAATTATTCTTCTTTTCGCAGGAACATCGATAAGTTACTGGTAAGTTCTCGAGAATTTAACTTTTTCACCGAAATAAATGTAAAGTTTTGAGTTCAAATGGTTTTGAATGTTACCTGTGATGATTTTTAGTACTTTCCCTCATAACAATAGGAAATTTTTGCCACTAATTTGGATTTATTAGACGCAGAATTTTATGACATTTTGTGTTTAATGTGGAAATATTGATCAGACTAAGTAATCACAACACTAATATTCAATATAAGCTGTATCTTTTCTACCTAACGATTTTGATTCTTATAAGCCTTTTAGCTGCTTAGTCACTCCAGAAACTAGATTATAGTTAGCATATTCAGGAATGACTATCAGGCTGAGGGTACCTTTTTACGGATGCGCTTTGAATTAATCGTGGCATTAATATTTTTGATATGATTACTTTCTAGCTATTCTGTTGGTTTATGGCAAATTTTATTGGTTAATAAACTAGATGCAAGCTCAATGTGTTAAATTAATTCCACGATTAATTCAAAACAGGTCTCCGTGAAAAGGTACCCTGAGTAATTTTAATTACATTATCAATTCTCCAAGACTGATCAACGACTGTTCTACGTAAACTATTTCTCTTTAGCTGAGTATCTAGGTACTTAGTTTTGTTAATACGAAAACTTATAATTGTTAAGGAATATAAAATTTTATTTAAAACTTGTTCGAAACTAAAGTTTAATAATCATGTTTCAAAGAATTCATGTAATCGATAAATAAAATTCTATTCTGAAAAAATATGAAGTATATGGTATATAAAATTAAAAAATTATTTTAATTTTCAATGTTTATTGTTATTTAATTTTAAGTGCTTAGAGTATAAACATTATTTAGCTTAAAAAACAGAAAATAATAGTAAAAAATAAAAGTAAATTCTCGATAAATTCTCGCATTCTAGGTAACATACGGTAACGTTCTCCGTTACCTTCTCCAAATCTTTGTTACCGAGAATTTTCTAACCCTAAAGCTAATCAGCGCCGCGATTTCGCCTGGTGGTCACCGGCCAACTCTCGTCGAATTTAAGTTCAGGTTATATAACCGAGAATATGATAGAATTTAGGAGAATTTATGATTGTTAACGATATTTGTATTGTTCAAGTTATATCAGTGATTGTATGTACATTATTTTTTTAACTCAGATATATTCAGGAATTAAAGTGTTTCTTATACTTTAAAATGTTCAAATGCATTAATTTATTTCAAACAAAACAAAGTTTTTTTTTTTTACTTTAAAAGATAATTTTTTAACAAAATACTGGAATTTTTGACATAAAAGTTGAATATTCAACTTTAAAAGACAAATTGTCAACAAAAAAGTGTCATAATTTATATTTTAATCCAAAACGAATGAAATTTATACAACAAAAGAAAATAATTTTAATACCAAAAAGACAAATTTCCAACAAATAAAGATTTTTCACTCAAAAAATAAATAAAAGTTTCTCTAAATTATGGAACCTTTAAATTAAAAGACAAATATTCTTCACGAAAATGCAATTTTTAAAGAAAAAATATGAGTGTTAGACAAAAAATTAATTTTCCACAAAACTGATGCGTTTTTACGCGAATCAAAGGAAATTTCAAACTAAAAAATAATTTTTTACAAAAAAGCGCGACTTTTTAACTAAATAATACCAATCTTAAAAAATGTAAAATTGCCATTTTCTGTTAAAAAAGAATTCTAAAATAAAAAAGAAATATTTTCCAATAAACAGTTAAATGTTCCACCAGACACAGGCCTAATAAAAAAATTCACAAAGTAGCTTAACTTTGATCCAAGTAGTTGAAGTTTCAATTAAAAAGATTAATTTATAACAAGATAATTAAACTTTCAACCGACGAGATTACTTTTCGACTTAAAATATAAATCTTTAACAAAAAAGTGTTTTCTTAACAAAACGATTCAAGCCAATGTTTTAAACAAATTCTATTCTCAAGCAAAGAAGAACGATTTTTAACCAAAAAGTTGCATTTTCATACAAAAAATTTAATTTTTTCTATAACGGATGAAGTTTTAAATCAGGAAGATAAATTTAAAAAAACAGTTGAATTTTCTGTTAAAAAAGATTTTAGTGGAGTTTTCACGATCGAACTATGAATTAAAAAAAAAATTAATTTTCTACCAAAAAAATTCAATTTTCAATCCAAAAAGACGAATTTGTAACCAAAAAGGATGACTTTTTAACAAAATCGTTCAATTCTCTAGCAAATGGTTGCATTTTTATCAGAAAATATGAAATTTATCTTAAAGCAAAAGAATTTTTTATTACAAAAAAAATTGAGATTTCAACCGAAAAAGATTCTAGTTAACTCAGTAACATCAAAAATTGAACTTTTGTAACAAAAAAAAAGTTGAATTTTCAATACAAAAATACGAATTTTTTCAACCCACAAGGATGAATTTTGAACTTTCATCCAGGAAATAATTCAGTTCATTTTTCAACACCAAAATATAAATTTTAAACAAAAAGTAAATTTTCTACGAAATTGTTCAGTTTTCAATAAAATAGTATAATAGCTTAATTTGAAACCAAACAGTTCCATTTTTATCAAAAAAAGATTTAATTTCTGCTAAAGCAGGTAAACTTTAAAATAAAAAAGACAAAATTCCAAAAAAAGAGTTGAGTTTTCAACCGAAAAGTTGACGAAAAAATGCAATTTTCCATTAAGGGCATGTGATATTTCGTCGTGTGGTCAATCGAGTACAGTTCCGACGGCTTTTTTTCCACAAAAATGAAAATGTTCAAAAACTGAATTCGGAGATGCTATAAAATATCATGACGGACGTCCCCAGACTCTTTTTTCAGAGATAATAACAAAAAAATGTTATTGTGTTAATTACCAAATTTTATGCATGTGTATTATTTTGTGGTTAGGGTGATTTTTAGATCTCTGTCATTCCGATAATGTAGGTCTCTATTGTACCGATTCTGTCGGTAAGAACTCTATAATAATTATGGTGTAATCATGGACTAGATCTGATGAAACTTTGAAACTAATGTTCAATTTTTCGCCACTGGGGAATTATTTATCAAATAAAATGTTTGGATTGCCTGCAAACAAGCTTAGTTCCAGGAGATTAGTTACTATGTTTATTTGCAAGTCCAAAGTTTTCGGCCAAAAATATTGTGTAGTTTGGAAGTAACGCACAGGAGAATTGTAACATACATAACCTCCAAATATACACACGTTGTTAGCAATATCAAAAATTTTTTTGGAAAAAAAAACACAAATTAAGTGTTCGGGGACGTCCGTGAGCATGTTCGCTATCATTTCCCAAATTTTTAAGACAAAATATTGATTATTCTAGAAAAAAGCCGTCGGAACCTAAAACTGGTAAAATCGATACTAATTCCTAAGCGCTATGCAAATTAATCAGATTTTGCTAAATTAAAACTTTTTTGAATTAAACTAAAAAAAAGTGTGTGGGGACGTCCGTTAGCATGGTCGGTATCATGTCCCAAATTTTTAAGACAAACTATTGATTATGAAAGACAAAAAGCGGTCGGAACCTAAAACTCGTAAAATCGATAATTTTCTAAGTATCACATGCCCTTAATTAAAATAAATTGTGAGATTCTTATAAATTCTCAGAGTATTTATTTCTCGGTTATATTCTCGGTAATATTCTTATTCTCGTTACCGTTCTCAAAGTAATATAACCGGCTCAGAAACAATTATGCCAATATGGCACCCTGTGCTACTGTGCTTGCGTTGGGGCTGCGCGCTGATTGGCCATACTTTGCGCGCAATTCAAAATTTCTTTATAAAACAATTTTTGTAATTGAAGTAAAGAACTATTAAAATATGCACAAGGATATATACAAATTGTCTAACTTTTGATTTCAGACAAAAAAATATAACAAATATATTATATAAATAACAGTTTATTTTCATTGAATTCCAAAGACTAACTTATATTTTACGAAACATTTTATTTAAAAAGAAATTTCTTGGAAAAGTGATTGAAAATAATTATTTATAAATTTTTTATCGATAAGAAAAATATTCTGAGCTGAATTTTTTTAAGAAAAATTCAAATATTATCATTATTATATTCTGTAATTAACTTCTGTATATTAAGCTGCTGAAACATTATATGGTATTTCAAAAAATGTATCTATTACAAAACGTCTTGTGAACTATAAGTCAGCTTTTGTAGTTCAATTAAAATAAACTATTATTCATCAAATATGTGTTATACACTTTGTTCTTGTCTGAAATCAAAAGTTTCATAATTTTTATACATTCTTGTGCATATTTTAATAATTATTTATTTAAATCACAAGAATTGTTTTTTCATTTAATTTTGAATTGCGCGCCAAGTTTGGTTAATTAGCGCTCAGCTCTAACGCAAGCGCAGTAGGTCAGGTGCCAACATTGGCATCATTGCTCAGAACTGCTCAGAACTCTAGCTGCCTAGCTGCGGTTCAATGATTAATCGCATGAATTTAATCATAAATAATACAAATAATTGAATAATCAATATTCTTCATCAGTTCTGCGCGACAGAATGCAGTACCAATTTGTAAAGGTAAGTAAAATATGTATCGTAAAGTAAATAGAATAAAAATCTGACACCTGTTGACATCGGGATTTATAACATCAAATTGCATTTTGTTTCGTTCGGTATTTTTTTTGAGGAAACAGTGGATAAATAATTTGTTGTAATGTTATTTCTTCCATAATAAATATTTGTCCCCTTTTCACAGTCACATACAAGACTGAAACAATATTACACAAAACTCTTTTGGATGCTTATGGCTGTTCTCCAATTAAACACGAGGGACAGAATCAGAAGTATTCAGAATAACCGAAACCAATTTTATGCCCCTGTTTTCACGTAAAATCAAACGAAGACAGTTTTTCTGAAGTCAGAAAAATTTTGAATTCTGGCACGTTTTATTTCTGCTCAAAGCCGATACAAGTCATCGATTACCGACAGCAGATTCTTCCGGTTAGTATTTATTTCAATTTTTATTCATGGATTTTATTCATAATTTTAAGGAATTTAAAGGTTTCCAACATATATTAAGAAATTTTTAAAGATTTTCTTTCAAGTTTAGGACATTTTAAACATTCCAATGAATTTTCAGTTGATTTAAATAATTTGAAGCGATTGGACAGGTTTTAGGGTATTTAAAAAATTTTGATTTATTTTCTAGGTCTTCAAAAATTTCTTAAATATAGATGTCGTTTCAGTTTAGGATAAAAGGTATACAAGATAAGTTCTTCATTAAGCAAAATTAAACTATTATTTTCATTAATAAATCCTTTCTCAATTTTATTATGTAATTTATTTTTACGTTTTATCAAGACAAAAAAACCGGCGCTGCCGTGCGGCCGTAAATATTTTATATTTATACTTGCCACTCCCAGAACAGTGACTCCATCATCTGCAAACGTTTTTCGCTCCCACAAAATATATATTGTTTTAAATGTCTCTCCCACTTGCCATGTCTGGGTTTTGCTACAAAATTTTCTTTTGGGTTGGCTTTTTTCCGGGCTTTTAGATTTTCTTCATCTTTTGACACGTAAAAGAAATAACATTTTTCGGAGCAGTTTTCAGAACCTGACTTACATCCAGGAACAATTTTCCACACATTTTACTTAATTTATTTGCCAAATTTAATATTAATAATATTTCTTAATTCTTAAAGTTTAATTTGTTACTCAGAAAACCGATTGTTATTGCGAAAACCATCGATCAGAATAATTTTCCACTATAATTCTTCCTATTCTTGCCACATAAACATAAGCTGGAAAATTCCCAGCGCCATCTGCACGCCGCGCTTCACTTGATCTTAGTAGTGAACTAATGTTGATGCAGGCGGCTGGTTTAGGCACTTCATTTGGGTAGGAACCTCGCTGAAAATTATTTAATCTTTTTCCTGAACCCCGACATTTTTCGAATGTTCGAATTTTTTTTATACATAAAATATCGGCCTCAAACTTTGAGAGATGCAATAGCCGAATGAAAACTACGTTAAAATACAAAGTTTAATAATAAAAGAAGAAAAAAAAATATTTCAACTAAATCTTATCCGGCACACAACATTGGACTCTGCTATCAATTCCATCGGCATCAGCCGGTACCCTGGCGGCCACTAGACGGCAAAAAAGTATTCTGTGAACTGATAAAGTAAGGTGGTTAGTATATTTATTTGACTGTGTCACATGCCTTTTAAATAAAAAGACCGACTTTTTTTGGAAAAATCAATTTAAAATTTTTATTCATGTTTACTTCAACTCGTGCTTAGTCTCCCAGTTTTTAGTATTTTTTAATATAATTTCTAGGGAACGTAGTTCGAAATATCCTTCGACTGATATATTAAAAGGAATTCAAAAATTTGTTAAAAAAATTGTTAATTTTTTTCTGTTGCGTGGCGCACATCCCTGGCGGACTGAAGGAACCGAAAGGAGCCTCTACAAAGTACCCAAGAAGACCCGACTGAGCCTGCCTTCGGTTCCTTCTTAAAAAACTCCAAAAAAAGGATCAAATTTTAAATTATTGAAATTCGGATTCGACGTTAAAATTTGCATTAGAAACTCACGGAGTAAGCACAATACTTTTTCTTGCAGCGTTAAAAACTTTAAAAAATACAATAACTGCTATTCACATAGGACGAAGGCGGCTTCAAGTGCATCTTTTTTTAGTAGCAGTTAATAAGCGTTCCGTCGGTAACTATAAGAATTTTGTCTGGATGCTAGCGCCACGTAGTGGAAATCGCAGATAACAACGCTGCAATTCAAGTCAGAGAGAATTTTATTCTTAAACTTCGCGCGCAACATACTACTTGAGCTATTATGTAGAGGGAATTAATTTGACTAAAATTTCATTAACTTACAACACAAAATAACTTTCATAAATTGAAGAAAAATAGACGTAAAATTAAAGTATTTCCAAAAAGAAATATTAAAAGTAATGTAATACTTACTGGTCATGTATATCTATTTTTTAAACTCAGAAAATACTGTTTTCAGAATTCTTTTTGTCATTAAAATTAGGTTATTTAAAAAACATTTGTAGCCTGAAGTTGGCATATTTTCACTCTAAAAATTAAAACTGGATATGGCTTACTATAATTCTAACTTGTTATTAGCATCGATATTTTAATTAATAAGTGCGGGGCTTACAGCATAAATTCCAGAGAAAGCTTCATTTAAAAACATAAGTTTAACAATAAATGAACATAAAAATAATAATAACTCAAAATGTTTAAAAAGTGGACATGGCGTACTATAACTTTGGGGCGCGAGCTGGTCTGCATAAAATAGGAAGGAGGAATAGAAAGGCTAGTCATGGGATCGGTTTGCTTTTCATATGACAGCGATACCAATCCACCAGTGGAGGTACGTACACTGGTAGAATACTGCAAGGTAAGGGGTCTTCCTCTTTTGCTGGGGTGCGATGCTAACTCTCACCATACTTTATGGGGTAGAACGGACATCAGCTCAAGAGGTAAGGACCTATTGGAATACCTAATCACCACTGACTTAGATATTCTTGATACGGGGAACACCCCGAAGTTTCGTAATTCGCTCAGGATGGAAGTCATTGATATCACACTACCGTTAGTTTTACAGATAACATCAAGAAGTGGAGAGTCTCAGGTGAACCTACTCTCTCAGATCACTCACTGATAGAGTTCGTGTTGGAATTCGCTGTACCCATCGGCCCTAAATGGGTCCTAAATCGAAAAAGAACGCACTGTGGTCAGTTTTCCACAGAATTAAGAAGTGCACTTTCAGGGGTGCCCAGGTCAATTAGAGACGTGGATACCCTGGAGATGGCGGCCTAGATTTTCACGGGAGCCATCTAATCTACTTATGAAAGTAATTGTCGACCTTCAAAAGTCCGAAAGGCTGGAGAGACACACTGGTGGAATACGAAACTCGAAGAGCTTCGCAGGAAAACCAGAGATAGGTTCAGACGTGCCAGTTCTGACAAAACGAAGAAACTATGAACTTCATTTACATCGATGAGGGATAAGTATAGGAGTGCAATACGTAAGGTAAAGCATGAAAGCTGGACCAACTTTTGCTGGGCCTGAAACGGCGACTAACTAACGAGAGCCAGGGGTTAGCTGGGGTTAGCCAGAGCTAACCCCAGCCAGATCCAGGTAGGCCCTGAAGACCTTTAGTCCTTACAAGTTTCCTGGTCCGGATGGCATATATCCAGTCATCTTACAGAGGGCTGGTGAGATCATCATTGGGCCGATTGTAAGACTTGCTAGGGCTAGTCTGCCGTTGGGTCATGTTCCGAAGGCATGGAGGGGTGCGAGAGTAGTCTTTATTCCGAAGGTAGGCAGGATCCGTTATACTTCACCCAAGGATTTTTGACCCATTAGCATCACATCTTTCCTACTAAAAACAGTGAAAAGACTCGTGGATAGGTATATCCGCGATAAGGTCTTGTCAAGTAGTCCTCTTCACAAGCAAAAACACGCCTATAGGGCTGGTCACTCGACTGAGACGGCCCTAAGCACTGCAGTTAACCTAATTGAAGGACAACTGAAGCAGAAAGGCCTCACGATTGGAACCTTCATATTCATCGAAGGAGGCCATGATCGCACCCGGTTTTCCCAAAGCAGTCGTTGAATGGACCTACCATATGTTGGCCAATAGGAATCTAACCACGGCTAAGGGTGATACCATTTTATGTGGAACCGTTAATTCGGGATGTCCGGAGGGAGGTGTTTTATCACCCTTTCTGTGGTGCCTGGTAGTGGATGAACTGCTTCATCTACTCACGAGTCCGGGCAACCACGTTATAGGCTATGCGGACGATATACTGGCCATTGTACGCGGTCAGCATCTGGATGCGCTCTTCGAAGAAATGCAGCAAGCACTAAGAATAGTAGATGCATGGTTTAAGAGGACTGAACTATCAATCAATCCGAGTAAGACGGATGCAGTTGTATTCACAAGAAGGTATAAGTGGAGAACCACGAGTACATTAAAATTGGCTGGACAAAAACTGGAAATCAAAGGGCAAGCCAAATAGCTAAGAGTCATTCTGGATAAGAAACCTGTCATGGAACGAGCACCTGGAAAACAAGTGCAAGAAGCTAGTAGCGACTCTTCGGCTTTGTATAAGAGCCATAGGGAAAAGCTGGGGCTTGACACCGGAGACACTTATGTGGATCTACACAGCGATTCTGCGACGCAGACTATCCTATGCGGCAGTCGTCTGGTGGAGCAGGGTCGAACTTTCTATTGTGAAGTCCTGACTGGAAAGGATCAGGGGACTAATTCTGAAAGGTATCACTGGTGCCTCGAAATCGACACCCAGGATTGCCCTGGGGGCACTAATAGGTTTGGAGCCCCTCCATCTCACCATAAGGACTGTGGCTGCGAAGGCGGCTTGGATATTCAATATGGTAAACGATAGCAGTATCTCGACAGTTATGCGGATACCAATCGACATCGCTAGGAGGCCGACACAGAGCATGCTCAGGGACAAAATGTCCATATTTTGCTACCTCTTCGACGAGAAGTACCGAGTTAGCTTATCGACAAAAGAGGAACGGGCTAGCGATGAGGCACACCTTCCCAGTGATGGAGACAACTCGTTTACAAATGGCTCCAGGAACAAGGAGAACGCTGGAGCAGGTGTATATCACAGAAGGAACGGAATGAGCTTCACAATTGTGATGGGTTCCTACGCAACAGTCTACAATCTCAAATTATGGCCTTGCTTCAGTGCGCCGATACGGCAATGGAGTATGACGATAAAAGAAACATTCGCATCTACTCAGATAGCAGGCCTGCTATCATGGTTTTGAATGGAACAACGACCACGTCGCTACTAGTATGGGAGTGCTTTGAGGCACTAAATAAGCGAGCTACATAAAACCGGGTCACTCTGCCCTAGACAGAGTGGCAATGAGATATCGGACAGGCTGGCAAAGCTAGCAGCAAAGGAAAATTTTACTGGACCTGAGCCAGTTGTACGCATTTCCATTAGTTTGGTTACTAAAGATATTAACAGTTGGCTGACCGAGGAACATCAGAATGAGTGGGATTCGGTCTCTGGCTGCTGACAGGCTAAAACACTCTTGGGCTCAAAGCTAAACCCTCATCGAGCGAAAGAAATACTTAAGCTCGGGAGGAATGAAGTCAAAGTCCCAACAGAAATGTTTATAGGACATGGAAACCTCCGGTATCGCAGACATAAGATAGGGATTGAAGAAAGTACCTTCTGTCGTCTTTGCGGAAAGGATAATGAGACTTCCACTCATATTCTTTGTCACTGCCCTGCGCTTGCGGGAAACGTGTAACACTCACAGGCAGTTACTGCATCAATGAGTGAAATATCAGCTAACAGCGTGGCTGCGGTCTTCTGCTTATGGAGACTGTTTTGGGGCCTTGCTCAAGGCTTATAAAGGGAGGCAACGGGATCACCCAAGCGTCAGGGGCTGTGACGGTCTCAACCCAGAATATTAATGATAATAAATTCCGTAAACAGAATGTGCATATCAAAGCAAACAAGGATCTTATTAGTAATCATAAGTTCAGAAAGCATAATATTTATGTTAAAGACGTTTATATATTTTTAAATTAATAATAATTAAAAATGAAAAAGCTTATAAATTAAAATAAATTTTTTCCAACTTCCGATTCGGCTAATTGTCAGAGATTATATGCTTTTAAGATTTGTTTCAAAAACAGAACCATTCTATTTTACGTTATATTAAATTAATAAGTTAGTTTACATTATGCAATGTTATTTATTTATTCATAATATTTTGATATTACTTGAGAGCGCGAATCACCTAGCCGCTAACGACTTAAGACGTTAATAATTTCTTGAATATTAATTTGATTGGGCTAAAATTTTCCACAAAACTTCTACTGTTGTCAACAACTTTCTCGCTGAAAATTTTTTGTTGCTCAAAATTCGCTATATAAATGAAACGCTAAAGATAGAGAAGTCCGATTGTGCGACACGCATCAGGAAAAAATTAACAACCATTTGTTTAAACACATTTTTTAACTCCTTTTGATCTATCAGTCGAAGGATATTTCGAACTACACTGCCCACAAATTTTATTTAAAAAGACTAAAAACTGGCAGACTGAGCATGAGTTGAAGGGAAAAACTAATTAAAATAGATTTTTACAAAAAAGTCCGTTTTTTTGCTTTTAACTAGAAAAATAAAAAAGCTACAACTTTCTGTTTGCGAGAAAAAGATGCGCAATGAAATTCCACATACGGATATATTATTTGAAAATTAAAATTCGAAATTTTTGCTCAAGGCCTCCAGGGTTCTTCCCACTCCCAGAGAAATAAGTTTATGAGCTCTTATTCGAACCGACAGCTTAATTTCTCTCTAGAATTTCGAGATATTTAAAGAAATTGTGTAGGATTTCAGGAAATATCTTCGGACTTGCATGGGACTATATAATATTTCAATGGATTTCAAAGAATTTATTTACGAGAATGGACGTATGTCGTCTGGGTTGGAACATTATTAATATACATTAGTCAATCTTAGTCGACGGCTACCCTGTCAAACGTTAAATTGTTGTATCTTCAAAAATCATTTCTACCCTTTTCTGTTACAGATTTTGGTTTGTGAGATAACAGTGAAAAGGTTAAGGAAACTGCTGAAGGGGAAAATGGATTTGGCAGAGAGAAATTAAATTTTCACAGATAGAGAAGAGGAAGTGCAAAGGATCGAGATCGAGGCCGTGGAATTAGAAAAGGAAGGGGACGAGGTTAGTTAAATCGCAAAAACAACCGTTTTTTTTGCGAGTTCGTCAGGATTATTATTTCCAGTTATTACCTTATTTCTCTATTAGTTTTAAAGAGGATAAATAAGAAGGTAGAAACGCTCTTGAACAAATTTAAGGAATTCGAGAAGAAAAAACATAAATTAGCAGCAGACACCAAAGATAACAAAGAAAGTGTCTAGCCTGATACGAAAGCTATCCAGAAAATAATCATGCGACAACGAAAAAATGTTATTCACAAATAATGTTGATTTCATGGAATGGTTCGTTGGAAAAAGTTTTTGTAATTGGATTTCTTCTCACTGTTGCTTCTTACTTCTTTAAAGAATAATGGTTGTATTTTATTAAAAGACTACCAATTTTCAAAATTTGGTAAGAAGCTGTATTAAGATAAAATCCAAATACAAAAAAATATAGGTAAAATAACTTTCGTGTAAGTTTTAAATTGTATGTTTTGCATTTTTTTAAATTTGAGTTAGATATCGTGCTAAAAATCAGGCTTCCGCGGGAACAAAGTCTTCTATGGTTTTAGGAATGGTAATAATAGTGCCACTTATTTCTAATGAAAATACCATTCTTTCCACGAAAAGAGTACTGTCGCTTCTTACCAATTAAAAAAAAATTGTTGGACTTTATTAAAAGTTTTCGTAAATTGGTAACAACTGATAGTAAGATATAATTCAGTTACCAAGAACACTGTTAAGGTTCTTTTTTTGCAAGTTTTAAAATACTATTTTAAAAATATTGTTTTTGATTTGAAATATCATCAGTAATATTATTTTGATTCTTAGTATTATAGAAAAAAAATTTCCATACATCTGATTTCTTGCACAATTACCATAATCTGCTTCACTCGATAAAAATATTTGCATTTTTAATTGTTAAAAACTATTAAAATTATAATTTGCAGTGGTACAGTTGGAAACCCTTGTAACTTAAAATTGTTGTTATATTTGCAAATTTAGCATTGTCAGTCCATGTGTCCGGTCTAAATACCCACATTACCAACTTTAAAAAAAAATCAAGTTCATGTTAACACGAAATGAGATATCAAGTCGAATGTTGGGATAATTAAATAAAAGGTACTATGGACGGCTTGTTTGGTCATAATTATTTTGATTTCTGAAATAAAAATAAATGAAAAGTAATTTTTGTTTTGTAAATACAAACACGTTGGACCAGATAAAAATATTGAGTACCTTCTATGTTTCCTTCTTAAAACTTGAAACTCGATATCTTATTGTTTGTAGATAATAGTTGTTAAAAACTCAGCGCCGGTGATATAGATATTTGCTTACGAGTTGCATACTTCACCTGCAAAAACTAGTTACTAAACTTAAATATAATTTTCAACTGCATATAATTTTTTAATATAATTCGCTCAGTTTTTAAACTCAAGACTTAAAAACATTAAAATTTTTTAAATTTATAGTGTTTTTCATTTAAAAGCAAGTTAAAAAATAAATTCAATTCATCAAGAAGTTTTTCAATTATTTAAAAAAATATATAAATGAGGAAAATATTAAAATACGTATATTAATAATTAATAATAATGATGCCGTTAGAAATTAAAAATAACGGAAAATTTCGATAATTAGTAGTATTCATGAAAAAGAAACATTTGTCAAATAATAATTTTTTTCATGCATCTTCATGATGATGAAATGCGACTTATAAAGCTCGCAGCATGTGTCATGTTCCGTGATGGCAAAATGTGACGCATAATGATTCGCAGCTAATTGACCATCATTCAATGCTAGCGAGATGTACGCGTTGTCTCTTCCACTCACGAGGTTGCACGTTTTCTCGCAAAGTTTTGAAGATATTTTGTTCTTTTTTTGTTGCTTGAAGGTACGTTCAAAGGGCTAGAACGCACTTACCTAATAAATTGTCCAGTCCCCATTGTTGTCTAGAATAGCCTAACACCTTCTCGGCATACTCTCGGCCAATTTTTCTGAATAATCAATAGAGAATGAGCGCTATATCTCCCTGATATGTCGACAGAGCTGCTTCAAGGTGAACATACGCCTTCCAGCAAGTATCCTCTTCATTATACACCAGACTTTTTTAAACGATTTAGCATCGGGGGAACTTGCAGGCCAGCTCATCGTGTTGATGGCATTTTTAATTTTGCAGGTCTTGCAGAGACGGCTCCGATGTTTGGGGTCGTTGTCTTCTTGTAAGAGCCAATCGTCATTTTTGGGTCCAAACATCTTATCAACAGATCTTAAGAGACCACGCTTGTATATTTGAAGCATTTTTTTGCATTCAAATTCTCTGTTAATAGTTCTAAACAGCCGAAGCCATTGATTGGATGAATATATGGGTGTTTCTACGACCGCAGTAATGGCCAATTCTAGCTCTAGCGCGTGGACACCATACTTTTGTCCTAGAAACAATGAATTCTTGAGTAACAGTGTGGAGGGGCGTGTCAGAATGAAGTTCAATAATTCACCTCCAGAAATGGGTAAATTTGGACTATCGTCGTGAACTTTTTTGTTGTAAGGAAACATTAAAAACGACAGTGTGACCATTGCTTAAGGCAACAATATCGTTTGTATCTATAGCGTGGGTCCAAGTGCGTTTTCCAGTTCGTTCCAGCACACGTATGTATAAACACGATATGGCTTTGCCGTGATGCTGTTCCAGCGTATCCTATTCATACTGAGAAGAAGGCAAAATATGCAAGCGCAAGCAGTGAGCAAAACAAAGAGAGGCCCATCTCCACGCCGTGGAGATACGCTCCTTCACGAGTTTGGGTGCATGTTAACTGGTTCTACGACATCTTTCTGGGCTAAAAATTGATAGTAAAACGTGGATTTAGAATTGGTCAATTCTTGAACAGTCAGGTGGAAAATGCTACAGCAGTGTCTAACAGTCGACCAAGTTTTGCCCAAATCATAGACTTTACTGCATGGGGAAAAAATTGGCAAAACCTGGACTCCACGTTCTGTTTACTGGGACGTTTTACATGAGCCCATGCCCAAAACGATGCTTCGTCTGATGAGACGAATCTTCGCCTCAGCTAATCTGCGTCTTATTTTGTTTACGCTCACGTTTATTCCATTTTTAGAGTGTTTGGTCTTCGATTGACGTAGCCGCAGAGTGAGCTTAC
The DNA here is from genome assembly GCF_010883055.1 of Belonocnema kinseyi. Lineage (NCBI taxonomy): Eukaryota > Metazoa > Arthropoda > Insecta > Hymenoptera > Cynipidae > Belonocnema > Belonocnema kinseyi. The sequence continues at coordinate 20,847,248 of NC_046657.1, read as the reverse complement.
TCTGCAATAGCCCGATGATGGCTTTGTGTTCCTTTCGCGTCGTGGCTCGCTTCTCCACTTGTTTTAGCAGGCCGTTAATGATTTTTGACTCCCAAAATTGCTGAACCCACTGCGGGACGAAGTTTTTAGCCTTTCCAAGCCTTTTAGCAGCAGCGGAGTATGTTTAATGTGGACCTAGTAGATGGGTGCACAAGAAGACCGCTTCAAAACGTTTACTGTAAACAGCACTCATCTTACTATAATTTAGCTCTCTTCAGCTGATCGAGCCATACTGAAACGAGTTGACTAGTCTCTTCTAGCTCGTTGAACGTACAGTCACACCAAAAAAGAAATATGGAAAATATCTTCAAAACTTTCCGAGAAAACGCGTAACCTCGTGAGTGGAACAGACTGTACGCGTTCTCGCACGCAATGCACATGAAACACACACATGCGGGTAAGGAGGTAGCTCTTGATTTGTATATGTCTCCTTTTTGTGATGGCGCCCCCTAGCGGTTCGAGTAAGATTCTCTTTCTGCTTATCAACGATAGGAAAGCCATCTTTTTCGCCTCAGGACAATCCGCGCAAGTAACGAACAACCTAGGGAGAGGTGGAGGTGACAGTCGGATTGGAGAGGTCTGCAGATCTAAAACATCCTCTTCTCCGAGGGGCTGCGTCGAAGTACCCGAGATCCGTGAGCTTGGTTCTCCTGAGAGGAAAGGCTCCTGTTACAGTGAAAAGTCTCCAAGGTCGGTTAGTTGAAACAGAGGGGCCTGGATGAATTGACGTAGAAACAAGTTCTCCAAGTTTGTCAAGGGCCCGTCATTAGGTTGGCCTGGGGGTGAAAAACGGTTTAGTGAAGCCTCGTAGTTCGATGTGTAGGACTCGTCATTTGGGAAGATCTCGTAGGAATGAGGCGCTGAGAGAGTACTGCCGTTATACCCCGGGCAAGTGGGTTCATATTCTTCAACGCGATAGTCGGAATAGTCACCTGTACTCCGGGTGGAGCGTTTCATAACTCTTCAAACGCCTTCTTGGTGTTGCTCACTTATCCTCTTATGCAGACTCTGTTTCTTTTTCGCCGGCTCCATCTGCATTCAGAGATAGCTCCGATGTCGATATTTTCCCCCTTTTTGTTTGCCCACCCGAAAAGTGAAGGAACAGTAGTTTAGTTTTGGAGCGTAAGTTAGAGAATGAAGTTCGATACCCAAGCAGGAATAGAAGGAACATAAACTAGCAGCTTTAGAAACCATATCCTTGTAAGAGAACCGTAGGTCAATGGATTACAAACAATAAGAACCTCGATCCTAAGAAAGAAACGTAGGATGATATATTAGGTAGAATAAGGAGAACCGTAGGATAATAGAGTAGAAAGAATAAAAAGAACCTCAATCCTAAGAAAGAGAACCGTAGGTTAATGGGCTAAAAATAAGAAAAAGAACCTTGATCCTAAGGAAGAACCGTAGGATAATAGATTAAAAAGAATAGGGAAAAACTCGATCCTCAGAAAGAACCGTAGGATAATAGAATAAAAAGAATAAGGAGAACCTCGATCCTAAGAAAGAGAACCGTAGGTTAATGGTTTAAAAAGAATAAAAAGAACCTGGATCCTAAAAAAGAACCGTAGAATAATAGATTAAAAAGAATATTATTTGGTTTAGGGGGGTAATCAACAAGGAAAAACACCAGACTGACCACTCAAATAGGAAGGCTCTTTAGTTTATATTAAACTGAACGTCGCAAAAGAAATCAGTTTCGACGGCAAACGCGAACTTGAATAACGTGTACGGTACAGAGAGTTGCGATCGCGGTTCGACAGCTCAGGCCAGGGTCACGTGCTGCATCGATCGTAGCGCGGGTGAAAAAGCGTTCGTTCGTACTGAAGTCCTGGCGAGAACTAACTCGGTGGCAGTGCTGCCAAACCAAATCGTTGGGGAATCCGTATACACTAGCGTTTAGGGTGGGGGGAAGTTCCTAAAAATCCGTAAAAATCCGATTTCCACAAAACTTTGAATAATTGCTG
>NC_046657.1:20843412-20845145 GCF_010883055.1 Belonocnema kinseyi | reverse complement strand
TTCATAAATTTCATTTTTTGAATTTCGAAATTTTAATATAACAAGACGTTCGGACAATACTTTTTCGCGTTTTCGAGCGTTCGGACCCTTTTCGTTTCTGGCTACTCAATTCCTATCTTTATTTTTCACCTGTAACTTTGTATTTATTTTGTTTCTATCCTTATTTGTATTCATATCGCTCTCTCTATTTTGACTAGCCTGCTTATCTAATCTCTGAATGCCCACGCTGGCACGCGCCAGTGTTGTGTCGCTCGCCTTGTAGGGTTTAGGGTGTGGGGCACCATGCCCCCGAACACTCTGTGCCGGCTGAGGTGCTGGTGGGATTGAGTCTAGTGCATCACCTGTAAGGAGGGGGTGGGGTGTGTGGCGCCACGGGAGAAGAGACTTCGCCCTATAGCAAATCTGTCGCTCTCTCTCGTATGTTATTTCTCAGGCCAATCTTCGTTCCGAATTTCAATTTATTTTTCTCGCTTTCGCAATCTTCAATCCTATTTTTTCTATCATATCCGTTCCTATTATTCCGATCGATTTTAATTCCGGTACCAATCTAAATAAGAAATAGTTTTCTACGTGTCCAATTTTAATTGGAATCAAAGCTTGACCTATTATTTTCGTATTTTGTCCATTCGCGACCTTTAATGACTCATTTATCGGTTTTTTAATCTCATAATCTAACTCTTTAATTGTTTTTATAAACTTTTCACCTATGTATGAGTGAGTTGCACCGGTGTCAACTAGCACTTCAAATTTATGATTTTCAAAATCTATCATAAGGTGGAATCTTGTTTCGTCCGAGTCATTTGTGTCTGTGTCAAGTAATTCTGGCGGTCTCTGGTTCTGTCTGCTATTTTCCGCCTTCAATAGCGACCGTATTCGTTTCCCTAATTCAAACTATACCAACAATCCCGTCGAAAATGGCCTACTTTCCCGCAATTGTAGCATGTTAAGGGTTCTCAATTTTTTTATTTTCAGATTTATTTTTATGTTCTTCCGCGTGATATAAAAGCGCTGGTATTTGCGGAGTGTTTTCAAATTGTCGTGTCTGTGTGTCTCTTAACAGCTGATTAATTGTATTTAATAATACTTAGCCAGCTGTGTTTTGATTTCTGAAATTACTGTTATTATGCAGAAATCTCTGATTTCCTGGGTATCTTTGATTACTTCTTAAATTTGTATTATTATTTTGAAACCTTTGATTAAAAAATGTCGAATTTCCATTTGGAAAATTTGATTTGTATTGTTGCATGCTTTGTTAGTTTAGATACCTCGGTCTAAGTTGTCTTTGTTGGTTTTGATCATAATTTTGTTTTTGATCTTTATTCTGATTTTCAATAATATTTTGATTTTTATAATTTCCTGGATCATTTTTACTTTTGTTATTTTTATTATGCTCTTTATCTAAAATGCTTAATTGCTGACCTCTAATTTTAGATTTTGCCAATTCTATTTCCCATTCTCGCCCTAAGATTTCTAATTCTGAAAAATTTGAAAAAGCATTTCTTGAAATGTACACTTTATACTCAATTCTCAAATTTTCGTAAGTTTTTCTTAATTGCCATTCTAGGCTAGGACGTGGCATTAATTTTTCGAATAACTGTTTAATTTCTTTAACAAAAGCATGAATGTCTTGATCTTTTTTCTGGTTGCAAAATTGTATTTTATTTTTAATTATTTCAGTATATCTTTCGTTTAAATAGGTTTCTTTAAAATCTTCAATGAATTCTTCTAACTGT
>NC_046657.1:20839139-20843312 GCF_010883055.1 Belonocnema kinseyi | reverse complement strand
TTTTTTCTATTTTAATTTCTCGTTTTTTCCGACTAGCTCAGGGGTTTTACGGGCTGAATAAAAACCGGCGCGTTCACTCAAGTGAGCGCCTCGGTTTTTACTACTGCGGATGCACGGTTTTTTCTACTGCGGATGCACGGTTTTTTCTACTGCGGATACTTGTGTGGCGTTACCACGTATTGCAAGCATTCACTGGGGAGGGAGAGCTTGGGGTTGCTTGTGTGATGTCACTGGTACCTACTTCGCGCCAATTTCCATTACTGATGCCGCTTTCTCTTCTAACTTTCTTATTTCTTATTCAATTTTCTCCTAGTTTTTTGCTAACTTTGTAATTTTTCTATTCTATCTAGTTTGTTCCTACTAGTGAATTCTATTTTCCCGATATTTTTTCGAAATTCATTTCCGTTTTTTCCAACCGTATTTTTTCAAATTTTTTGTTTTGGACGAATGTTTTTTTTTTAAACCCCTCACTTATCCAATCCTGCTACAAGGAGTACAGATAAGGCGCTTTTCTCAGGGTAGTTTTTTATTTTGTTAAAGGTGGCAGAGCTTGCGATCACGCGAAGTATACCAACTATTTAACGGACATATATAACAGTCTACCCGCACTTTTTCGGACTAATTACATCGATCCTACCCGCACATTTTCTAAAAAACAATAAAACATTTCAAATAAAATATCAATTTATCAAAAATCAATTTTCAAAATTTCCCAACGAAAAGATTTTAATCAAAATTCATCCATCAAATGACACACATGCATAAATCAGATTTTTCATTGTCATCATTATTGACTTCCGTTCTCGACTTCTAGGATTTTGGGGGTATTGTGGGTTTTTAAGGAGGGCGCCAAATTTGTGAGGGATCTCGCAAATTGAGGAAAGGTAAAGGATGTGGAAAGTCGAGAAGCGGGTTTAGTCAATAAACTTGAAGGCCAGATCTAATAAACATAAGAAGGGTTTATTAAACCAACTTACAAGAGGGTGGTGGGACCTGCTTCCCCACAATCGCTGTTCAATCTCGCCAGTTATCCCCAAGAGCAGGTTGAAGTTCTGGAAGGTATCTATCAGCTTGGTTTATAACTGGGACAGACAGCTTGGCTTTCTGGCGTAGAGCTGGACGGTGGCGGAACACTGGGTTGACGATCCCGGAAGACGTGTGGTGAGCACAAGACACAAAGGTAAAGACTGACTATTCGGGGATGGGGTTTGTGGTAATAAGGACTGGGATGTCGTTCCCCACTCCTTCTCCCAGGCCCACAGGGCCGTACGATAGCGGGGCGCTTGTAACTTCGTTACACCATAATGGCGAAATGGACACTCTCTTGCACGCACGGCATGAGAATCACACAATGCGGGTGATGTGCGTATCACGATTTTTATCTCGGTTGTTTTGTTTTATTAAGGATCTTGGTCTCTTTTTTCGGGTAAGATCACTAATTTTGTGATTGAGATATGTCGTTATATCGTGTGCCTTTTACTGTTAATGTCTTCAGAACTTCTTCTGTAAATACAGCAGTTGTGTTGGGTAGAATGGTCCGAAACCGACCCCCTTAAGCAAAATCAGCTTGAAAAGTGTATTTAATTATTTTTTGTCCTTAAGACATGTGCAAGCTTTGATATAATTGGTTACCTACATTTTGAGCTGCTGAACACGGTATTCTGGTTGTTATTGTTGAAAATAACGCGGCCGTAATGAAAGTAAGCAATTCGGGCGTATCGAAAAAGCATGGTCCGAAACCGACCCCCCCCCATGGTCCCATTCCGACCCCCTATTTATTTAAAAAAAACAAAAGAAAATTACTACTTCAAAGTCATTTTTCATGTTTGAAGTGAAATACAACAATTGTAGAATAATTTTGTATTTATATTCTGTACTACATTTGTACATATTACTAATTTTATAACAATTTTAGGTTTTTTAGAGAAATTCGAAAGAACAAGGAGTTTCTAGAATAAAAATGAGGAAAAGATTTCATGACAATGTCACCATGAAAGGAAAAAAAATGATTTTAGTCGCTATCTGAGCTATCTTCTGACTCGACGTAACTACGAACAGCTGATGGACGGATACTTTTTCTAAGCTGAATGTTTTCGTTTTTCTTGTTTTTTTTGTTGTTTATTTTGCTGCTACTTATTTTCTTCTTGTTTTATTTTCTGTTTTTGAGCTTCTTTTTTCTGTTCGGCTTTTTCTTGGGATTTTCTTCGTTTGGCTTCTTTTGCTTTCATTCTGTCTTGTTTTTCTTTTTCCTTTCCAGCGATTCTTTGCAACTCGGCGTCCGATGTTTAAATTGATGTTTTGCAAGCGACTCGAGACTTTCTTCCATCAACGACGTTGATGGCCGTAGGGTTGATGTGTCCGGTGAAATAAGTTCTTCTTCCAAATGTTGATTTTTTCACTATTTCTGTCTTGTTCGTTAACTTCTTCTTCTTGATTTCTTTCTTCTTCGACAACATTAATTCCCTCTTCCGGAACATTCGGATTTTCTCTGTCGGTTGTGGCGTTCGGCATGAAATCTATTTCTTGAAAGATGACCGCGTTCATGGACCATATTCCTGTAGCTCGGAAGCCTTTTTTGATGTTGACTTCATTCACACTTAGCTCCACGGCTCGCGATACCATTGCTGGAATGTCATTGAATTTAATGATACGTCCTGGATGCATTCTCATGAATACTTCAAATTGTTTGTTGATTGCATTCTTGAAAGGCTTAAATACGCCAACGTCTAGTGGTTGAAGACGATGGGAGCAGTGTGGCGGGAAAGAAGCAACACGAATCCCGTTATTTCGACAAAATTTTAGTGCTGCCAGAGAACAGTGCGATTCGCGATTTTCTAAAAGAAGGAGAACGGGATGCGCGAGATCGCAGCGAGTAAATGCCTAAAAGGATTTCAAAAACTCGATGAACAATTCGGAAGTTATCCATCCGCTGGAATTTGCGCCTCCCCCTGAGCCTGTGGGCCCGCCATTTCGAAAGTACTATTGGAACCGGACACGTGGGTAGACAAAATAAGGTGGTGCGCGATTTCCAGTTGCCTAAACAGCCTGGACGAGTGTCACTAATTGTCCGCGTCCGCCTGAGGTAATGTGGCCAACTTGTATCTGGCCACGACGAGAAATTACATGTACAGCTTTGTGCACTGTTTATACACCAGTCTCGTCCACGTTCCAAATATCAATTGGCCCAACTTTGATTTCATCCATTACCTGGAATCAATTTGTATTCTTGTACACAATGTTCACAAAGATTGAAAATAATTTTAAGTTAATTGTAAATAATTTTTCAAGTTCTACAAATAATCGTAAATGAAGCAAATATAAAAATGACTTTGAAGTAATTTTTGAAGAATGCAGCAACGTTTGTCGGATTAAAAGCGCTAGCTCTAGATAAGCTTGTCGCCTCGGATTTTCTCAGAGACAATATCGGGTGTCTAGACCTGGAACTTCTCAACCACTCCAAGCTCGCTATTTCCTCCTTATTCCAGGACGATGGATACTTTACATTCAACTTTTTTGCAAACTGATAGGCCAAAATTCGAACATCTGTCGAATTTAATCCAAAATATAAATCAGCCAAATGAAGCAGATTATTTTTCAGACAATTCTCCTATTCTTCGTTGAACACCTGCAGTACAAAAATTATGTGAAAAATCCAGTTTGGAACCAGTTACAGAAATAAAATTTATCTGATTCAACAAAAGTACCGTAGTGTAGCCTTTTCCTGCTATCTGAAAATCGTTGATATCTACTTTTTCCACTCCATCTTCTTGAGGAACTATAGCGTTATTTTTTCTGTGAAGAAGTAATGTCGAGCGTGGAATGTTAAATTCTCGTGCAACTGCACGAAGCGAAGTTCCCATCGCCATGGCGGCAACTGCTCGTCGCAATATCGTCGGATCCCTTTTTGAGGTTTTCCACGTACATGTTCGCCCCATTTCTGCAATAAACATGTGTCGGTTTCGGACCACCCTTTGTGGGTCGGTTTTGGACCACCACGTCTTTTTTCGAAAAATCACTTGTCGTTCACTCACATCGATGCAAGTTAAATACATCCATACTTGCGTTTTAAAGTCGGCATACCTCCAAATTGTCGGTAATATAAAAGCTTTCAAAAGCCACCACCGATGAATTCTGCGGTAGCACGTGTATTGAGAAACATCGGGGGGGGGGGGG
>NC_046657.1:20835415-20839125 GCF_010883055.1 Belonocnema kinseyi | reverse complement strand
GTATCGGACCACTCTCTACCCTCTCTATAATAACAAATAACTTTTAATACGAGGCGGAGTCAAGTTTTTGATCTCGTCTAGTAATCTGTGGGCTTTTCTGCTTACTGAGGATTCTTCAGACTCTGGCGTAGACTTCCTCAGATCGACTCCACTTGTCGAACCACTGGATGCGGAGTCAAACCCGTTATTCAAAAGCATGTTTGCGTTGCGTAGGGCCTTTTTCAGTGACGTCGCTGGCTGATCTGTCGTATCCTGTCGCTAGTCGGAGTCTAGGCTAACATCGACTGGAGCGTCGAACTGGCTGAGGCCAATCTTCTTAGATGTAGGGAATTGGGTCCACTCGACCTCCACCTGGAGTTTTAAATTCAGCATCTTCTGCTCCAGTTCGATTTGTTGTCGTCTTAGTTCCAGTACTCGTGCTGAAACTGGTTCAGGGCTGGTGAGCAAAGCTGGTGCTGCGAATTTATGTGCTAACCTTGAGGAATATGCATCTGCCTTATTATTTAGCTTTTTATTAGGGTAATAGACCTCAGTTCCCACTTTGATCTCCACCGATTCGACTCTATAGTAATTTTTCCTGGCTCTACGCTTTTCCGAGTTTTTCTTTATTTTATTTTCGACCCTATGATCGAATTCGTCAATTTTCCTCATACGCGCGAGTTGTATGAGTTGTAACTCCACCGTTCCTCAACGGTGGAGTTGTCGACATTTCCAGGGAACTTCGTAACGTGCGTAATTATTGCTTCGCTTCCGTGGTTTAAAAAGAAAGGCGATATTCTACTGCCTGAATGCGGAGCCGCGCTATATGCTAACTGAATCTTCGACAAATTTTCATCCCATTCTCTATGGTTCTCGTTTAGGAATGCTGAAATCATTCGCTTAATTGTTCGATTAATGCGCTCGACTGGATGGCTTTCGGAATGATTTAACGGGATAGTGATATGTTTAACGCCTCTCGCTAACGAAAGGGCTCTGACATCATTATTTAATTTCTCCGTATCGTTATCCATAACAATTAATCTCGGGGTTTCCCAACGGTCAAAAACCGTATCAAGCTGGAATAACTCGATATACTTAGTGTACAAATCCTGAACGAAATTTAAATTAGAGTTACCCTTTTTTGTTCGTGTTTGAAAGACAACGGTATCGACGGATAACTGGGCCCAGGGTGCTTGTAAGGTCCGAGTAGTCAATTGTCCTTTTATAGGCCTTTGATTGTGTTTGACCTTGACGCAAATCTCACAGTCTTCGACGAAGGACTTAACTTCTTGGGCCATACCTGGCCAACAATAATTTTTGTGTACTCTATCCAATTTTATATCACGAACAAGTTGTCCTGATTCATCATGATTTTCTCGAAGGATAGTCTTGACGTCACACGATTTGACTAACTATTTTAATGAATGTTCGTCATCAGTTAAAGCTTTTTCATAATCAGGAAGATAATACAACAGTTCGTTGTTCTGGATCTTTCATTTCGAGAACCTATCGGGTTGACCTTTAACGAGATTAAGTTCAGTCTTATACCAACCCTCATATGTGGTTCTTCGTCGATGTTGGACTATTCTATCATGCTGATAAAGGTAGAATGTCCATCCAGCAAGAGAACCTTTGGGATCTTTAAATCTATGAAGCCATACAGCTCCTCAATTTTTCGCCGGACCAAACCGCGCCTTCGATAAGAGCCTTCTTGACGTCTTTAAACGATTTTTGTTCGACATCGGTCCATTTCCAAGGAAATTTTGGACTAGTCAATTTATTTAGCGGACCCTGATTTCTGGGTACATTTTTCAAATGTCTATGGTACCTATTTACAAGACCGTTGAACTATCGCAATTTGAGTCCGATCGTTTGGGACTGGGAAGTCTATTATCGGCTGGGTTTTCTTGAGATTTGGTCTCATGCCAAATTCGTCGACAAGGTACCGGAGCCGTTTGATATCTTTAGACCGAAAAAAATATGTAACTATATTAGTTCAATAATACCTTGCACTAATACGCTTTGCATAAATTAGAACTCAGTAGGTAAAAACGTCGAACTGGATCTCTTTATTTAATTTGTAATTTTATCGGTTTGAGTATAGAATCGACGCTATAGCAATACCGAATTACATCGATTAAGTAAGCATTGAAATGGAGCAGTTCTTCATATAGAACTCGCAACGTTCATAAGTTGAATCTCAGCTGTTCTAAAGTATCGAAACGAAGCATAGCGAGTATATCTATATCGACGCACTGTGATTCAAATTTCGTTACGTACCTGATACAAAAGTGGAACAGTATCTGTTTCGATGCTTTAGAACAGCTGATATTCAACTTATGAATGATGCGAATTTTACATAAAGAACTGCTCCATTTCAATACTTACTTAATCGATTTAATTCGGTATTGCTATTGCGTCGGTTTTATACTCAAACCGATAAAATTACAAATTGAATGAAGATATCCAGTTCGACTTTTTTACCTACTGCGTTCTAATTTGTGCGAAACGTATTAGTTCAAGGTATTATTGAACTAATATAGTTACATATTTTTTTAGGTGTACAGGCAAAGCTACTCTTCTCGCAGTTCAAGATCAATCTAGCTTCACTAAACACCTCGAACACTAATGACAAAATGGCAATGTGTTCATCCAGATCCTCACCAACAATAATTCAATCATCCAGGTACGTAAAAACTAGATCACATCATTTGCTTAGTAATTTTCACTCGGACATCAATTTCTGATATTTTCTTTGTAGAAGATACATCAATTGCTGGAACTTCGAAGGTGTTTCGGCTAGACCGCAGGGCATACTTTTTTACTCCAGCAATCCATCTCCCTCCTCTGTATACAATATTTTAAGCAAATTTGATCAAATAAAAACATAGAAAATAGATTTATGAAGCATCTTTCAAAACATAAAACGAGCATTATTTCCCACGATATTATGTGGAATAGGGGAGAGTAGGGTGAAACCGGGTACTTTGTCTTTGATGGCACCGTGTGAAAAAGCAAAAAGTTAAAATGCTATTCTTCAATGTGAATTGTCTTCTGGGACTCTTTGGCTAAAAGAAACAGAAATGCGATATGAAAAAATTTTATTTTCCATATTTAAAAAAAAAACTTAAAAAAAAACGCAAAATACCCGGTTTTGCCCCGTGGGTAGGGTGAAACCGGGTACCTATAAAAATCTTTAAGAAACACATTGTAATTAGGAAGAATTAAATTTAATGTAATACAATATTATAAGCTTTGGTACACTGAGTATCTTAGGTGTACTCACGAAAGTTTTAATATTATAAAAATTTCCATAATGATTATCCTAAATGTATTTTAGCAGTAGTCACAGACGAACTCCCCTCGTTCGTCGTCGCTGCATGCTGTGTGGGCCCACCCTTTGCACACAGTGCACTGAATCCATCCCTCAGTGGATGTAGAGTAGAGTTCATTGCAAAAAATGCAAGCTGCATCAGTTTCTGCTTCTAATTCCTCTTCTGATGATGAGTCATCCTTCTTTCTTTTTTTAATTTCAGATTTCTTCGGTGCAGGTGCCTTAGAAACATTTTTCTTTACTCGTTTCGTTTTTGGAATAAGAGATTCCGTTTTTAGCTCTTTTTTGTAGGGCAAGGAAGTCAGGATGGCAGTTTTTCCTCTTCTTCTGTTGCTGGCTCGTTGAATCCTCTGATCTTCCTTCGGAAGTGGAACTAACGCTCGAGGTGAAACCATAA
>NC_046657.1:20834049-20835315 GCF_010883055.1 Belonocnema kinseyi | reverse complement strand
TTATTCATTCGAATGAATATCCTTTTGAAGTTCCGCATTTCGTGATTCTTCTTTCCTGAAAATTAACTTATCTCTAAAATCGAATTTTATTTTTAAGTAGAAGTCAAACTTATGAAATTAACTTAAAATTATGAAATTAAATTTCAAAAAATATTTATATCTGTGGTGTATGAAAAGAGTAAAATTATTCTTTCCGTTGTGTTTGTAAAGTGTCAAAAATAAATTTTTCTGTGATGTATTTGGAAAAGTAAAGTGAGTTTTATTTTATTTTAATAGCTTTGAAAACATATTTCAATCAATCTTTAATTTTTTTTTTATTTCTCCATTCCTCCTCCTGTTTCTTCATTTTCTCCTCAAATTCTCTCTTCTTCTCTATTTCCTTTCTTTTCTCTTTCTCTTCTTCTTCTTTCCTCCATGCCTTCATTCCTTCCCAGTCTACAGCTGACAGTAGCCACCTTTTTAATCTTTCAGTGGCTACTATCAGCTGTACTCTCTCGTTGTGCTTCTTCTGTTCATATCTAGCCCGAGCGTTGTCTACATCTCTCCATTCTTCACTATCTCCTCTCGCTATTTTTTTCAACTCCTCATCTCTGATTTTCCTAATTTCCTCCTTCATTTTTCTTTCTACCTCCTCTTTCTTTCTCTTTTCCTCCTCTTCCCTCCTTTTCTTTCTTTCTTCTTGTGTCCCAGAAAGAGATGGTTGGCCTAGCTCCCACCACTTTCTGCATCTATGTGTGATTGTTTCCCCGCGTACTGGATAAACGTGATCAATTTCTGTTTGCAAATATTCAGATAATAATGACAAAAGACAAAGAATCGTATAATTTTTATTTTGACCTCCACAACTATCTGAGAACATGTAAATTTTTTCGAAAGCTCCTCCTTCCAGCTCTCGCCTTATGGCATCAAACAGAAAATTACACACTGTATTTGCACCTTTTTTGTAATTGCCCTCAATAAAAAAGTACATATAGCTTTGTTTTTTTTTTCATCAAAAACATTCACATTGAAAACGTGTAGCCAGATCAAGCGACGATAAAACTGCGCAGAAACCGATAGTTTCGGCAAAGGTACATTTTGACCAAAATCAAACTCGATTCGCAAACTTTTTTTTTCCTTCGACATGTCGCTTTTCAAATTCTTGTATTCCTTGACATTTTCTTTATGATTTTGGACTTCAGGGTCATTTTTGTTAAAACGATTCTCAAAACAAAAGTCACAAACGTCCGTGCGTGGCTTACGGAAAGAAAAATTTAGATTGTAATT
>NC_046657.1:20829752-20833949 GCF_010883055.1 Belonocnema kinseyi | reverse complement strand
GAGGTGCGAGTTAGTTTTATTTTTATTATCATATTGTCTAATTGTTTACTATTTTCAAGTTTGTTGACAGTTCTTTGCGATTGTATGGAACGTCGGGTAAGATCGGGTACTACCCGGTCTTACCCTTACCATCAGTACCCGGTTTTGCCCCCACACGCAATAAATAATAAAACGTGGTGCCCACGTGTTTCTGTTCACAAAAAATGATGATGATTATGGCTATATACTCTTTAATAGGTACGGAATTAAGTGTTCTACTTACCAGTCCAGATTCTATACAACTGCAACAACCACAATCACGTACTTTTTTCAAAAAGTTGTAACGTCTAACCACAAAAAATTGAATATCGTTTCCTGGGAGCATAAACACATGTGTCTGAACACTGTTCACGAAAATTAAATCTTAGGATCTACGTGTTGAAGATATATCGAGCTAGATCCAGGGGGCAGCACGAATCATGAGATATAGAGGGTACCCGGTTTCACCCGCAACCCGGTTTCACCCTACTCTCCCCTATATATGATTACCAGGTTTACTAAAAATTTAAATAATAAATTCTAGTCCTGACCGGGGATGGGCCCAGGATGGTAACCTAATTATAAAAATGGCTGGTCAACTTACCTGCCAAATCACCGACTTGACATCGCCGGAATTACCGTGTCCATGAGTCACGCTCTTCCAACTCATAAATTACCCTCGAAACTCGTACTAATTTTAAATCAATTAGTCTGGATATCATTTTTGATGTTTGTTGAATAATTTTGTTTGTAAGTTTTTCGGTTAGGATTAATATTTCATCAAAATCGTAAAGATTGTCCAATTGTATAGCAGTGAAAACATTAAAAAAATTAAGGAGCAGAACTTGCGTTCTGCTCCATTTTAACGTTTGGCATTGGAATTTATTGGGTGTATACAATGTGTCCGAGGTTCCCCTAAAAGCCATATTATTCGCCGACAGGTACAGAGTAATACGCAGTAATCGATGGAGAGCATTTTGCCAATGGAAACTTTCTTTTTCAACCATGTTTTGTTCCTGATTATATATGGTTTCTCCTACTTTTAGTTTCATTTCAGTTTCCACACACTGCTGATAACGTTTCATATGAGAGGTAGTATTCTGATGAACTCCTAATGTTTCGGATAAATATTTCCAATTTAGAATCTATCACAGACTATTTTGAAGATCGATTTATCTTCAAAAAGTCAACAACAAATCAGAAAATGCAATCCTTAGACACGGAGTAAACAAGCCATCGACGGAAAAAATTTCACCATTTGAAAGTTTTCTGTTGTAATAAGAGTTTGAGAAATGCCTGCGTTTCTCATCCTTAGGGTCACTTTCAATTTAGATCGTATCGGACCAATTTTAATTAAATGATCTAATGTCGTGCTATTTCGAAGAACTGGTCAGGTACCACAATCATATCGATTCAGTGTTTCTCGTGTCTGAACTTTGACATTTTGATCGTTCATCTCTTGAACATGAACTCCTGCAGCATCACTTCCTAAGGTTTCCTGCTCTTGAATTTGAACTGGCGCAATGTTATCTTCAAGAAGAACTTCCATTAGCTCAGCTGGTTCAATTTCAATGGTGATGTTTGTGTCGAGATTGGCAGTAGCAGATAGTTCTTCTAGATCTTTAGTACCTTCATCCTCCATTTTTTGTACAGCATATTTCTCAATGTTCATAAACTGTTTACTCTGTTCGAATTTTTACTCTTTTTCAGTTTTGCGTTTTCTGTATTCGTAACCAGACGGCTTTTTTTAACATTTGAATTTTTGACCAAAATTATAACTTATTACGGTGCCTATTACGTACTATTTCCCTGTGTGGAGAAAATAAATGAAAAATCACAAAAAGCTCTTTTAAATGTATCCATTAACAGGCCCAATAATTTTTGCTATAGATCTATTTTTTCTGCATGTAGGGCGTACTTTCATATAAACTGGACGGACACTGCAAAATATAAACAAATACACGGAAAAAAAATTCTTAAGGCGAACGAGTGAATCGAGAATATATTAAACTCAAAGAAAGTGTACGCTTGGGTTAGGTAAAACGTTTAGTTAGAAGAGTTAAAAATTTAGTTACTTTATGTAAATTGTTCTCGTAAAGCAGTAATTTTGACAAAATTGCTAAGTTCGGAAGTTTATTATTTTCGACAGATTATGTATAATTTTATTATCTTCAGATTAGAAAAAAATTTAGTTGTTATAGAAACACATTAACTTACAGTAGCCAATCTTTCGTCTGTTCTCGCGAAAATGAATTTCCCTGAAATCCGTGTAATGCATTTGGATGTCAAGTTTGTTGTTTTTATCGCGTTTTTTTATATTTCAATATAGTTATCGCCTACAATCGAAACAAATGTAAATAATTATTACTACATCATAAACTCCATTTAATATTAACATTCGCGCATATTTTAAGTGGTAAAAAGCGTTTAAGGCGAGTTTCTACCTTGTGCGGCCGAAAAAACGTGCTTTTTCAGAAATTTTTTTTCGAGAACGTATTAAAGATAAACATTCGAGATTTTTTTCCAGTTGTAGGTATAAGTTTATTGGACAAGTAAAAAAAGTTTGAAGGAGAAATATGCACAAGGGGGGAGAGGGGCATTGAGCAATGGTGGCGCGCCGACCAAATTTTTCTGACTCTCGGAAGTCCTGCCTCTGTTTCAGACGACCTGGAACACAAAAACAAAATATCTTCTTATTCCTTACACTTTTGTCTATGGCTGGTACTAGGATTTCAAAAAAAAAATGAAAAATGGAAAAGTTATGCGATTTCAAAAAAAAGCTCGATTTTCGACCACTTTTTTCCATACAAATTGTTATGTAAGATGGAAAATTGTTAATATTTTTAAAAGATTCTAGTACGGGCCATAAATAAGCCCTTGATACACGACTGTTATAAATTTCGTGGTCATTGCTCAACTCGTCTGGCTTGAATCACTTCCGCAAGGTCGAAAAATGTAGTTTTGAGAAAAACGCCCTTTTAGTTTTGCTTCAGTATAAAGTGGAAATTTCTGTACTTACATTTAATCCGCTATACCAGGACCGTACAGGCCATCTTCCTGCTCCTCAAACCAATCGTCCTGTGAAGTCCTCTCCATCCTTCGTGATGTCCTGGCCTCTTTTGATGCCGCGGAGTGCGCTGCTTCAGCCTTGTGCACACGCATATTATCCCTTGCGTCGGCGGTTGTTTTCGCGTGCGGTCCAATCTTGATGCTCATGACAGTCATAGCACGAAGTAAAGGTGTCATTTCCTCGTTAAACACGCATGCACTCAAAAATGCCGCCAACTCGATAGTCTTTGCGGAACAAAAAATGTGCTTTGGCGCCATGCTCCAGAGGACAGAGTTGAAGCTCTCGTTTTTGTTTTGTGTGTTCCCGCCCAAACAACGCTCCAATAAATTATCTGAAGAAAGGTCTTCGTAAATTGGACGCAGCATATTTTGCACTTCAGTGCTAAGTGGGGGCGGGTGGCTATATCCGTGCAGCTCGCCCAATGCCTCCGCTTTTCTCCACTTGCACCACGAGTCCGGACCGGGGGGGGGGGGGGGGGGGGGGGGGGGGGGGGGGCAATCGTCGTGCTGCGGATTTTCATCTGTGGAGCATTTGTGGTAAAATGTAGCAAACATTTCTTTCTTCATGTCACTCACTGAATCAGGATTTCGTATGTTTGCCAATCCATAATAATTAGTCAGATCGCGGGTGAGTTTATCGGTCAATTTTCCCACGCCCTTTCCACCAACTCCTTTCGTTTTCTTCTTCCCTGCTCTCAATCGCGATCCCATTCTCTTTTTGACGTGTCCGACGCACTCTGATTTTTTGACTATCAAATCATTACCGTATGGCTGCATATCCATGAGAGATTTGAAAGTTTTGGTGTCGCCATCACCAATGTACGTCGCGTACTTGACATTGTGAAGTTCCTCGGACCGCGTAAACATTTCAATTATGCTATCGACCTCCATCTTACCAGCACTTCCACTGTGGTTGCATGCCCATTGTTCTTCGTGAGATTCAAACCAACATTTGAACTCTTCCGTGTTTTCTTTGCCCTTCCAATGATTGCAGGTTTGACGCATTAGAAATACGAGTCGTCGATTGATTTCGAACGATTTATTTGCAACTTTGGGGCACGAATCAATTTCAGTGGGATCGCAATTGCACTCGACACAGATTTTGAAACC
>NC_046657.1:20826156-20829652 GCF_010883055.1 Belonocnema kinseyi | reverse complement strand
GTTGTCTGAAATTTTGAAAATAAAATATTTAATAGTTTTCTCAAAAAAAATTCGCAAACTTGGAGTGAATTTTTGGTCATCTATATAAGAATCCCCCCTTAAACAACTTCATCCTGATAATTGTTCTTTATACGGCCTATGAATCCATATAGTCGTTAACAATTAATGTTCTCATGAATGGGTTGAAATTTAATATGAAATGCAGGTCTTAAAAGATCACACCTTATGGTAAAAATACGATGCACACATAGCAACCAATCAAATCTGTGAATCCGTCAAATGAAGGTTACCCCAGGTTGTGTTCAACTGAGTGGAATATGTAAATCACTATTCTAAAGAATTGATTGCTTCGAATGAGAAGTATAATGTAATAAATTTGAATAGAACAATGCAGATTAAACAAAAATGAAAGAAATTCAAATTTAATAATATTGTAATATATAACAATTGATGCAACAATTTTTTTCTAAATTCAATAATTATAAAGTTGTTATACTATTTTTAACAAAATTGTAATAGGTTATCAAATGCAAGAATTATAAGATTTACACCAAAAGCGCGTCATTCACTTTATTCAGTGCACAAGCTAATGTCTGCAGGGAGTCCACATCCCGGTAAGAAAGTTCGGATTGATTACAATAGAAACTTTTCTATTGGTTCTCTATCGTATATTTTAAAATATCATTTCAATGCTTAAGGAAAGTGAAAAGTGATATGAGAGCGATTGGAATGACAGCGGCACCAACAAAACGATTCGAATGCGATTAAAGTGTAGTCAAAGAATAGACTAAACGAAACACAATCGATCAGAATTCATTTGTGTGCAAAATATACAGATCGTTGAATAAAATGGAATTCGTTTGTTTACATTTTTTAATCTATAAAAAATGTTAATTTGAAAATTCCTATACATTATTTTATTAATGTTTCTAAGGAAATGATAAAAACTGCTTGATTTGAAAGTATTTATTTCAGAGATATCTCTTTTGAATACAAAAATTGTTTTAAATATTGTAATGAGGTTTTCAAGATAATTTATTACACAAGGTAATAAAAATCTGCCGAGGACTCGCCAAAGCCACACCTTGTTACCCGAAATAAATGTAAATAGATTCACTTGTATAAGGTGTAAAAACTCACCCTCTAGCCATGATCAGGGTCTAGACTAACGACTATTTTTAATCATATGTTATAATATATTGGTGGGGACAACGACAAGTGTCACACCCACAGCATATCCCAATCCAGTTTCATTTCAGTTTCATTATTATTATTATTATTAACACCAAAGTGTACGGGACCTGGGTCTAGACTGGGACACGAAATGTACAAGAAGTTATCGCTGATTGATTGTCAACTGAAGAAAACTGACAAGTAGTGAACATTGCGCAAATGTCACCGTAAGTCAGCCGTCGTCAACCACCATTGGAAGAAGGCTCGGTCACGGCCAACACGGCGCAGTGATTCCGCGCCACTATGAGAGGTGGCACCAATTAGGCACCATCACAGTCATTGGCCATGTTCAACCAAGAGAGGGGCTAGCGAAATCACCGGTTAAGCGCGAGCAACACGGTGCAGTAGTTCTTCGGTGAACGACATCGTTGCGTTGGGAAGCGACCACTCATCGGCCGAGACTTGAGGCAGCGATCCTATAACTAGTAGTCAAGCAGCCAACATCAACCCTACTAGTCCGTAGGACGGAACCAATCTGCGCGGCGGAGGCTAGTACGAAGGCACACATTAGCGGTAGCACCTGATTGGACCCTTCCCGTTACAACCAGCAAATCAGCAAGTACGTCGCTGGTCAAAGAGAAGACGGTAACTGAGGCAAGGATTTTGATACTCGTGATCTTGGCTCGACGGTGCCCGGAGCTTCCCGGAGATTATCGCAAAAGAAAAATGATTTGGAAAGACCAAGCGAATAGTGAATAAGGAAGAAACAGAGGAACTAGCTCTCTGTCTTTAAAGTATGTGGTCGACCTATTAGTTTCTTTTCCGCGAGTGTTCCCAGCCGCGATCGTAGGTCTAAACGCGGTACTACCATCACAGACCGCGTGGGTGGACAGTGATTTCCGTGGTGGGTTGCAGGCGCGACTCGAGACCCCCGCGACTCCGCAAAGTTAGGGCACGTCCGAATTCAACGGGACCTCTGAAGAGCCGAGGCGAACGTACCTAAAGAATGTAAAAAACGTGTGAGTTTGCGTATTCCTGATGGACGCTACACGGCGCACAGTGGGGGAAAATGGACGAAAATCTCTGTCACATCTGTCAATGGATCTCAATAATTTTTTTTTGTTAAAGTACTCAGGACCACCCACCCTAACAGTACACCTGCGTCCATAACCCTAGAAACCTTTAAAAACAAAATGCCTGTACTTCAAACGCACTAAACCTAAATTCATGAATTTGAATCCTACAAAACTCAAACTTGCAAACATAAAACCTACCCCAAACCAAAAGCCCACTAACTGACAACGCAAACACAACACCTCAATTCACAAAATGCAATCCCACAAAACCCAAACTCCACACCCAAACCCTAAATCCCAAACCGTAAACTCCAAATCATGAACCGCAAAATCTATAAACTCCAAAACCTATAAATTGCAAAACCTCTAAACGAATAAACCCCAAAACCCAAAAACTCCAAAACCAATAAACACCAAAACCCATGAACCCCAAAATAAATCACAAACCTACATCCTGCAAAACACAAAACTTAATCTCACAAAACTCCAAACCTCAAAACCTAAAATAACCATGGGTTTGGGATATATGGGATAATAGGTTTTGCGGTTTAGAATTTGGGGTGTTGAGTTTGGGTTTTGTGGGATTTCATTTTGCGGACTTTGGTGTTGAGTTTAGGTTGTCTCAGTTAGTAGGCTTTTGATTTAGGGTAGGTTTTTATGTTCGTAAGTTTGAGTTTTGTAGGGTTCAAATTCATTAATTTAAGTTTGGTGGGCTTGAAGTCCAGGAATTTTGGGTTCAAAGGGTTCTTGGGTTATGGACGCAGGTGTACTGTTAGACTGTGTGATCCCGCGGAATTGATAAAAATATTGAGACCCATTGATAGGTGTGCGTTAGAGATTTTTTTCCATTTTTCCCCACTGTGCGGCGATAGTACGCACGTGGGTGTGTTGGCGACAGTACCGGCCTTTGCGGGGGGGGGGGGGGGGGGGGGGGGGGGGGGGGGGGGCAAGGTCAGGTCGCTGGGTGTGTGTGATGTTTGCCTTTAATCAGCTCTTGCAGTCGAGGTTGATATTTGGACCGTATCCGCGACGAGCTCCTAACAAATTTTCATTAGTTATATATTATTATAATTTTATAATATATAGTAATTTATAAGTTTTGTCATAGTTGAAATGTTTAAAGAAAAAAAAACCCTATGTGCAACGCACGCCCCGGTCATAAAACACTCAAACGTCGTTTCCGCGGCAATCGGTATACCAGTGAAAATGAGGTGGAATTTACGAGTGCGTCGGGGAAAAAACTTAGG
>NC_046657.1:20823503-20826056 GCF_010883055.1 Belonocnema kinseyi | reverse complement strand
GTGCCCATGAAGAGGTGACAACATTCGGATCAATAGTGGCCAGCACATCATCTATGCCAACCACATCAGGTGCATCTTTTAATAGTGCACTGAGAGAGGTCAATCTTCTCAAACAAAGTTCTCCGGTGAAAAAATCCAATCGTGGCCGGAAGTCAATGCAGACCACTATTTTGACATCGCCAGAAAATATTGCAGCTCTACGTCAAAAAGCCGAGACAAAACGTCTGAAGCAAGCAGAATGGCAAGAAAAAAAAATCAGCAAGAGAAAAAAAATCAGAAAACAGGCAAAATGCCGCCGAAGAAACGCTGTCGTCGTGCACTTTCCAAACCTGCAGCAATGATTCCCAATTCATCCGATTCTGAAGAAGATGACTTCTGTATCATCTGCAAGTGTGCAATGCCGAAAAAGATGAACAGGAACAACTCCATTCATTGCAATGAATGTGATCGAGCTGTGCACCAGAAGTGCGCCAATATACGAACTGGATATTACACATGTGTTCACTGCGAATCAGATTGATTTAACTTTATTCTCATATTATTTTGAGAAAATGTGTATTATGTTTCTTATTCTTCATTTTCAATAATATAATTTACAAAAATATGTCAATTTTATTTATTTCGAGTAGTGTCTCACAACTCCCCAAAATTTATGACATTAAACAAATTAATGTTCTTTTACAAATTCCAATTTTTTTATATGCATCATCACTTTTGATACAACTATTGAACTAATAGCTGCCATTATTCCTAAACTAAAGTTAAAAAATGTCAAGTATGCAGAATATTATGTTTTTCGAGTAGTTTCGTCTCAAAAACAAAACCCGTCTCACAACTCCCCAATCTCCCCTACATGAAATTGCTGACTGTGATAATTTTTTGCGCATTGTGCAAAATCGAGAAGAATCTATTGAAAATCTAATCGATGAGTCCCGGAAACAGCAAATCTTGAAAAATAGACAAAATATAATTCCTGTCGTTGAAGCAATAATAGTTCTTGGACGACAAGAGTTGGCTTTGCGTGGACATCGTGAAAGTGGAAATATTGTTATTCAAAACGACTTTACTGGACCGAACGAAGGAAATTTCAGAGCTTTATTGAAGTATAGAGCAAAGGGAGATCCAATTCTTCGTAGCCACCTAGAAGGTCCAGGAAAACGGGATAAATTTACGAGTCCGTCTATACAGAATGAAATTATCGACGCTTGTTATGAAATTTTGACCCAAAAGGCAATATCTAAAATCAGAGCTGCAAAATTTTACTCAATTTTGACGGATGAAACACAAGATTTAACTACCATCGAGCAGGTTACACTGTGCATTCGATATTTGAGCGAGAAAAACGAAGGCCATCGTATTGTGTGTGAAGATTTTTTGAGGTTTATCCCAACAGATACCACTACAGGTTAGAGTGAAATAATTCTTTGAATTATCTTAGCAACTGCAATATGAGGTTTATATTTATATTTATATCATTAATTATATGATGTACAAATTTGCAGGTGCTGCTCTTGCCGAGCTAGTGATAGAAAATCTTCGAAATTCTGAATTGGATATTTCTTTCTTGATAGGCCAAGGATTCGATGAGGCAAGTAATATGTCCGGTCAATATAAAGGTGTTCAGGCAATTTTACGTAATAATTATGCGCCTCATGCTTTATACGTCCATTGTGCCGCACATTCTTTGAATCTTGCTATATCCATCACTAGCAACGTACCAGCCATCACAGATTGCCTCGGTACCCTTGAAAATGTCTACAATTTCTTGCATACACCTAAAAGAAAACCCATTTTGGAAAACACGATTGAAGAATCTGATGAAACTCCACGAACGAAATCTTTAAAAAGATTGAACCTGATTCGATGGGTTTCGAATTATGAGGCCGTCAACGATTCTCATGAGTTATTCCCATTCGTTTACGAAACTCTAGATGAAATGAGAACCTCGGAAAAAGAAGCCAAAAATCTGAAAAACGCCATGGATTTTGAATTTTTAATATGCTTACATATTATCAATGTAATTTTTCAACTTTCGTTGCCTTTGAGTCGCGAATTGCAAAAGGTTAATTTAGATTTGGTTCAAGCCATGGATCTCGCCAAAGATTTGCGCGAGGAAGTAAAAAGGATTCGCGCAAAAGAAGACGATTTTTCTGAAATTTACGAAGCTTCGAAAAAAATTGCTGAAAATCTTGACATTGAGATCAAACATAAAAGAATAGCGCGTAGACAAAATCTGGAATCGATATTTGGTGTAAATGGCAAGCATCGCAAGTAGTTGGAGCAAACGTGTTCGAACATCCTCAAGCATTACACCCAGATTTACAGAAACATCTGCTGCCGATTTATGAAGATTTATCAAGGAAAGACTTGTTGGAAAGATGTTTGGGCGGCCACACTCAGAACGCGAATGAAAGTTTTAATGCAACCATATGGCGTATGGCCCCAAAACAACTTCACTCAGGCCCGAAAATCGTTGAAATCGCTTCTTATATAGCAGCTACAGTATTCAACGATGGATTTGACTCTGTTCTCCGAATCATGAGATGTTTGGAA
>NC_046657.1:20811795-20823403 GCF_010883055.1 Belonocnema kinseyi | reverse complement strand
CCGCCGAAAGAACTGATGGAAACGGGCACGAACAAACTGCGTGGTGAAACTTTCAAGCAAATGATAAGATACGTTGTATGGAACGACGCTCCCAAAGCATGTGTACAAGATGAATTCGAGCTGAAAAGTGAGGTTGCGTTGGAAAACAAAGGTGGCAATCATTACCGACGTCGAACTTGCTGAATCTTATGAAAGATGGCGCTGTCTCACAACTCCCCATGTCTCACAACTCCCCAATCTCCCCTATATGATAAGATTTTTTCTGATGTTCTTGAAAAGTCTGTAATAAAAGTCAAAATAACACGTGAAAAACTTATGAAAGAATCTTCTATGAAATTTTCATTTATTTCGAAAACTCTCGGCGGTGTTTCTAAAAGTATGTTCAAGGTAGATAATTCTAAAAGGTAATATCATATGGTGAATGCAAAAAATGATCGCTAAAAAAAATGCAGAAATGATTTTAACGCTATAAGTAGCATTGTTGTACTTTTTATACTATAATTTTTTTTCGCGATCATCACCCGGAATCAACTTTTCAAATAAGTATCTGGATAATTTTTTCAAAAAACAACCAAAAAATACAATCTAGTGGAATAATATGGTTTTTATAAAGTGAAATCGATACGAATTATTTGACTGGGTGAGTTAAAAGAATATTGAAAAATTATAGATAAACTTATCAATAATTAATGATTAAAAAGACATCATATATTGTATAAAAAATGCTCAAAACTTACTTCTTTTGCTTTTTTCCCATTGTCGAATTTCGTTTTTACTAATTGACCCAAAGTTTGCGATCCCTTGCCACCACTTTTAGCGAATGCTACACATGAAATACAAAATGCACCCTGGTGCAATTTTGAGTAGGCTAGCCAGGAAAATTCTTCCAGCCATTTATAACAAAACTTTAATCCTCGAGCTTCGAACTTTTGCAGCAACGGAAACGCATAATCTTTAGATGGCACCCAAACATTTTTTAATAAATTGAACGCTTGGGATTCACTTAAACGTGTATCGACAAAATTTCCGATGTCATTTCTATTTATAACTACTTGAGGAGTGGATTGTTCAACACTCTCTCCACTTTCATCGAGAGAGCTTCGGTTGACTGTATTTTCACAGGAGCTTGACGCTTCACAACGAAGTCTCTTCGCAGTTGTTTCAGCAGATAATTCTGAATTTTTTTCATTTTCGCTATTCTTGGCAAAGGGTGTTCTTGTCACTAAAAACCTTTTCATCATTAGATAACAACGTAAACAACAACGCGAACGTGATTATAAAATAGGTTATAAATCCGCAATATTTACTTTATGAATTCGATACGTCCTTATCGATGACAGCGCCATTTTATGCCTTTCAATTGGTAAGCTTGTTTAGGCGCGGGAATTCCAATGTGTTCAAATTCATAACTATCATGAAAAGATTTTTTTCTTTCTAATTTTAGAGTGATATAAATGATGTTACTGCAAAAAGGTTAATGGCATTTCGATAAATGAATGCATACATGAATATGTATAAGCACAATTTTTCAAAAATTATATTTTCAATTTCCCATGGGGGGGGGGGATTGATCCCCTTGATCTCCCCCCTGTCTACGCCACTGGCTCCGATAGAGTGGTGTGAGTAAGGAGTGACGCATGAAAGAGGGGTTAGGTTAACACACACAAAAAAAGAAGCACTTCATTATGATATAATACTTAAATGTAAAATAGTACTCAAATTCCGGACTCAAACTTACAAGGGGGAACCAGTTTACCCAAAATTAGCGCGAGATTGGTTGGCTCACTCGAGAGCAATTTATGAAATTTCGAAATTTTACGGTTTATGAAATTTTATTTTTTTCAGTTATTATTTTAAGATATGAAATTTTACGCTTCGCGTACAATTTACCGAAGTCATAGATAAATAGGGGTTTGAAGACCCTATAAGTTAGATTGTAATTATAAGTTCCAATTTACCCCGACCACGAAACCCTGAATTTACTTGACAAAATAAAATCCCTGACCTTGTCCGAGGTCAGACACTAACTAATTCCAACGGCGTGCGCCTACCATTTCAGCACACGTCTTTGAACTACAATTTACCAGCTATTGATTCGGACACAAATTATGTAAAGGGTCTACCTGGTAAGGTCCTGCGACCTCGTGTTGTTACTCTCATTTCCGTCTCGGTTTAATTAATTTTCTCCTGAGTTAAATTTTTATTTTGTGTAGTGGCGTTCGCCTTTCTTTTCTTACGTATCTGCTCCGTCTGAGCTCAGAGTAACGAATCACTCCACAGAGTAGCGTATCGGTTCGTCGCCTCAAGTGAGAACCGGAGCGCCACTTGTGTCACGAAATTGACATTAAAGATCAGTGGCGAGAGACAGAGGCACGAGGGAGCGGGACAGTCGCCAGTTAGTCTCTCCGCAGCGTGGTGGCGCGCCGTCGATCCACCAATTCCACGGCTTGGCCCTGGTCGTCTTCCATTCGCTTCTGTTTCTGGGTGCGCTAATTCCTGTGTTTCCCAGCACTCGTGTTAGAGCGGGAATCTTATCCACTGCGCATATGATGGGAAACCTCCTCTTCTTGGTCCATGACTACGTTTCCGTTACCTTAGCAAATTTGACGGGTCGTTTGTTGTGGGTGGTAGTACATCCAGATTATTTATGAACGCAGGAACATGTAACAAGGTTTGTTACTTATTAAACAAAATAATAAATACAAATAAGGAATTTTTCCGAGGTTGGCATTTATATCATGACAATTTATTTGATTCGCTACTCTGGGCTCTTTTCTCAGCGATTCCTGACAGCTAAGTATATTTTCAATATTGTTTTTTAATGTTTTTGTGCGGGGTCTCTAATACCCCGTCACAACTCCCCTTTCACAAGACTCGAACCACCGAGTCGAATACCAGGCAGACCCTTTCACTTTTCGTGTCTTTCCATTGGTAAAAAGAAATTTCATGTTGAAACTGGTTAATTGCCAACCTCGGGTTTCACACACCATCACTTACCGGTGTGTCAATAACAAACAACAAAGAAAAAAATTAAACCTTACCAGGCCCGGATTTAGAAATTTGGCGCCCCTAGGCAGTTGCAAAAATTGCCGCCCCCCTCCTTAACTTCTCTCCTTAAATGATCAAATAAGTTAGGTATAATAACATTTTAATCAATACAATGCACACTTTTTCTAAGCAAATATTTTACTTTATCATAGTTGAGTGGCTTTACAATCGTGTAGTATGGCATAACATTCAACAATCAAAATTATGTATACGATAGATTTTTGTGGAAAACTTACTGTCTACTAAAAATTTGTACGTCTTGATTTTTGGATGGCAATGTTATTAATAATGTCATCACATTCTAAAGACATGGGCAAATCTGACTCTACAGCTAACAAAGCAAGTGCGTTCAATCGTTCTGCAGCCAGATTTGATCTCAAGTAGTTTTTCACCCTACAATTTTTTCCATCATTTAAATAATTCACTTGCAAATTTTTCGCTCGCCGACACGAAATAGAGAGTGAAATAGAGATCATTTTGCATAAAAACGCATTTTTTTAAACTTTGTTTTTGTAGGAGTCGCACTTCTCGACATTTAATAAAAAATTGTTATTTTGCGTTGATTTTTGAAAACCCGTGAATCAGAAAAATACTTGCAACCATTACAAAAATGAAATTTGTGCCGCTGGAACTTGTCACACTGTTCGTAATTAACAATAACATCAAATAATGGATTGCACCATACGTTCAGTAGTAATAAGAAGTAGGTTATGTTTTTCACAATGCACTCGAGATTCCCTGCAAGGAGTGGCTCGAGCATCTAACCGTTCTCTGCAACGAGCGCGAGAGGAAATCCCACCATTCCCTGTGCATACGCTGTAGGAAAAATCAGGACGCTTTCATACGATTGCAGATCATCAGATTGCATGCAGAAAGTTTAAAAGAGTGAAAGAGGTAGAGAACAGAACAGATAGTTCCCATCTCTTTCACTCTTGGGTACTTCCTGCATGCAATATGCTGATCTGCAATCGTGTGAAAGCGCCCTTAGATAATTTACTCGGTCGCAGGGTAAAATCGAGACATGCGAGTGAATCAATTCTACGATTGTGTAAATCGATTCTTTTCCCAATTTGGGGATATTCCACTCATCATATTGGTAATTGTACGCGTACGTGTACCGAAATAATGGGCGAAAAATCGATAAAATTTGCCGCCCCCAGTTTTTGCCGCTCTAGGCACTTTCCTACATTGCCTGTTCAGTAAATGCGGGCCTGAACCTTATTCCAAGTATGATACCAAAGTACCCGAAGAATTACTTCGGGGCATCACCTAGAATCGATTATTCTGCTTACCGATTTGACTACTTTTAAAAATTTTTAAGCTCCTGTAATGAGCCCGCCTACTTAATCATACTTTGCTTACGTGCTAACTGATTAACTTACATTAAGAGGACTTTACAACTAATTTACCATCGAGGACAGTGGTTCCAGTTGTGATCGCGGTCCCGGCACCTCTTACACAGATCCGGTATTGTTTGTCCCCCACATTGTTGGCTTACGCCTCTTTCGGCGGAATTGGGGATCTGTTTGGATTCTCTGGCGCACTCGCTTAGCCATGAAGAGACCCACTGCCCTCAGTGGTTGGGGCCGCCGCTCTTGCTCCTCTTGCGGCTCCGCTTGCGGATACCCCGCGTTCAACTCGGCCTGGGATAGGGTTACGTGGTCCACCGCTTTCTCCGGGAGTAGAAGATACCACTCAAGGCCTGAGAGCGACCAGGCTGGTTTAAGCGAAGGTTGAGTTGAGTGGGGGCGATGGCGCCCCCCACCGCTCCCTCTAGGGCCGCCTGCCCTGACGCTTGTGGACCTGTAGCGATGGTGGAAGTCCCTACCACAAGCGATCGCCGGAGCCTCCTGGTCAACTCCACGTGGATCACCTCTGCAACATTTACAAGAATTTTCCCAATAAAAGAACTGATTTAACCAACCCATGCCTTAATTGTGCCTTAGAGTGAAACAAATACTATTCGCTAACCCGATTTGAGTCCGGTCGGCCTACCTAGAGTATGAACGCGTACGGAGTTTCCCCCGAACGCCCTTGCGCTTCTTCGGATCCGTCGGTTCGTCATCCCGATCCTCTACATATTTTTCTAGATGGGAGTTATGATAACATCCCGCCACATGAGTTCCTTTCTTTGACCACACTTGGTTCGGCTGATCTTGGAACTAATTCATTAGCTCCCTCAAGTGTTCTAGTCGTGCCATCCGAGTTGTCCAGGCCTGTAGATCGGTTGGTGGCAACTCGGCCTCCCCCTCCCTTAAACTGCGAATAGTCTTTCGCGGACGGGGCTCCGGTCCCGAATTAAAAAAACACTGTTTCCACTCAGTTGGTTCTATGTATCACCGTGTTGTAGGCGAATCGAAACTCGTTCAAGTGGAGGTCCCAGTTTCGATGATCCTGATCAATAAATGACCTGATCATGGTCTTCAGAACCCTACTGGTTCGTTCCACAGGGTTAGCCTGAGAATGATATACGGGCGTGAAAGATCGGTGGATTCCGAACTCCAGTGCGAGGTTGTTCACTGCATTATTATTAAATACGGTGTCACAAAAATGTGACGAAAAGTATGGGGACCTATAGAGTGTAGAGCATCATCTAACGAAGAATTTCACGTATCAGACATATGGGTTTGACACCCCTAAACACCTCCACAAGTATCTAAAAGATACCCTTGAAACCAAAAATGTTAATTCTTCATGAAATCGACCTTTTGAGCACTGTATTCTGGCCTTTTTTTACTTAAAATTATTAATATTCATGCGGTGGAATATTTATCATCATTGTTTAATTAATTTTCAATCATTAAACAAATGGAATTTGTTTCAATAATTTTGTTTTTGAAAATTTGTTTTTTATCTAAAAATTATTACTATTGGTCTAGTGGAATATTTATTAAGATTATTTCATTAATTTCAAGTTATTTAAATACATGAAATTTGTTTAAATAATTTCAATGTCAAGTTTTCGGCAAAAGGTACACTTTTGTATATAGTTCAATGTTTCCATATTTTCTGTAAATATTAATCGATTTTCATGAATCTTTTTCACAATTTCTTCAAATTAAGCCAATAAACCAATTTTAGTAATTAAAACTGAATCAAACCATAAAAAATCAAACCATAACTTCCTGAGTTCAGTTTTTTAACTGGTCTGCATCTCATAAGAATGAAAGGGTCATGATTTACGAGCAATTCACAGCGCTCCAGGGAGTTTGCCTCGTGAGTTTAAGAGGGTCGATGAAGAGTGCCTCGAGAATCCACATACGGCTGCACTGAGTGTCACTGAAATTTTTCTCTATTGTTCTCTCCCATTTTATTGTTAAACAAAATATAAACATTGTATCCAAAAACCAGCTCTGTCGCCGCCGAGGTACCAATATTTAGATGACGTATGCAAGAAATCAGACCAGAATATTCAAAATTGAGGACAGAATCTTACATTTCTTTTTAAAACTCTAATAAATCCCCTTAACACAGCTTCACGCCGTCTGGCATACCACTTGTCCTCAACAGGCATCATGGCCGCAATATGGTCGATTTCTCCATCTTCGAACATACGGGATAATGCATCCGGCATTTGATGCATCGGTCCCTGTCGATGAAAAATTTCGACGCTATATTCTAGGAGATCTAGGGCCCAGCGTGCTAATCTACCTGTCGGATTTTTGAGGTTTTACAGCCATCGAAGGCTACTGTGGACGGCCACCACAGAAAAATGATACCCCTCGAGATAGTACTGGAATTTTCAAATGGCCCATACTACGGCCAGGCATTCTTTCTCGGTGGTTGAGTAGTTCCGCTCTGCTTTCGGCATCACTCGACTAGCGTATGCGATCACGCGCTCTTGCTTGTCTTGTACGTGAGTGACGACCACGCCCAAACAAAAGTCCCTGGCGCATGTTTGAACGCAGAATGGTTGTTGAAGTCGGGGTACGCCAATACAGGCGATGATGCCAAGGCCGTTCTCAGAGTCTGGAATGCCTCTTTCTGTTCGTCCCTCCAAGAGAAATTATCATTTTTCTTGGTTAGACGAATGAGTGTCTCGCAGATTCGAGCATAGTCCTTGACAAATCGTCGGTACCACCACGTGGCCCCTACGAATCTTCTCACTTGTCTAACGTTTCTGGGTCGAGGATACTCAAGTATGGGGCGGGCTTCGTCGTCTACCAATAACCCATCTTTATTCACCTTGAATCCCAGAAACTTGACTTCAGTTTGTCAAAACTTGCACTTGTCTGAGCTGAGCCTTAGCCCTGCTTCATTCAAGCGTGTAATGGTCCGCTTCAACCAGAACAAATGCTCGTCAAAGGTTTCAGCTACGACGATCACGTCGTCTAAATAGGCCAAACACGCGCGGCACAACCCTTTTCCTGGGACAGTAAAAGCCGTGAAAGACTTACTATCATCACTCAGAGAGATTCGGTGGTACGCCTTATTCAAGTCTAAGGTTGAGATGTATCCCACCAAATTTAAGCGGTCCAGGATTTCCGCTATTAACGGAATTGGATACGCATCTTTCTTCGACACCTCATTAACCCGTCGAAAATCAATACACAGACGGTAATTACCGTCCGGCTTACGTACCATTACCACCGGACTACACCATTTTCTATTTGAGGGCTCAATCAGCTTTTGCTCAATGCACAGATTCGCCTCTTCTATCAATGGTTCACACACTTTAGGTGACATACGATGATTCCTCTAACGAATCGGAGCGCTCTCTTGCGTGTTGATCACATTTTCGACAAATTTCGCGGCGGGTAACTTATCGGGTTTTGGTTTTATTATATCCCTTAAAAATTGGTCTAACCTAACTCTTTCCGCCTCATCCAGCAATGCGATGCCTTTGCAAGTATCAAGGTCTTTCTCATCCGCGGGCCCAAACGCAAATTTTATTGTTGATTCGTCCGCCAACCACAACTGCTTATCACGCAAATTGAGAACAAAACCGAACTTTTCGGCAAAATCCATGCCTAGTACACAGGTATCAGTTAGCCCAGGTATGATTTTAAAATTTATTCAATGTGTGGCTCCTGAGAAAGTAGCCGGCAGACACGCCTCACCAATGACAGACTCAAAAGTGCCATTAGCCATCATGACCGCGCCTGCCTTTGAATAACAAATCTTATAACCACCCGCACCGAGTATTTGTAATACTACTAATCCCAGATACGTTCTTGATGAACCCGTGTCTACTAACGAATGGATTTTAGTACCCCCTATTTCTATACTGACATAGGGTCTCGAATTGGTACCAATCCCTGACAGACGATCAGGTCTAGTTTCACCAGAACTTCTACTTGCTGGCCCCGTCGTCCCGTGAATATCTAAGAATCTGGAACATCCAACGCTCAAAGATGGATCAGATTGAGAACGAAAGAGCGTTTTAAAAAAATGAATGGGAAGGTGAGTTTCCGAATTTATTTGAGCGACTGAGGGTGGGGAGGTCTCCTTCCCCGCTTCAAGAGTTGAACTTGATTGATTAAAGTTCACTTCAATTTGTGTTTCTGAAGACAATTTTTGAGATAATTCGAATTGAGTTTTAGAAGATATCTTCTGATTAAATTTAAGTTTAGGTTCAGAACATGATTTCTGAGTCAAGTCAGGTTGAACAGTTGAATTTGAGGGAGTGGAGTTAGGTTTATCATTTATAGCAGAAATGAGGGTCTGTCTTGATATACAAGGAGTGGCATCTTCCCTGAGACGGCCCTCCCTTAATGGTTTCCCTGAGAATGAGCTGAATCACAAGTTCGCTTGATCTGGCCATGTTTGCTGCAATTATGGCAAAACTTGGCCCATTTTGTTTGGCAATTTCTCCACCTGTGGTCGGAGTCACCACAATTATAGCAAGGTGGTTCGGCCTTTGGTTGGATTCCCCGCCCTGGAGGTGGGCTCCTTCTGTTGTGAAAAGGCTTATTTGAGAACTGCGCCGCACTCGTCTTCTAATGATTCTTGCCTCTATTGGTATTCGAATTGGGTCTATTATTATTATTTCTAGATTTCCCACCAATAGCCGAGTCAGACTCACCATGTGATGAGGCCTTGGCGCCTAATTTATCCACCAACTTCACCAATGACTGAAGAGAGAA
Source organism: Belonocnema kinseyi (assembly GCF_010883055.1). Classification (NCBI taxonomy): domain Eukaryota; kingdom Metazoa; phylum Arthropoda; class Insecta; order Hymenoptera; family Cynipidae; genus Belonocnema; species Belonocnema kinseyi. The sequence goes on along the minus strand of NC_046657.1, from coordinate 20,814,269 downwards.
ACTGGCATCGTTCGAGGTGCTTCCATTAGTATTTCCATCAGCTGAGCGAGCAAGTTTAGTATTTTTGGCATAAGCCAATTCAGGGAAGAATGTATCTTCCGGGCTATGTGGTGAACGCTTTCCTTTATCTAAATTCGCCGTGATTTCCACTTCTACTGCCTGCAACGTTAACTGATTACAATCAGAAAACTTGAAACGGCGAATAGACCTTTGAAGATCTGGTTCGAGATTAAGATGGACTCGGTCCATTTGTTCTTTCATGGTAACCGGTCGTTCAAATTTTAAGAATAGACCCTGCATGCAGGTTAGAAATTAGCGGTCCTTTCATCACGATCCTGGTAACGAGTGACAATTCCTCATCTGTAAGGCCTGAGACCGAACGCCCGTCCTCCTCTCTTGTTAAAAAGTTTTCTGCGCTTGTCTCATTATCCCCACTGAAAGTGACTCCCCAATTCTTGAAAATAATGTCCACGGTCCAATTTGGGCCCTGGATTGGAAGTACTGCGTGGGAGGGGGCATAACCACTCTTGACTGAAAGAGGTGTGCAAAAATGGACGAATACGGTGGTATGTGGACGGAGGCAATTCAAAGGTGGACTGCTGAAATGGGGTGTTACATTGCTGTGGTTCAGCTGCGCCAGGTGCCAGCGCCACAGGGTGTGTCCCTACTCCGGAGGTTGTCACTCAAACACTGTAAAGTGTTCTGTGGAACGGCGACCTATCGTTTAGGCCCAAGCCAGAATTCGAATTTGGAACAGTACTGGCTACTGAAGACAAATGTGGGTTATCATAGTGCACCCAAGAATAAGTGGGGAACCGTGAAACGCCCCTGTAGTGATTTGGAATATATTCGGGGTCCCGGACCCCACTACAGCCCAACGGACTCGATGCCGTATGATTCGTTGATGTCATTACCGGCTGTGTATAACAGAACGCGGAGGACTTACTAGTAACGCACGTATGAATGCTAGTCGCACCGGAAGATGCCGTAAAAGGGTGTGACTCCAGGAGCCCAATTTTAACTTTTCCCCGCATACTAATCGCTGGAGACTCGCATAATCTTCGAACGGTACCTAAACGTTCCTCGTCAGGGTCCGCCTCACTACCAATTCGAGACCCGACTTTCCCAGTATGGGGTAAAACTCGCCCCACTATTTCCTCAATTGTCCCCCGTAGCTCGACCGAGCGATGCCCGTTGCCCAACCCCAATCCCAATTCGTAATCAGGTTGCTGGGATACTTCTGGGACCAAAATTGTCCTTCTTAGAGACCGTAGCACCCGAACACGTAGAATGTTTAAAGGTCCCGATATATCCTCCCCCCTATCGACCAAGTATCGCCTGAAATCGTCTTCAGACATGGATAGCACGTAGGGTGGTATCTCGATATCCCGTTCGCCCGACATTTTTAATTCAAAAGAACGGTTCAATGGGGCACAAGAAATTCAAATTGCACAGGGATAACATAATAAATTCAAAGCATAATAAATTAATCATTAAGGGGGGGGGGGGTATGGTTAATTCGATGGAAAAAAGGCATATTTTTGAGAATTTATTTTGGCTCTACTGTTAGTGTTGGTTTATTGAAAAAATTTCTATATTATAATACAATAATCGAAGATAATTTTTATAAATTTTCAAAGGGAAATATCCATAATTGGCCAAATGGCGGTAGTTCTCCTGAGACGCCTTGAAAAAAGATAAGTTGCGGTGCACGCTCTAACTTATGGCAGAATCATCTGAAACATAAAAACCAAAAAAAATTCGTTAAAGGAAATGTTCCTCGAGGTAACGACGAAGAGATATTCTTATTTTTTCGATTTTTCAATTTTTGGCAGCACTTAAAAGTGAAAAACTCGATTTTTGCTGAAAAAATGGACGAAATTGTTATTGTAAAATGGATGATTGTTTAAAAAATTTAAAAAACGCTTCGTCACTACCTGGTGAATCGTGTAAAGATGTACTGTACAAAATTTCAAAACGATCCATGCAGTAGATCTTGAGTTATCGCGTGCACGGACTCAAAACATGACAAGTTTCAGGAAAACGCTTCAAAGTTTTGCATACTAAAAAATTCGATATAAAACTCGATAATCTTCCTATACTTACACAGAATCGTCGATACCAGGTCCATAGAGTAATGAGCAGTCATCCTGGTAATCAAGAGCTTCTTTTTGTAGTTGCCTACGTAAAACCCTACCTTCCTTACTGTCGCGGGCCGCTTGCTCTTCTGCTCTACTAATTCACAATTCATCAACTGTTCGCGCCCATTCGTGAGAACTTGGCCCGGTACGGATGTGCATCTCTTTCATAAATGCTAGCAAAGTAAGGGAACCTTCATTGAAAGTACATGCAGCTACATTAGCTGCAATCTCAAAAATTGTGGGTCCGGATGCAATAAGGGCACATAAAATTTTTTCGTGCGAAAACGAAGTCCCCTGGAGGCTTTAGAAAAAATTGTCGAATTTTAATTTTCA
>NC_046657.1:20808041-20811695 GCF_010883055.1 Belonocnema kinseyi | reverse complement strand
TCCATATATATCTTTTGAAAATTAAAATTCGAAAATTTTTTCTAAAGCCTCCAGGGGACTTCGTTTTCGTACGAAAAAATTTTATGTGCCCTTATTGCATCCTTGCTCAAGTCCTCATAAACGGGCTTCATAGCTTCCAGAACGATAGTAGGAAGGGCTGTGTAACTGTGTTTGAATGATTCTAGAGCATCTGCAGCTGCAGCTTGCTACCACTCGCACCAGGAATCTTCGCCGCTCGGACATTTCTCATGCTGTGGTTTTTTGTCGGTTGAACTGTAGTGATGAAAAGTTGCCCATATGGCATTTTTCATTTTCTCAACAGAATCGTGATTACGTCTGATAGCTAATCCATAGTACACAGTCAATTTGTCGATCATTTGAGCAGTGAGCTTTCCTTTTCCAGAGAGGCTTTTTCTATTTACGATTTTTCCGGTCTTGGTTTCTGTATCAACTACGCTGTTTTTTACAAGTTCACGAAGACGCGTTCCCATTCGCTTTTGGACATGCCCTATGCATTCTTTTTTATTTATTACAAAATTCTCACCGTGCGGTTTTGCGTTGACAACACCGCTGTATGTCTTCAAGTCACCATCCCCGATGTAGTTACGGAATTTCACTCCAAAATTTTCCAACGATCTTTGAAAGGATGTGAAAGGATGTTTTTTTTTCGGTCGGGACAAATTGTCACTAGTCTTCTTGCGATCTTCTCTGCTGATTTTTCGAGGCATTTTAGTAATAATCAATTTGATTGCAACACAATTAAACACCGATACACTTCCTTATACACGAGAACGCAACGATCACCGAAGAAAACGGAGAAAAACTTTTAGCTTTTGTTCAGCTAAGCATACAGCGATAAACTGATGTTTATGCTGAGACCCGAATGTATAAAACAGTACCTCAAAAGACGCTTCTACCTCGAACCGAATGTACACAGAGAGAAAAAACGAGGTAATTTGTTTCGTAGAATTCCGGCATTTAAAACCTCGATCGTCACCGAGATAATAAATGCCGTCCAGCGAGACAAAATACCTCGATGACCGAGATTTATTATGCCGACGAAGCGTCGAGCTATTTTATCTCGACCAGGCGGCATATATTACCTCGGGCAACCGGCCTAAAACACGCTGGTCGCCCGAGGAATGAAATGTCTCATGTTTCACGCATCAAAACAATGACTCAAACGGTTTTCGCTTATTATTTTTTGTGCTATAGTTAATGTACTGATTATTATTTATTTATTTATTTATTAACTTATTGATGACGATTTTTAGAAAAAGAACGAACGTATAATAATCAGTGCATTAACATAGCACAAAAAATAATAAGCGAAAAACCGTTTATGCTGGCGAGCAGGTATAAAATCACGGCCGAGAGCAATGGACGCTCAGATATTCATAACTCCGTCAATTCTATTCCGATCACCTTGACATTTTGACACAATATTCTTGAGATAGTGAGCATTCATAAAAAAATAAAAAAATGCAAAAATAAAAGTTTAAATACTATACCCCCCCCCCTTAATACTAACTATTCATACACCCTCTCATGTCTTTTTATCATCCCTACATCAAAGGACAAACAAACAATTTTTAATTGATCCATACTCTTACTATTCAATTCAATGATGACTGACAAGAATTATGTCAAGATTATTTAATTTGTAATCCAATTGCACCTCAGTTTTGTCTGTTTATCCTTGCTACATCAAAAATGATAAATACACCATTTTCAACTGACCAATAACCGCCACTATTTAAACCAAGGATGTTGGGACAAGTGGTCTTGAGGTTATGTCAGTGTTCCAACAATTCACTTCCAGTTCAATTTGTTTGTTGATCCTTGAAACTTCAAAAAGGATAAACAAACAAGCTGCCCATTTTTAAATTCAACTTTTTTTCACTCAATAGTTTCATGGAGCTGTCAAATAATTTTTCCTTTTGGTATTTAATTCGAACTACCTATTTCCCTGTTCTGAATTAAGTCAAAATAAATTTGAATTGCTTCACAAACTCCATTTTAATTGAGTTATTTTCCATATTAAAATATTTCATTTCTTGTCATTGAATTGTATCCAAAGCAATTTTTCAAGTTCAATTTACAACTTTATTTTGTTTTTCAACTCCATTTTTATTTTATTAAAAAAAAACAATTGAATTTATTTGTCCAAAGTAATTAAGGGTTTTTCACTTAACTCCAATAATCCAATTTGAATTGCCGTGTGGTGATTCATTCTGTGTTATCACACTTCACCTCAAATCTCAAAACAACTTTCTGAATATAATTGGAACTTTATTTGTTCCGATTAATTTACTAAGGAATATTTTTTTTTCTGCATTTCCCATTTTGAGTTTTAATAAAATTACGTAATTAGTCTAAATATTTATTTCGTGATTGGAACTTTGATAATTTCCAATTTTATTTTCCTTCCTATAGTTTCTAAGCTTTAGGGTTCTTTTTTAATTTTATTTGTTGTTCGCTCACTTTTGATTTTACTTTATCATTTGTAATTTCTAATCAATTTAATTTAAAGTAGGCTTGTTACCACTCGAGCTGTTACTCAACTAGATAATCGAGGGATGACTCACCATCTGTTGTTCTGGCGACAACAACAACTTTCTCTGCTAATTGGAACTTTTATCGTTCCAATTAAGTCATATTACATTTTATTTTTCCCATGCTTAAAATTTTTACTAGATATTTATTCAAGATTGGAATTTATAAAATTTACTACTTTCAATCTTGAATCTTCCACCTAACCTCCCTTCCTCGTCATTCAGTCCCATACAGTGGGCGTCATTTATAATTTGGTTTTGCCCAATTATTCATTTATATCGTATAAGATTGATGCATAAAAGAGGGGTTAGCGCGAGATTGATTGGCTCACTCGAGAGTAATTTATTAAATTTTTTTTCATTATGCTTCGCCTACAATTTACCGCAGTCATAGATGAATAGGGGGTGAAGACCCCATAACTTAGATTGGAACTATAAGTTCCAATCAACCCTAACCACGAATCCCTGAATTTACTTTACAATACAAAAGCCTGACCTTGTCAGAGGTCAGCAACTAACTAATTTCAACGGCTTGTACCTACTATTTCAGCTGAGGAAATCTTTCGGCTTCGTTCGCCCTAAGCGAAGTAAATGGTCATGCTAAAAAAAATTGATAAGAATTCCATGTTAGCTTTCTATAGGTGTACGTTAACCTAAAAAGAAGTGGGGTCAAATTCTTTTCATAAAAACATTTTTCATGAAGATGGATAAACATAAAAAACTGGTGATTTCGACCAGTCCTTGCTTTTAACAAGGACTTGTCGGAGAGTAAATTACGTTTTTGTCCTTTCTATCATTTACTGTCCATCGTTACTATTATAATTCACTTTCCGGCTTTTAAAAATGTAACCAAAATTTGGGAACTTCTGCAATTTTCTTCCCATTTTTTTGTTAAAAAAGTCATCATTTTGATTGAAAATTATTCTTTTTCGTTTGAAAATTTACGTATTTAGTAGAAAATGAATATTTTTGTTTTGAATTGAATAATTTTTTAATTTATGTAGGACCGGGGAACTCATTAAAATACACAAAACTTCTGATACTCAATGAAAAGTTTATTAAAATTAGAAAAGCAACTTTCAAAAGAAAAGATCCTACT
>NC_046657.1:20801154-20807941 GCF_010883055.1 Belonocnema kinseyi | reverse complement strand
CTCTACTCTACTCTACTCTCTGTAAGTGACATTTAGCGACATCTGAACAAATTAAAATTCAATTAATACTTTTAAAATAATAATATTATCATATCCCACATTTAAAATTCAAATATTTTCGTAAAATGGATAACTATTACTTTTTTCTTTGAAAACTTATATTTTCTGTTAAAAAATTCAACTATTTGGTTGAAAAATCATGCACTTCATCAAATTTGTAACTAATTTTTGTTTTTTCTAACAAAAAAGAAATAGTTTAATTATCCGTCAAGACTTTTTCAGTGCAAAATGATAATTCTCTTTGATTCATATACAATTTACACTGCAACTAAAAGTTAAACAATCGTTTATTTTACTGTTTATGTTTTGAGGTTAAGCATCGCCAAGCGCGGCGTCTGTTTAGTCCAAATTTGAGACACTTCTATACATTTATGTATAACGATAAGAAATAAAATAGTAGTTTTACGTGCAATTTTCGATTATCAATCAGTATCCAAAAAATCAGTCAGCATTCGCAAAAATTCAAATCAGAGTATTCACGAGAATCACAATAAAAGCATCCATAACTTCAAAGAACAACGAGTCAAGCGCGTTTTGCTACAATAAACTTGTGATTGTACTCACAGACAGACTGTACAGTATACACACATTTTTAAAAGATAGTGCCGTGGTGACTAAAGGGACTGATAACGATTATTAATCGACCAAAAAATTGCAAAATGTCTAAAAAAACATTTGTCCTAACGTTCATTAAGTTTATCATTAATTCCAAAAATATTTAGTTTTTATGATTTTTAATTGATATTATTTAAATAACTAGAAATTTTTTAAGTTATTTTAAAATTTCTTGAATTAAAGTATTATTGATAAAATTCAATTCCCCCCCTCTATCATTCCACACAATACTGTTAGTGTATTGTTACGTCCTACGAGATGTAACTTACCTTGTATTTTATTTTATTCAAAGCGGGTCCTCGTTTTAGAATCTACTTTTAAATAAACTAGAAAACTGGGATGAGGATGAGGATAACTACCAGATACAATAAATAAATCAAATATGTTATAGTCCCAGAGCTGGCTACATAAAACAGCATCGATAAGGTACACGACGTTTGAGCTTGGAAACGGGGGGCCCGTAATTAGTATATCACTAATTTAGTGGACTAATTTAGGGAGGACGGGATTTGTTATCTACTTCCGTAGATGGAACAGTTGATGTTTTCACATTGTCTACTTCCATTAATTGTGACATTGTGGTAAAGCAAAAGCTTTAGATGTTTATCTGCAGCAATAACTTGCGCATAAAACTGAAAAAATAAAATAATAATAAAAAATAAAAATAATAATAATAAAAAAAATAATAATAAAATAAAATAATGAATATTTATTTGCGTATTAAGAGAATTTAAATATAAAGATCAGATCTGATAAACGTTTCCTGATAAACCTCCGAATTGCTTTAAATCATTTGATTCCTTGGTTTACTTACAAAGTTCCCTTTTGTAGAGAGTAGAGAATTCGCCCTCTCGTTCCTTGAATCGAAAGTAGCCCGTCCTTCTGTTGGCATCCTGTATGGTTAACCGCAGGGGGTGGATGGCGCTGAATATGGCTCTGCAGGCTGAGATGGTAAGGTCAGCGTATCGGGGCTGCGTTGTCCCTTTGTGACAGGTGTTCTCGACTCGGAGTTCCACACAGAAGCTATTCTTCGTAGATTTTTAGATTTAAATGGTTGACGGGCCAACACTGTTGGACCGGAGTTTAGGGTTTCGAAGATTCTTTACAATTTGGATTTGTCTGAGACTGAACTGAGACTGGGGTAAAGACTGAAGCTGTAGTATAATCGACTAAACAGGAACAAACTAAACTGATTTCTGCTTCCAAATCCGCTGTATTTATTCACAAGATCCCTTCTTAGATTCCCGTAGGGGTGAGTGGTTTTATAAGTAGGGATTCCTCTTTGGTACAATCAGCATTGTTAATCAATTAGGTAGAAGAGTGGTAAGGCCCTAGTTGTCCAATGGGCGTTGAGAATTATGTATATGCCCATATATGGAGAATGTCGCAGTAACCGTAATGCCTAGTATCCCTTCTAAAGTACCATGGGGGTAATTAATGTGATAGCCAATCGATGATTAGGAATCTTGATGTGCCTAAATATGGAGAATGGCGCAGTTACCAAAATATATGGTATCCCTTCCTAGGTGTGAACGGCTCACCCTCCTATAGCTGTTATCTTTATTAAGCTGTTTGTACGGAGGTCAGAATGGCTCAATGATGTACATGTGGTGTAGGTACCAGCATTTTGTAAATGTATGGGACTGAAAATCTGGTCTGTTTTCAGTGTAGGCTTGCTGATTAATTTATGGCTCTTCAGTTAGTATATAGTCTGCTGGTTTTGTTAATTATGCGAATATTTATGTGTATCGCTTATTTTTGTTTACTGTGATGTGTACATACGTATAGATACCAGCATATTGTGAGCGTATGAGATTGAAAATGCAGCTGCCTTTTCTGATTTCCTTGTCAATTAGTTTATTGCTTTTTAATTAACGTATGACTGTTTCTTATGCAAAAGATGATGCGTAGATTTTCTTGTGCTGTTGGGTTAACCTTACATTTTTGCGTCGTTTCTTTACAAATCTGATCTTCACGAATGATTTTAACAATACTTGATACCCCCCTGAGTAATCAGAAGACATATTATAAAATAAATTCAAGGGTTGTAATCAATGGGAGTCATATCTTGTGTTCGAGTGGTAAAATTGAAGAACCGGAAATGGAAAGTGAAAGGTCCGCAAGAAGGGAAGGGAACCGAGGGTTTCGCGGATCGTGCCCGAAGGGAAAAACGCGGAGAACTCGCTCGTAAGTCACCATCTAAGGGTAGTAACTCCCGAAACGAGCCCTACTCCTAGGCCAGATTTCCAGACGGTGCCGCACCAATTGCAAAAACCTGGCGGACACTCCACTTACCTGTCGGTTCCTCGGATTGAGGGCCCACCGATGTCCTTGTTACGGTGGTAATCCTGGGGTCCTGGTAGGCAACCGAAGATCGTCTGGTGTGTCTATCCTGAATCCTGGATGGCTGTTGTAGATGACGTCCAATGTGGGTGGATGCTGAGGGATGAGCTCCGGTTTCCAAATTTTTGATCGGGTATTTTAAGATTACAAAACGATGCTTAATGGCAGGCAAATCGTTCCCTACACACTGTGCAGGTAACGGTCGTCAATTCTGCCCGCACTTCGGTCTCCCGCTCATTCATACCCACCAAACGACGCTTTATCGCCGACACGCCGTCTGCCGCCCATCACGTCGGTTTGGTAATGTGCCAGATACGTTTGTTATGCATGTTCTTACCCTAATGCCCTCGCTCCACGCTGTGTTGAAGAGTATATCTTTAAGACAGCCTGTATTGAATACAGCGTGTAGCTGAGTGAAAACGGTGTTTAAGACAGGCTGTGTTAAACACACTCGAGTTCGAGATTAAAGACAGTTCAGGGCTGCCTCCCAAAGAATATTTTGCAGGAAAAAGAAAGGATTTAAAGTGAATGTGAGAGTACGCGGCAATGTCGGCAAAAGAAGAACAACAAAGTTCTTTTCAATTGAAAAACTAAGTATAAATTAATAATCATATAATAAGTAATCTTTGAGAGAATCCTCATAACCCTTTGGAATAGTTAAAGAAATCCTAACCTAATTCAGGCCTTCAATCCTTTTATGTTGCATTATAAAGGTTCAGATACAAAGGAAGAATCGACGCATGACTAAATAACGATAGCATAAAATTATTAAATCTTAACATTAATGAATCGTAGAATGCCAATAGAAATTATTTTAGGTTAGTCGGCCTCATTCGAATGTATTCATTCAGAATTTTAACGAATGTGGAATGGTAGATTTGAAGTACCGAAGTACCGCTCACAGGTGACATATTAAAATGTGGCCATCGGATTTGATTTTAATTCTTTCAATCTGCAAATGACAGATACGCAATTCAAACCGGCATGCTTTCTATCGGTTCTTTTTTCCTGGGTATCGTGATCTGAAAATGATTCCCTTTATTTTGTTAAAAGGAGGCTAATTTACTCCGGGGAAGGATGGTAAGGTTTGGACACTTTGGTCTTTGTTAAGATGTTGAGTTTATTTGGTCAGAGTTTCTGCCTCAAGAGTACATAAGAGAATACAGATGAGCCGCGAGGCCATTCAGGTTTTATACAAGATTATGAGTCATCCAATGACGTAAATGGTGGCCTTGAGCACAGTATCTAAAAAAGCATTGAACATTTTTTACAGCTATTCACTAAATGTTTAGGTGCTGTATAGAAGACACTGTAAAAATTTCTTTCGGAATTTTACGATACATGTAGCGGAAGTTTTTTTCTCAGTTACATGTTTCGGAAAATTACGAAACAGTTCGTTATTTTCAGTAGCACTAACGGCATCGTCTTTCCGGTACATTATTCATAAGAACTCTTGGAATTTTATGTTACCATTACTTAAATCAGCTGCGTTGTATAGCTGGTCAGGAAGGGTCACGGTGTGCCGGTGTGTTTATCCTACGTCCCAAGCACTTATACAAGGATTAAAGTGCTTCAAATTTTCTGCAAAAAAAATCGAATTTTCTTTCTCTAAAAGCTTAGGAGTTATGGTGACAAGAATTCGATCTTAAGCGAATAATTTGAAGGAAAGAATATATTTATATAGTTATGGGGAAATGTCTTATTTTCAATGCATATCTGGTAACAACGTCAAAATAATTAATTGAAGAACACTTGATTTCGAGTAGATCTAAAAAAACATTGCTCTAGCTCTTATAGAACCAAAATTATGGCCTTTTGAATATAACCCTTTTTTTATGAAACTTTGTTTAACATCAATTTTATAAAAGAAATTTGTCGTTTTTCAAAAGAACTCATTTCCTCTGCAGTTTATGTGAAAGTTGCCAATATGTTATTTAAAAGTGACTTAATTTTGAGTTGATCTAAAAAGAAAACAATGCTCTAGATAGTTATTTCATAAAAAAAAATAATATATTTAAAAAAAAAAAATTTTTTAAAACTGATTTTTTCCCGAAGTTTTTTACCATTTTTCAAAAATATTGAAGGGTTTCAGTTCTTCTAAGATGTTCAGCACCTGCAGCCTTTTTCGGATGCCAAACCGAATGGTTCGAGCCAATAAAATTCAACGATTAACTTATTTTTATTTGTAGACATTATATGAGGCATATTTATTCGCTGTCATTCTTCTATAATCCTTAGAGAATGCACGCAATTTTCATGGCGAATCACTACAAGAATTCGAGACGAGGGATTCTCTGCGTCTAACACAAAGATTAGAAAAATATGGAGGCTAGAAGTAGGTTAGATTCCCTAGATTTCTTGCATATATACTTACTTTAAATCACTTCAATGTGCACGCTGCCAGCTGCGTAAGAATTCCTTACTAGCGAGTTACTTGCGAAGGGAATTAATATGTAGAAAGAACTAATTTAATTACCGTTAAGAGCGAAAAAGCGGAAACAGTTTGTTTAACCGCAACACCATTAAAAATTCTACTTTTAATCGCTATCGGGAAACCGATTTTTGAAATCTGTAAAAGTCTAGCGTCAGCATTCTCGATCGATTTTCTTGTAACTAGTTCACTTTTTTACCCATATTCATAAGCTCAATATCTCGGGAGCATGTTTTCATTCTTCTTTTTAACCCTCAAGCCACAAGGTGAAGATCCATGACATAAAAGGCAAGGTCGGGTTGTATCCAACCCAACGTGTTTTTTACTACGAATTTAAAAGTAAACTGAATGAATATAACAACAATTCGTTCAAAAAAGTATATTTGAATAAATTCAACTAGAATTTGTTAGGAAAAGTATATTTTAAACTTGTAGATACTGAAAAAAACATGATATACTTAATGCACTTCTGGTTATTACTAAACGCTAGGTATCAGATGACATGTATGACAATATTCCGACTAAACATCAAATCAGATCTGGCCTCCATTGCCAGTAGCACTATCACAAGTCGGACAAATCACTCTTTTATGTTCTCCACACAAAGATTTATTGCACCTACCACAAAATGAATACCCCTTTCTGTCTTTCTTGGGATCACAAAAATCACATCTTTTGATTTTCTTCTGTCCTGCTGGCTGTCCTGATTGACTGCTGGTTGCGCCCACATCGATTTCTTTTCCCAAAACTTTTCCAATTACTGACCGTAATTCTCTGGGAATGCGAGGGTTTTGGAATCTCATTTCCATCAATGGTCGCGTCAAGGCAAAAGCTAAGTTTTTTAGAAAGGCATTGCGCGCATTGTCTGGATAAATCTCTTTCTTTGCGTTGCATTTGTACAAAATAAAACTGTTGACTGCTGCGATGTCCAGGACTCCATAAAAATATCTTATTGGTCATCTCAACGTTTTCCTGCCGTGTAATGTATACTATTTTTCTTCCTATCCGGCCGAAAATTCGTCGTTTAGTTAAAATTTCCAATCAAAAGCGCGTGAGACACGTAAGACTCGTCTGCTATGAAGTCGCGGCCATGTTTTTATTTCCTTCCCTGCAGCTAAGTCAGCCGACATAACCTACGCGTAGCCAGAAGCATGATATAATTTTTTATATGGCAGAAAACAAGAAGCTGAAGAAGCGAAGGGTTTTCCAGCAGCCGCTAACATTTACGACCCGAGGGAAGCGAGGGTTGTTTTTTTAAATTTTTTTTTAATTTAAAAAATTTTTTAAAATAGATAAAATTTTGATTTTAATGCCAAAAATTAAGAATAATTAAATAAA
>NC_046657.1:20796418-20801054 GCF_010883055.1 Belonocnema kinseyi | reverse complement strand
AATATCATATTTCAGATAAGGACCAGAACAGCGGCCGGGCTACGAACAATGCATCCATTGACGTAGCCGGCAGAACGGCCTCTACATGCGTAAACTCCTGTAAAAACGAAAGTATTGTAAATATCCTTTAAAAAATTTAACAGTATATTCTTAAAAGACTATACTTTCGAAATATAAAAAAAAATCGATTTTTTGAAAATTCTAGACCACCGGAACCCCTTAAATGGCTCAAAGGTGATTTGCCTGATGATTTACTTTATGTAAATAAATAATCTGTTTTAATCATTTTTGGGTTTACGTTGGACCCGGTACCCGGACAGAGCAAGTAAAAGCAGAAACCGAGCAACAAGCCAGTGTAAGCTAAACCGACGGACCGCCTAAGTTGTCTCTGCAACAATTAGATGCTTAGTGAGCTTCCTCGGTCGCGATTCCGGCTTGTTTATAGTGCGTAACAATTCACCTCCAGAAATGGGCATATCTGGACTATCGTTGTGGACAAACAATAAAGACAACAATATCATTTGTATCTATAGCGTGGGTCCAAGTTAGTTTTTCCAGTAAGTTCCAGCACACGTATGTATAAACACGATATGGCTTTGCCGTAATGCTGTTCCCAAGTATCTTACTCATACTGAGAAGAAGGTAAAATATGCGAGCGCGAGGAGCGAGCAAAACAAAGAGAGGCCCATATTGCAGGAGCACATCGTCGCGAGCTTAGCTCCAGAATAGCACGATTAGAGCTCCACGCCGTGGAGATAAAACCCTTCACCTATGTGACATATGTGTCACACCTCGTGCGAGTCGCACGCCTGCCGATGAAGTGCATCTCTTCTAAGAGTAGCATAAACTATTAAAATCATAATTAATTTTGGGATAAGAAATATATACACCTTCTCTGATGAGAATTTATAATAAGTAAATATAAAAAAATATAAAAAATATGAACATAAATATACCAAAATATGAAATACTAAATAATATGAAGGTACGCATACGAAACAATTGAATAAAAGATCAAGAATTCTTTATGTTTTATTTCATGAAGTTATATTCAGTTCATTTCAATTCAATTCATTCTTTCTTTGGTGCTACATTTCAGTTTTACACCTTCACTCGCCTTTTCTCCTTCATTAACAATATGAACACTTACAAATTAGTTTAATTACAACTATTTATATAATGACATTCAATATTTCCTCTATCTTGCCCAGATTTAAACACAAGTCTTTGTCCACTTCCTTCTGTAAATCTGTCAGTAACTCCTTCCTCCAGTCCTTCTGTCTATTCTTTTCTCTCCAACTTCTCCACCATTCTGTACCCGGTGTTTTTAACTTTTTTATTACTTCTTCACACTCGATTACATGTTGTACTGTTTCCTCTTTGACCTGGCAAGCCCTGCAATTTTTGTCTTTGAAGCCTTTCTTTCCTTTCTTTACCGCATCTCCACATCTTCATAGAGCCCACACTTCCTTCTGTCTCCCCTTTAGTTTTTCTTTTTGCCAGTATGTCTCCATCTCTGTATTCTTCTTAATCTCTTTATAATAGCTGCAGAAGCTGGATTGTTCTATTTTTTCCAAATCTTTCTGTATGTCTTGGGCTTCTGCTATCATTTCCAGCTCAACTAATCTTGTCACAATTTTTTCTATTGGTTTTCCTTCTCCTATCATTTTAATTATTTGTCCGTCTCCCATATTTTTCATTGCTTCCTCCAACGACCTCCCCCAGCTGGTTGGATTGCCATTCCTAATATTCCTTATTTCCTCCTTTATACACTTTCTTGCCAATCTATCCTCCTCCATAGAGAGTACCTTTATTATAAAAGCCCCAGCCCTTCTTCTTGCCTCTATTTTCACACTCCTTCTCCCTGCTTCCATCTTCCTTCATGAACTTGTAATTTAAAGTCATAATCACCCTTGTAGAAAAAAACGGGCATCCTAAATCTGTAAATGATTTTATGATTTTTTTTCATATAATGCTCGTGGAAAAAGTGAGATTTTACTTAACCTAACTTTTAATTTTCTGCTATGCAAAAATATATATATTAATATTTTTCGTTACTTACCAGTTTCTTTAACATAATTCGTGGTACGCAAAGTAATATAGGCTCAAATAGACCCGAAGAATATAATTTCGGTAATTTCACAAGCATTTTGAAAACTCCGTTACTTTTTTGTCTGAAATGTTTCGCAAACTTCTGAAAATTTTTAACAGTGATAATTTCTATTTTAATTAATTTGTACGTGGATTCTTTCCTTAACAGCACAGAAAAAAACTGAAGTTTCCATTGATACCCATTTTTGTTTCCAAAGAAGCTGCAACAAAAATGAACCGCACTTGCTGAAAAAGAACCCAAAACGATAAATGAGCTCTAAATGATACCACACTTCAAGTTCGAAAGGATCTCAAATGTAATTGAGCCTATTTTTCACTTTACCCACTTGGACATTATTTTTAATTAATAACACAATATTTACCTTAAAGCGCACATGTCATCGAACTCTGATGGACATAGCGTAATGAAAATAATTAACTTATAATATTTATTACTGCAATTAAAATAGATATAATGAATTGATAAATATCATTTGCAGGTGATGTAGCAAACTTGTACAGTATGCATTTTGATACTGCATATGCAGTATCATTTTTCATAACTTTTAAGAGTAGGTTAAAAATGGGTTAGCTAAGTAATGAATTTTCACTTACAATCAATAAAATCGCGTTAAATTTCCAATTATGAATTGACCAATGATTTTAAATCATGGTAATTTAAAGTTGGTACAGACTTAAACCAATTTTGTATTGAAAATTATAAAATTAGTGAACCTTAACAAGTAAAAAGAAAAATGAATAAATATTAATAGCTGTTGATGCTGTTCTGTTCAAGTGCGCTCTTAACCAGCCCTGTGCATCTGAAAACAAAATGGCGATCCCTTAGTGTCCGAAGTTGGTTAGTTCCTAATATCTTCAGCGCGGCGCTAGTTGTCCCATCACTCCCTGGTTTTGCAATGGGAGCAGGCTCCTTTTTTATTTTCTAATAAACAAAGTGTTATTTTCGTAAAAAAAAATTGAACTGAAAAGAATGTTACTCATTTTATATTTCAAAACAATTTTCCAAACGATGTATATAAATGCTAATGAAAACCATGAATTAAAACATTACCCAAAAAACTTGATAAAGTGGAACATTGGAATAGAATTTGAATAAAAAGTTTAATATAATCCTTTTTATACCTGAAAACGCAGTAAATAAAATTTATATCAATAAAATATATAAATAGTTTTATAAAAAAAGTTTTAACAATATACAAGTTCATACTTAATATTTGAGGGTTTAGCGAGTACTTACCCTATTGAATATATTGAGAAAAATGTAATTGAAATTGAAATAAATTTTTATTCATGAACATACAACATAAAAATATTTAAAGAACATTAAAAATAGTTTATTGAATAATTCAAATTGTTGAAAAAAAAACTATTTTTCAGAGGAACAAATATAAATTATAATTTTGTGAAACGTCCAAGACGTAAAATTAATCGATGTTTTAACATCATTGCTTTAAATACTTAAAAGGATATAATGATCAAAGAGAGCAATTCAAGAAATTAATTTTTTTATTTTTCACTGATTATTAAATACAATGGTTTCAAATATAAATTTAGTTAAATTCAATTAGAAATACATTATATCCATTATATATTCATAAGCGGGAGTAATCACATGGTAATTTTAAACTTAGTACTTTTCAAATTTTTCTCCAGGGTTTTTCTTTACATTCCATTAATAATATTGTTAATTTGTTTTCGACAATACACTTTAAGAATCATATTTTACTTTTCATTCAAATTCAAATCGAAGATATATTCCACTTTGCCAGGATTATTGTACGACCATATAAATCATATTTTCTCTTTAGTACACTGAAAAAACTAGTTGGTTGGGACAACTAACAAAGTAGTAGGCCCAACTATTTTAGTTTGTAATATATGCCGCTGCTATTAAAGTGGTTGAGGCTACTACTTTTATTCGCAAGATTGGTAGTAGTTTCCCTTACTACTTTATTTGTTCTCGCTACAACTTTCGATTGTAGGTACTACTTTCAAGCAGCTGTGTTTACTACTTCACTTAGTAAGTCTTACTATTAACTTAGTTATTTTACAAATAAATTAGTTGATCTTACTACTTAAAGTAGTCATCCTTACTATTATATAATCTTATATAATATTACTATTCAATCTTATATTTTCTTACTATTTATATAATTATATTCATCCCACTGAAAAGCTGAATCGTCACGGTGATGTATTTATACAAATTAGGGTACCTTTTCACGGAAGCCTGTTTTGAAGTATTCGTTGAATTTATATGACACATCGAGTTCACATGTAGGTTATCAATCAAACAAATTTGACTTAATCCAACAAAGTAACTAAAAATAAATCCTATGAAATATATTCATTCCAAGATTATTTCAAAACAGACCTGCGTGAAAAGGTGCCCTAGGGCCTAGGCGTAGGCCTTAGAGGACGCCCTAAGGATCTATACGATGCTCTTCAATATTTTTCACGTGTTTACACTTTATACGTAAGGGAACGTTCATAAACCACGTAGCCAGATTATGACCAATTATTA
>NC_046657.1:20792641-20796318 GCF_010883055.1 Belonocnema kinseyi | reverse complement strand
TCAGAATCTGTTGAAGGGATGAAAAAAGAAATATGGGCAGCATATTATCATAAAAGTTCAACAGATGACAATCCCCAACACATGCATTGTCCTCCAGGTCCAACATCTTGGTGCAAGTGGCGTCAGAGTGAGGCTGCAGGTACTTTAGAAACCTATGAGCATCCACCTGCCCTGGATGATGATGCACAAGAGATATTGAAACCCATCTACGAAGATTTAACAGCAGATAACTTATTGGAAAGGATACCGCAGAAACGTCCTTAAATCTCCGTTTCGCCGCGTGTATCGTTGCCTGCTAGTTTGCTTTTCCATTTTTAAGAAAAAAAGTGGTGATATGGTCTGGCGACCCTGACAATAATTCATCTAGTATCAAGAAGTCTGACGAAGAAAGCCTGAACGAGGAATTTCATCAAGAAGACCAGTATAAATCAACACTATTTGCAATGGCCACGCGTGCACGTGCAAGCATGGTCATTATGCGACATTACAGTTCATTTCAGAAAAGTACCAATGAGTTGTATATCTACCCAATCAACCCATACAGCATGGAACTAGAATTGGCCTATAGTTAGGAAAAAATATTTACTAGGGTGCTTGTTCTGCCCGCGGTGAGCGTTCGATTCAACGTACCGCGACACACCCAATAAAGGTTCATGTCTGGGGATGCTTCTCTCAGCGCTGCTTCGGCTGTTTTGAGCTATTAACAGATAATTTAAGTGCAAAAAATGCTCGAAATATACAAGCGTGGTATCTTAAGATCTGCTGAGAAGATGTATGAACCCAAAAATGACGATTAAGTCTTACAAGAAGACAACGAGCCGAGACCTTAAAGTAGCTCTGTCGACATATCAGAGAGATATGGCGCTCATTATGCATTGATTATGCAGAAATACAGGGCGAGAGTATGCCGATAAAGTGTCAGGCTAGTCTAGACAACAATGGGAACTGGAAAATTAATGAGGTGAGTGCATTCTGCCATTTTAATGTAATTTCAAGCTAAAAAAAAAAAAGAACAAAATATCTTCAAAACTTTCGGAGAAAACGTGACACCTCATAAGTGGAACAGACAACGCGTACACATGCTGCGAGATTTAGGAGTCACATATCGTTATCATGAAGATGCACGACAAATTAATTATTTGACAAACGTTTCTTTTTCATGAATATTACTAATCATCAAAATTTTCAGTTATTTTTAATTTCTAACGGCATCACAACTACTAATTTTTAATATACGTATTTTAATATTTTCCTCACTTATATTTAAAAAATGGTTGAAAATGTTCTTGATCAATCGAATTTATTTTTTTAACTTTCTTAGAAATGAAAAACATTATATATTTAAAAATTTTAAAAATTTAAATAATTTTAATCCTGAGATTGAAGACAGAGCGAATAATATTAAAAATTATATTTAAATTTACATACATTTTAATACCCAGATAACAAATCCTGAGCGCACGTTTTGCGCACGAAATGCTTGCAAGAATGAACCTGTCCTGCCATCACTTTGTGAACACGAACTTAGTGCGTGCAAATTTGCTTCGCCAATGGCAGGCATGATACAGGCACCCGGAGACGAAAATATGCGGCGCGCACTATGAATGCACTTTGCAATCTGCTGAAGTAAGTAATACAAATCAATAATTATTAGCTGATATAGACAAGAATTTTGAATTTAAGTTTAAAAAGCTGCAAAGAATCATGTTTGATAAGATAATTGAGTGCAAAATACAAAGATATAAAAAAATTAATGTTTCACTTTATATTATGTTTCTTATGTATCGGCGCCTTCTCGTAGTGGGCGCAAGACGCTTATTCGCTCACGTCATGTACCGTATGTGCTTCGGTCGTTGTTGTCATAGTGATATTGTATGCATTGATTGTGTTATTATTTGTGTTACTTTATGTATTTTTATCCCTAATTGCTTTAATCCAGGCAAAAGTGCCAGAATGATTATTCGAAAGGAATTGAATAATGAAAGGTCTCGTGTAAAATAAAGTGCGGTAAGTGTTTCATATAACCTTAAATTTTTTGTGATGGCGTGTGTTTGGTTTTTGTTTGTATACACGTGCGTAGTGACACTAATCTAAAATTCCAGCGGGTTCGGCTGCGAATCGAGATAAAAAATTTAATTTTTAGTTAACTCTCAAGCCACAAGGTGTGGATTGAATCCAACCCGAACGCACTTCAAACGTTTATTGCTCTTCCCCCCCTTAGTTTTCCGTCGCCATGCTTTAGGTACCCTTTCTGACAGTCGTGTTTGTGAAGCCCTAGCAGTGGTCATCGTTCTGCTCTGGTTCTCGTAAGTGTGTTGTCTAATCTAAAGGGAGTGACGCCAGCTACCGGGTTGCTCGCAACCCGACCTTGTTATTTACATACTAAGATTTTTTTCCGAAAACACTTTTTTTCCAGTTTTTCCTGTTCGCGACTTCCGTCATGTCTTTCAACAAATTACTTTATACACCCGAGGAGGTAGAAGTGGAATTTCGAAGACAAGAAGCAGAGTCTGAGGGTGAGGACAGCGAAATTGCAGAAGATATTTCTGAGACTGAGGACGAAACAGGTAGTATTACGAACAGTGACATTTGTGATGATGAAGTCGATTGTGATTGTGCTAAGGAAATCGAAAATGAAAATGGCAGTGAAGAGGATGAGAGTGAAGGAAGGAATGTTTGTTTATTACTGACGATATTATTAACAAGATTGTCCGTCACATCAACGAATCTATTGAAATATCGAAAAACCGGTTCACATCAGATCAATGGTACATACATCCTACTGATCCTACAGAGATCAGATCTCTAATAGGATTGTTTTACATGAGTGGTATCCTGAAAAATCGTGGTTTGAATCTAGAAGACATATTTTCACCCATTTGGGGACCTCCCGTGTTTCGTTGAACTATGTCTAAGAACAGGTTCGAATTCCTTGTTGCTAATATGAGATTTGATGACAAAAACACCCGAGATACACGCAAAGCAGAGGATAAATTTGCTGCGTTCAGGGAAATATGGTCTGTCTTCGAAGGTAACTGTTCCAGGTATTACAGCCCCTCGGAATACCTCACTATAGATGAGACTCTACTCAGTTTTCGTGGCCGCTACAGTTTCCGAATGTATATCCCGTCAAAACCGGATAAATACGGCCTGAAAATAGTCTCTCTATGTGATGTCCGAAAATTATACTTTATAAGTGGAATACCCTACGTTGGAAAGGAAAACCCTAAGAAAAAAAGGATTCACCGCTCTCTACACAGTACGTTCTCAACCTAACCGATAAAGTAAAAGGGAGTAACAGAAATATAACGTGCGACAACTGGTTTTCATCTCTTGGCCTAGTTGATGCTCTTCTTGAAAGAAAACTTACTTTTGTCGGAACCTTACGGAAAAATAAGGCTGAAATCCCTCCTTCAGTCCTTTCAAAAGCACCGATTGGTTCGTCACAGTTTTTATACCAAGATAACAAAATGTTGTTGTCGTACACTCCAAAGAAAAACAAAAAGGTGTTATTGATTTCCTCAATGCATTTTGCTGGAGATATAAATGAAAATTCCATGAAATCTGAGATAATAGACTTTTTCTTCCTATCTCGGCCGAAAATTCGAGTTTCTTCCCGGCGTATCTTTACCGAAACCTACCGTTCCTTCCCGCCCTGCGCGCCATCTAACGAATCG
>NC_046657.1:20791360-20792541 GCF_010883055.1 Belonocnema kinseyi | reverse complement strand
CATGGTTTCTTTCCTCTCATCCCTATAATGTTTTGAACGCTTTGCTTTATTTTCCTTTTCTGTTAGTGTCTTTCTATGGCTGTTTAATTCTTTTCTCATTTTTTCAATTTTTTGTTCAATGTCAGTGGAACCAAGACCACTATCACGCTCTTCAATGGCTGCTAGAAGTTGTTTTTCCAGAAGGCTTATTTTAGTTCTTAGTGCATCTTGTGCGGGGGTGGCATACACACGGTCCGTACTAGACATGGTCATGTTACTACAGTCTATTTTGTTGCATTGTATCTCATCCGCATTGACTAAGAGAACAGCAAATTATTATTACTTCTGCTGAATGTGTTTTCATATTTAAAATTAATATTACGCGAAAATTGCAGAAGACGACGACCAAAAAAAAAATGCAAACTCGTGAAAAAAAGAAAAAAAGCTCGACCGACTTCATCCAGTCGAATGCATGTGTATTAAAGTGCGTGAAACTCCCTCTTTTTCTCTTGCTATTCCCCGGATTTTTCATCGTTGTGTCTTTAAAACTAACTATCTGTATTTAAATCGTTGATTTTTTTTTTCAAACGCGTCGTAGATAATCATTCAAAAAAACAAATAATTTATTCATTTATCGTCTCCTAATTGTTATCTATATCTATGCGTATGCGACATCGAACTTTAAACGTGATCAAAACCTGACTAACAATCATAATTCGAACCAAAGAAAAAGAAGAACTCCGCTGAATTTTCATTTCACGATAGATTTTTAATAATAGAATATCTTACCTTCATTTGAGTTTATTGCTTGGGTAGATTGAGATGCAGATGATATTGTTCTAGAAGTAGGTGTCTCCGACAATGATGGCAAATTTACGCTTGATCCACTAGCTGTGTCGCCAGTATCATACTGTTTTTCCGATGTTTCATGATCTTGTGATCGCTAAAAAAATAAATGTTTACTCTGTCATATAAAATGAAAAATGGAAGATTGCACACGCGAGTTGAAAATCACGTCATCACGTAACATCTTAATTTATACAAATATAAAATGACATAAACTCTCTTACCTTTCGAATGAAAAAGCTTAAAAAAGCAGGATCCTTCTTTGTTTTCATTTGCAACAACTCTGTAATTTTATTCTCTACGTTGGCTGGATATGCATTTTTGTCTTCTTTCAACGACTTCCACAGATCGTTTAC
>NC_046657.1:20765170-20791260 GCF_010883055.1 Belonocnema kinseyi | reverse complement strand
GGGACCCCCCCCCCCTCGAAGAGGCTACGTAGTTTATGGACGTTCCCTAAAGGTTCAGATTAAAATGGCGATCATCGAAAACATGACGCGATATTTCGATGCGAATATCATTTTTCAGTTCTGCCAATATCGCCAAGGGGCAAAACTCGTAACCTTTACTACTTTTATTTCTTGGAAAATAAATTGCTGGTAAATGTAACTAATTTATTTGTTGTGACTACAATTACTATCCTTACAAATGTAACCTTCATAGGAGGACTAACGGCGACTTGTTGCCGTACAAAACTGGTTAGTTACTGTTACCATCGAAGTAGTTGTTGTAGCTTATACCAACTCTACTAATAAGGAGCTTCTTGTCGCAACTAACCATTTTTTTCAGTGTATTCATAGAAAATGATTGGAAAAGTATTTTGAAATGTTAAATGAGTAATATTGTTTTAATTTCAAGCATTTTTTCCATGGAAATAACATATGGTTTACTAGAAAATTAAAAAAGTGATTTAGTCCCATTGCTTTTCAAGTAAAAACAGGAAGTCATGGGACAACTAGCGCCGCGCTGGACATATTAGGAACTAATCAATCACTTGCAGGGTCAAGTTAAAATCTGAAATATGGAGAGATTCACAGGGCTGTCTAAACGAACCCATTTAGGTATCTACAGGTGTCTATTGGAGCTCAAGTTCCAAATGTCACCAACTTTCATTTGAGCCGCAACATGAGTGAGACATAAATAATAAATTTTCTGCGACAAGTATTCATATACATTTTCCATCCTGTTTTGTCGTGCAAAGTCGGAAACGCCGGTGTCTGATATATTTTTGTACAGTAAATCTGCAAGAAAAATTCTGTTTTAGTCAGTTTCCAAATAAGCTTTCTTTTCTATTTATTGTTGTCCTTTTGACCCAGCATTATAAGAAAAATATTTTTAACGCCTTACATAAAATCTTGATCTCATAATTATCTATCAATGTGACGATGCGAAACTCACGATAAAAAGGTTAGGCCACGGTCTGCTGTCAATTTAGACTTTTTAGATTTTATAGTTTTATTTGTTAAGGATTATAAAATAAGGAATTTTTTTTTTTTTGAAAATATATACCTGTAATCAATTTGTACTTGGTGTGAGTCGAGACATTTGGTTTGCAACGCAGCTGTGCCTCAAATTAGAACAGCTAAATCTTCGACAAATTATGCGTCATGATAAATCCTCAAAATTTGGAATGTTCAAATCTCGTCGTACCGCTGGAATGCCAAAAGCATTAGTTTAATCGCAATAAGTATTTACTTATGTATGTGGTCAGTCACAACCATTAAACTACATGCGACTGATGATAAACGCGCACCGGTCAAGGTTAATCAAACTGTATCCCAACTAAGACTATAAAATAATTACAACGAAAATTAAAAAGTGATAATAGAATTAAATAGCTATGAATGCGTAATATATGTATCTGCGTACAGAACCTAGAATTAAGACATTGTCTAGGAAAGAGGAAGAGAAGAGTAATGAAATTAATCTTGATTAATGCCAAGATCAATATAGCTGAAAGCAAGAAGCTTATTCCTATATAATCCTCAGACATTACCCCGGCTGATTGTTTTTATACGTTTTTTAACAGTGATACTGTTAACTTAAACTTCGAAGTACGAACCGCTTGGATAAAGTCGCGATATTTTGAACAAATGTGAAAGATTCCTCAACGAAGTTGTATAAAGTCGCGTACCTTTTGCATCCGTCGTTAAATAGAACTGAGTATTCAGTAAAAACAAAATTACTTCGGCTTTCTGTCCCCATACAGATTAATTTTGTGAAAATGGCAGTACTCCTTTGATATTCTACAACTTATCGGGCATATCATCGACACAACAATCTTCTCTTGCCCTTTCGAGACTGAAAGCGGTAACGTCATTTTTTATATTTAATTTGCTCTAACCTTATCTTTCACTCTTTTGTTCAAATATTTATTTTCTACTTGTATAATTGCTATCTTGTTGAAATTATACATCATACAATCCCCTTAGGATTGACGAAGTAGCAACGATCTTACAATAAATAATTGTCAGGCTTTACCACCCTGGCGTAATATTTATACGATTCTACGTAAACCATTATTTCAGATGTTTTTGTACGTTACAACACAACAAGATATGTACATAATTCAATAAATAATACTAAAAGAAATTGAAAAATTATTATCGATTATCATAAGCGAGTTGCATGCGCCAATCATTCGAAATTGTCAATAAACAATTGAAAAAAAAAAGAAAATCACAAATTGCATTTTTCATTCCCACTTAAATAACCCGCCAAGATAATAGTGACTTTTACCAACAGTTAATTTTCGTAGTACAATCAAGTACGGATTAGCTATCAGCGCCACCAGCTGCCAGGCGGCTTCCTGCGTACTTCACGTCGTTGCTTTACACTTTACTCCAATTTTTAGCAGTTATTCAATTTTTCAGGAAAACCAGAAATTTACCTCTCCCACTGCCACCGAGGAACCCCATCTGGGCTCTCGAAAATTTCAAATTGCATTTTTAAAACCGAATTATCGTCGGTCGTTGGTAAGTTTGGAACCCTTAATAGATTTCGCCAATTTTGTGCACCGCGTTCCAACCGCCTTTGTACCTAATCGTTGGATTTTCAACTATAAAATATCAATTTTCAACTATAAAATATCAATTTTCAATTAAAAATATTAATTTTTAACCAAAAATGAAATAGTTACATTTTTAGATAAAAATTAATTTACAACCGAAAAAAAATAATTTTCAACCAAATAGTGAAATTTGCAAACAAAACGATGAACTCTAAAAAAATTAAACTAAATAGTTCCATGTTCATACAAGAATATAATTTTTACTCCAAAAAGACGAAATTTTAAGAAAATACATAAATTGTCAACCAAATAGTGGAATTTTCGACTAGAAGATATCAATTTTTAATTAAAAATGTACATTTCCAACCAAAACTAGTTCATGTTTTGACCAAAGAGATGAATTTTCAATAAAATGATGAATCTTCAAAAACAAAAATGAATTTTAAACGAAAAAGTTCAACATTTGATCCAAAACATGATTGTTTAACCAAAAATATTTCTTTTATAAAAATGGAAACTGAATATTTTGATTTTTTATCAAATTGTTGAATTTTTAAGGCAAACAGATGAATTTGGTAGAAAAAAATCTATAATTTCGACACAACAATATTTTCTACTTAAGGCCATGTGACAAATGGGTCACGTGACCAGATTCCTACCTTAACGTCACTTTTTTTATTTCCCAACTTATTTTCACACTAAGCGCCACATCGAGTTGAAAATGTAGGATAATAAATAAGAAAAAAGCAGAAGAAAATATTTACAACAAAAAATTTTTCCCATAATTATACAAATTTAGGAACAGATCAACCATTCTTAGTGTTTCTTGTTTATTATCCCAAATTTTCAACACGATGTGGCGCTTCGTGTGAAAATAAGTGAGAAATAAAAAAAATGACGGTAAGGTAGGAATCTGGTCACGTGACCCACTCGTCACATGGCCTTAAATGATGAATCTTAAAGGGGAAAAAATTATTTTTTACAAGTGACAACTTAAAGCAGCTCAGACCAAGTAATTGATTTTTAAACAAACAAAGATTTTGATTTGTAATGAAGTTAAATCAAACAAATGGGAAGAAAAAATTTTGTTAACAAAATCGTGCAAATAGATAAATTTTCAACTAAAAAAATTAATCTTCAATAGAAAAAATACTGAATTTTAAACAAAATATTTCAACATTTAACACAACAGAAGATTTTTTAACCAAGAAGATTATTGTCTAAAAATGAAATGGTTAACTTTTCAAACAAGGAGATTAATTTTCTACTAAAAAAATTAAGTTTCAACAAAATAAATGCATTTTAAACTAAATATATAGTTGAATTTTCAACTAGAAAAGAACCAATCTGAAATAGAAAAGATCTATTTTCAATTAAAAATATGAATTTTCAAACAAAAATTGAATAGTTATATTTTAATTTGAAAAAGTTATTTCTCAACCGAAAAAAAATGAATTTTCAAATGAAAATTTATTTTTTCAATCTGACATGAATTTTCGACTGTTGCTTCTCGCGCATTACACTCGAGAATATATGTATGTATCTGGTTCTTCGCACTCGATTTTGTCCAAAATGTGAAATTTTCTACGTTATGTTCAACATTATTATGTTAAATGTATAATATATTTATTTATGTACCTTGGTCTGGTTTGCAAAATAATTTACAAATTTGATTTTCCTTCAATGATTTAATATTTTTTCCTTATTTTACGCATGTTTTTATTCTCTCAGCTATTCTAAAAAATATATCATTTACATTGTTATATACGTACATATTTTCATTGTCTTGTCTTTGGAATTAAAAAGGGCGTCTCCTTTTAAAAAATTGCTATTAAACATTTTATTGCAACTTGTTTCGTTTTTCGTAAAATTAATTAGTTTACTTTAAATGTTATTTTTTGCGAGTCTAACCAAAAACACGCATCCTAGCGTAAAGTGGTTATGCGCATTTTTCTATGAAAATTTGTAAATATAATTTAGGCGAAAAATGTTGTTAAATAAAATCTTATTATAGCTTGTATCCTTTTTCCAAAAAAGTTATTTTTTAATTTATAATATATTTTTACAACAAGAGTTTCTGAGAAAACTTGTAGATATTTTTTGGTTGAACAACTTTTGTCTTTTTATTTTTTTCGGGTCTGGTGTTGCTTGTCCAAAAAATTAATTTTTAATTTTATTTGTTAAGATTAGAAGAAAAACTTCTCGTCCAATCTAAAAACTAATAATTAACACACAAAAAAAACGTTTTTGGGTTAACATGTTTGTCGTTTAATTGTTTATTTATACCTTGTGTCGTTTTAAAAAAAAATTATTTATTTATTTATTTTTAATAACATTTTTTACGAATAAAACAAAAACCACGCATTCTATCAACAAGTTGTTCATAACAAATTTGTAGATCTTTTTAAGTGTACACTTTTTTTGTCAATTCATCTTTTTTGTGTATCTTGCATTCAAATATATACATATTCAAAACTTAAAATAGTCTCCATTTTTTTTAAATGCTCTAATTTTTCGAATTTTTTCCAAAATAACTGGCTAGCGAACGTAAAATACAGACATTCAGACAGGCACATTTGTAAAAATCTGTTGAGAGGATTGACGGGATCTTAAAACGTGTCTAATAATACTTAATAATACCTTCTCTGGTGAGAATGAAAAACATCAATCTTTTAAAAATTTAGCTTAAACTACGCAGTTGATTTTTCAACGAAGAAAATTTTTAATTTAAAAAGAAGTTAAATTTTCAACCAAAGATATGAATTTTCAACAACAAAAATTATTTATTTACAAAGTAGTTCAACTTTTAACCAAGTAGTTGAATATTTGACCAAAAACGATTAATTTTTATTAAAATGTTTAATTTTCTACACAATAATTAAATTTTCAACCAAATTTTAGAATCTTTAACCAAATCAGATAAATTCCGAACGAAAAATTTACAAGACTTGAAAGTCCCGAGTAATCAAATGTCCGCATACTAGAATTTCCACAGAATAAAATTTTTAAGTTGGAAAATTAACGAATAATAAAAATTCGTAATTAAGAAATTCCCGAAAGTTTATAATTTTATCGAATTTGAAAATTCCCGAATAATAAAATTTCCGATTGATAAAATTCCAGAACTGGGAAATCTCTGTCAGTTTATATTACCGAATTTGAAAATTCCTGATATAAAAATTCTCGAATTACAAAATTTCAGAACAAGAACATTACCGAATTGCGAAATTCCCGAATAATAAAATTTCAAACAGTTTACGGGGCGATTGAAAAATTCTGAAAAGTTAAATTAAATCCCCGAATAATAAAATTCCCGAAATGGAGAAAACTTGAAATTATATATTTTTTAATTGGGAAATACCCGACAGTTTATAATATTACCGAATTTGAAAATTCCCGAAAAATTAAATTTTTTAAATGGACAATTCCTGAATGATACAATTTTAGAATAATAAATTTTCTGAATTGGAAAATTCCCGAATAAAAAAATTCAGAATAATAAAATTACCGATTTGGATATTTGTCGAATAATTAAATTTCCTAATTGGAAAATTCCCAGCAGCTTATAATATTACCGGATTTCATAATTTCACAATAATAATATTTCCAAATAATAGAATTTCCCAATGATAATATTTCCGAATTGGGAATTTCCCGACAGTTCATAATATTACCGAATTTGAAAATTTCCGAATAATAAAATTTCCGAAAAATAACATTTCTGATTGGAAAATTCCGGAATAATAACATTTTAAAATAATACCTTTTCTGAATTTGAAAATTTCCGAATAATAATATTTTCGAAATGGGAAATTCTCGACAGTTTATAATATTGCCGAATTTGAAAATTCCTGAATAAAAAATTTCCGGTTAATAAAATTTCCGAATTGGAAAATTCTCGAATAATAAAATTTCCAAATTGGGAAATTGCCAACAGTTAATATTATTACAGGATTTGAAAATTCATGAATAACAAATTTCCGAATAATAAAATTGTCGAATAATAAAGTTTCCAAATTGGGAAATTCCCAACAGTTTATATTATTACCGGATTTGCAAATTCCTGAATAAAAAATTTCTTAATAATAAAATCTCCGAAATGGAAAAAAAATTTGGAACAATAAATTTTTCTAATTGGGAAATTCCCGACAGTGTATAATATTATTGAATTGAAAAATTCTAAATTGGGAAATTCCCAACAGTTAATATTATTACAGGATTTGAAAATTCCTGAATAAAAAATTTCCGAATAATAAAATTCTCGAATAATAAAATTTCCAAATCGGGAAATTCCCAACGGTTTATATTATTACCGGATTTAAAAATTTCTGAATAAAAAATGTCCAAATAATAAAGACCCCGAAATAGAAAAAAAAAATCGGAATAATAAATTTTGCTAATTGGGAAATTCCCAACAGTGTATAATATTATCGAATTGTAAAATTCCCGAATAATAAAGTTTCCGAATTGGACAATTCCGGAATAATACACTTGAAAAATTTCCGAATAATAATATTTCCGAAATGGGAAATTCTCGACAGTTTATAATATTGCCGATTTTGAAAGTTACTGAATACAAAGTTTCCTAATAATCAAATTCTTGAATTGGAAAATTCTCGATTAATAAAATTTTCCAATTTGGAAATTCCCGACAGTTTATAATATTACTGGATTTGAAAATTCCCGAATAATAAAACTTCGGGATAAAAAAATTTTGAAATTGGAAAATTCCGGAATAATAAAATTTTCAAATGATAAATTTCCTGAATTATAAAATTCCCGAATAATAATTTTTTCGAAATTGGAAATTCCCGACAGTTTATAATATAGCCGATTTTGAAAATTCCCGTATAAAACTTTTCCGACTAATAAAATGTCCGAATTGGAAAATTCTCGAATAATAAAATTTTCAATTTGGGAAATTCCCGACAGTTTATAATATTACCGAATTTGAAAATTCCCAAATTATAAAATCCGCGCATGATAACATTTCCGAATAATACAAGTTTCGAATAACAGAATTTCCGAATTATAAAATGGCAGAATTAGGATGTTACCTAAAGTTTACAATATTACCAAATTTGAAAATTCCCGAAAAATGAAATTTCCCAATAATAAATTTCCTGAATTGGAAACTTCCCGAATAATAAAATTTCGAATTGGGAAATTCCCGACAGTTTATAATATTACCGAATTAAAAAAATCCCCAATAATCAAATTTCTGAAGGATAAAATTCACGAATTTGAAAATTTCCGAACAATAAAACTTCCAAATAATACGAATCCCGAATAATAAAATTACCGAATTAGAAAATTCCCGACTAATAAAATTCCTGAAATGGAAAGTTTCCTGAATTGAAAAATTTCCGAATAATAAAATTTCAGAATTGGGTAATTCCCGAAAGTTTACAATGTTACCGAATTTGAAAATTCTTTAGTAAAATAGTTCCCAATAGTTTATGGGACGACTGCAAAACCCCGAATAATAAAATTTCCAAAACTGTAGAAATCTCGAATTGGAAAATTCCCGGATAATAAAATTTTGGAATAATAAGATTCCCGACAGTTTATAATATTACCGAGTTTGAAAATTCCCGACAGAAAAATTGTTTAAATAAAAAATTACAATTCTAATATAATTTTAATTGTAATAATTTAATAAATGAATCAATTAATATTAATGAGAAAATAAGTATTCAAATTCAGGAATTCTATTTTTTGGGAATTTTATTATTCGGAAATTTTATGATTCGGGAATTTTCCAATTCAGGAATTCCACATTGTCGGGATTTTTATGCCGTCCCCATGTTTGTCCCCCAAGTTTAGAAAAAAAAATCAAGTTTCCTCCTGTGCTTAGCCCTCAGCGTGCAGCCATCTTGGTAGATGACGTCACATCGTGGATCAACTTGACATGCGCACATGTTTAACTCTGACGGCCATCTTTTTTTCGTTCTTTCTAAAATCGCGTTCGGCGGATGTGAACGTCGACTTTGATTTCAAGACGAAATCGAATTTAATCGTTTGTAATATAGCTATTTTTTATAAATAAATCGCAAAAATGCCTCCTAAATTCGATCCCAGCGAAGTGAAAAAAGGTATTTTTGTCAATTCATTTCTCAAAAGTGATTTTATTAACAAAATATTCGCCTAACCTCTAAACGGCTCGGACCGCATACTTCGCTTTTTTTCCTCTAATTCATGAATACTTCATGATACAATTGAAAACGAAATTTTTGTTTAGTGTTCCTGAGGTGCGTCGGAGGTGAAGTTGGTGCTACTTCTTCCCTTGCCCCAAAAATTGGACCACTCGGTTTGGTAAGTCGAAATTTTAACCTCAAAATGTCACACGTCAACTTTTGTTCGTGTCAATTTTGTGTTGGAATCAGGCGTCCTGATTTATCAATAAATTTTCCGATTTTTTATCGCCGTCTCGATTTTCTGACTTTTTGTGCTATTTCCTGATTTTTATGACCGAAAACGAAAATTCGCGGTTTTTACTGTGGTTCTAAATATTGTTCACAATTTGTGAGGTTACAATATTTCAAACACTTGAAGAAATGTTTAAAAACAAAAAAGTCAATAGTTGGTTTAAAATTCAACTGTTTTGTTGAAAAACTATTCTTGGTGTCAAAATTCATTTGTTTTTGTAGAAATTTAATCTTTTTTGTGTAGAAATAAAAGTGCATGCTTTAAAACTAATCCTTTTTTTCTATCGAGGATATTCACCTATTTTTTTTTTGAAAATTAAACTACTTAATTGAAATCAGAACTAAGTTCGTAGAAAAGAAAAATTTATTAAAAATTCGTTTTTGTTTGATTAAAAATTAATTTTTCAAGTAAAGACGGAAATTGATCTTTTTGGTTAAAAATTAAACCACTTGGTTCAAAATTTATACAATGTTGATTAGAGAATCATCATTGTACTTACATTTTTTTTTTATTGTTAAAAATGTACTCTTTTTTGCTGAATATTAATTTTTTCGTTAAGAATGTAACATTCATTTTTGATTGAAATTGATATATTTTGTTGATAATTCTACTTTTTGGTCGAAAATTTAACAATTTGTTAAAAAAATTGTATTCAAGATTCATAATTAGAGTTGATAATTTAACTATTTTGTTAAAAATTTGTTTTTCATTGATTGGAAATTTATTTTTTAATTAAAAATTGTACTATTCCATTTACTTTTGAATCGTAAATTCTACTATTTTGTTCAAAAGTTATTTATTGTTTTAAATATATATAGTTATAATTAAAAAAATTCATGTATTTGATTAAAAATTCGTTTTTTATGGTTACAAATCTTGGTTTAAAATTGATCTATTTTAATTGAAAATTTATGTATTTTGTTGAAATGTATTTTTTCGTAGAAAATTAATTTCTTTGGTTGAAAATTCATTTTTTTCTGTTTAAGATTCTTAATTTGATTTGAAAATTAATTTCTTTGATTAAAAATTGAAATACTTTTTTTAATATCCATGTGTTTGATTAAAAATGCAAATTTTTGGTGGAAAATTAATATTTATGCTTGGGAATTTATCTCGTTGGTCCAAAGATTAACTACTTTGTTATAAACTCATAATCTATTTTATGAAAATTTTACTATTTCATTTTTAGTTGAAAATGGATTTTTTATCAACGGAAATTCCACTACTTTGGGAAAAGTCGAACCATTTTGTTTTTAAAAAAATTCAAGATTTATCTCAATAAAAAAATCCTCTTTTTGAATAAAAAAAATTTTTTTAATTGAATTATTTTTTGTTTGAAGATAAGAATTTTTTAGTTGAAAATACATATTTTTAGGAAGAAAATTCTAGTATTTGATTAGAAATTCAACTGTTTTGTTGAAATAAAATTTTTTTTTTAAATTAAACTTTTTGTTTGGGGATTCACCTGTTTTTTTTTAATTCATCTGGTTGAAAATTTGTTTGTTTTTAATCATCTAATTTAGAACTTTTTCTTTCTTTTTTGGATAAAAATACAACTGCAAAATCTTTAGTTGAAAATTCATCTCTGGTAGAAAATTAAATTTTTGTTGAAAATTAATTTTTTGCACTAAAGATTCAACTATAAACTTTCTTGGGTGAAAATTAATTTTGTTATTAAGTTCGTTTTTGTTGTTTATTGTTTACTTTTGTCAGCGTTTACCAATTACGTTTATACAAAAAAGACGAGTTTTCAATAAAATAATTAAATTTTCAATTTAAGAAATGAATTTTTAACCAAAGATAGAATATTTAAAAAAAATATAATTTAGAAAAAACTATTTTTTACAAAAAAGACTCATTTTCTCTGCAGGAATTTTTAAACAAATATTTTAATTTTCAACTGAAGAAGAGACATGTTAAATTAAACAATTTTAGTTAAAAACTTAAATTGTCGTGATAAAAAAAAAATAATTTTCAATATAATAGTTCAATTTTGAAGAAAGACAATTTGTTTTTCAACTTGAATACTTAATCAACTAAAAAAAATTTATTCAACCGACAAAGACGAATACAGTGTGACAGGGAATTTTGACAAATTTTCAAGAAAAAATATATATATAAGTTTGCTTTCAACAGTTTTTGAAATAATCAGTTGAATTTTTATCTTTTTGAAATATGATATCATTCAGTTTATGATGCGTAATTCGAAAATCTTCTACTTTAAAAATGTTCAATTTTAGATTTTCATTTTTAATTTAAAGAATTTTAAAATTCAGTCTTGAAGACTTCAATAGTTAAATTTAAAAACGTTTTAACTCTGAGAATTTATGAGAATCTCATAATTTATTTTAATTAATAGAAAATTGCTTTTTTTTTCTTTAACTTTTTGGTTGAAAATTCAACTATTTTTTTGAAGTTTGTCTTTTTTATCTTAATGCTTACCTGCTTTAGTAGAAATTAATTTTTTTTTATAAAAATGCAATTGTTTGGTTAGAAATCAAGCTATTATACTATTTGCTTGAAAATTTAACTATTTCGTAGTAAATTTACTTTTTATTTAAAATTTATATTTTGGTGTTGAAAAATTAACTGAAATATTTTCTGGATGACAGTTCTACTTATAAAAAAAAAATTTTATTAAAAATTCATCTGTTTTAGTACAAAATTGATCTTTTTTTTTTATAAAAGTGCAACTATTTAGTAGAGAGAATTTAACTATTTTCTTAAAAATTCATGCTTTTTGGTTGAAAAAATTCGTCTTTGTATTGAAAATTCAATTTTTTTCGTACAAACTTACTTTTTTGTCACAAAAGTTTAACTTTTGATGTTACTGAGTTAACTGGAATCTTTTTTGGGTGAAAACTTAACTTTTTTTGTAATAAAAAATTCTTTTGCTTTAAGATAAATTTCATATTTTTTTATAAAAATGCAACTATTTGCTAGAGGATTCAACAATTTTGTTAAAAATTCATCCTTTTTGGTTAAAAATTCGTCTTTTTGGATTGAAAATTGAATTTTTTTGGTAGAAACTTATTTCTAAACTGGTCTAAAATATTTTTCAACGGAAAATGCAACTATTTTTTTGAAAATTGATTTTTTTCATTTAAAACTTCATCTGTTATAGAAGAAGTTTCATTTATAGTATGAAAATGCAACTTTTTGGTTAAAAATCGTTCTTCTTTGCTTCATAATTCAACTCATTTGTTTAAAACATTTGGTTGAATCGCTTTGTTAAAAAATCACTTTTTTTATTAAAGATTTATATTAATGTTGAAAAGTTATCTTGCTGGTTAAAAGTTTAATTATCTTGTTATAAATTAATCTTTTTCAATTGAAAATTCAACTACTTGAGTCAAAGTTAAACTACATTGTGAAATTTTTTTGATTGAAGGTTTAGGTCTGATTAAAAATTAATCTCTTTTTTGGAAAATACTTTTTTTTAGAATTCATTTTTTAACAGAAAACGGAACTTTTCCATTTTTTGAGATTGATATTTTTTAGTTTGAAATTTGATTTTTTTTTTTCTCGTAAAAATGCATCAGTTTCGCGGAAAATTAATTTTTTGTTGAACAGTCATATTTTTTGTTTGAAAATTGAATTTTTGTAACGAAAATTTGTCTTCTGGTTTGAAGGTTCAATAATTTAGATAAATTTTTCTTTATTTTTTGAGTGAAAAATCTTTTTTTGTTGGAAATTCGTCTTTTTGGTTAAAAAAATTTTTTTTGTATAAATTTCATTCTTTTTTGAATAAATATAAACTGTTTCATTTTTTCGTTGGCAATTTATCTTTTTAGGTTGAATATTCAACTATTGTGTTAAAAATTCAATTATTTTGTTGAAAATGTCAGATTTTGTTAAAGCGTTATCTTTTAAAGTAGAAGAAACTTTATTTTTAAATAAATTAATACATTTGAAATTTTTAAATTTGTATATGAAACTCTGCTTTATTCCGCTTATAAAATATTCTATAGTGAAAATATGAGAAGATTAAAATGCTGGTATTTGAATATTAATAATTTGGAATTAAGTAATGTGAGGCAATTGAATTTTGAGATTAGAGTTTCAGTCTAGCAGTGTTAAATAATAATTAATGAGCTACTGCTTTGCATGTTTTAAATTCCTGAATATATTCGAACTAGAAAATGATTTATATTCAACTGCTGATATAACCTGAACAATAAAAATATTGTTAAAAATCATAAATTCTGTCATATTCTCAGTTATATAACCTGAAATTAAATTTTCGGGAATTTAAGAACTCTAGACTGCAGGGATTCGAACAGAATTAAGGGGCATTTTTGGATATTTGTCAATTATTTCTATAAATTTAATAGAAGTTGGCTAAAAACTAAGCTTAGTCTAAAAAATTATAAAAACATAATGAGCCTACGAAGGCAGAATGTCAAAATTATGTGTTGATCGTATTTTATATAATAAAGAACGAAAAGGAACGTAATGTTTTGGTTTTTTTACACAAAAAACTTTGACGAAACAGAAATTTGACAATGTGCCTCCGTAGATGCATTATTTCTTAGTGACTTTTGATACTTAGCATTATTTTCAGGTAAATTATATGAAATTTTAAGAAATAATTGGAAAATATCTGAAAATGCCCCTTAATTTTTAGTGTCTGCAACTAAAAGTAGATGGCGACACTTACTCAATTTTTTCGAATTAGGTATGGTGTATAAGAGTTTAAAAATTGCTTGGGGTATGGGACACCCATGATGCACTTTAAGGGCATGTGACACAGCTGAATACCTATATTACCGACCACAGTTTTTCAGTTCACTGAATGTTTTTTTTTAACCTCAGAACTTTTTTCGTAAATAAAATATCGAGCTGAAACTTTGGGAAATGTATTAAAGTACAATAAAGTACGTTTAGGTACTGCATTTTGGTAGGAACTTTACTGAAAATTATTTCATCTTCTTTTTGAACCTCGGCATTTTTTGAACGTTCGAACTTTTTTTATACATAAAATATCGGTCTCAAACTTTGAAAAATGCAAGAGCCGAAAGAAAACTACGTTTAAGTACAAAGCTTAATAATAATAGATGTAAAAAAATATATTTCAACAATCAATTCCAACGGCATCAGCCGGTAACGTTGTACACGAAAATACGAACTCTCTAGAGCCTCGTCTAGTGGCCGCCAGGTTTCTAATACATTTCCCAAATTTTCAGCTCGATATTTTATTTACAAAAAAAGTTCTGAGGTTCAAAAAAACTTTCAGTGAATTGAAAAACTGTGGTCGGTAATATAGGTATTTAGCTGTGTCACATGCCCTTAAGGGTTAAAAAAAGCTTGAAAGCCTCAGTTCCAAAAATTTCTAATTCAAGAGTTGCACTTGAGCGTTTTAAGGTGGCTTGGGCGTTTGGTGCCGTACAATGTGGGGGGCACTGTGGGGGCTATCTATCATGCGATCAGTCTTTATTTGAATTTTATTGATATACGCATATTATAATGTCATCTTAATAAAAAAGTAGAAAACGACCAAAAAACGTGACAGAAACATATGATATGATATGATATGCCTCAGATAGTCACAGCTATTGTGCAATATTTGCAGTTTTTCATTGAAATTTTTCACCAAATTACATCGTCAACCCCCCTTTATTATGGTACTAATCGATTCCTTTTATTTTAAGGCACTCGGATAACATTGATTTATAAAAGTTCGTGATTTTGTTCAAGAGTATTACCTCATTCTGTTGAGCCCTCCCATTAGACTACATGTTAAAATAACAACTTTTTAATAGCGTTTTTTTCGATAATTTCATCGTCAACTTTAGTATTTCTTTTTTGCAAAGTGATCTAGTATATTTTCTTTCGATAATATCAAATTTTCAGAACTGCCTGTGATTTTTTTTAAAAAGCGCCCAAGCCACCTTAATTTGCAGCTTAGTAATTATTATTTTAAATTAAAAAAAAAAAAATGTTGGCGTTAGAGTTTGCATTTTAAAAATTTAAATCAAGTCTTATTCTAAACCAAATCTTTTTTTTTTTTTCAATGTTAAACAAAATTTATGCAGGAAATCTTCTTCTTTTTAAATTTCAGTCTCCAAAAAAAGTTGGTGACGACATCGCGAAGGCGACGAGTGACTGGAAAGGTTTGAAAATCACCGTCCAGTTGACAATCCAAAACCGACAGGCGACAATTTCCGTCGTTCCTTCAGCCGCGTCTTTGATCATTAAAGCCCTGAAGGAACCGCCGCGGGACCGAAGGAAGGTCAAAATTCAAAAGCACGGCGGCAACTTGTCGTACGACGACGTGATTGTGATCGCCAAGGCGATGAGGTCGCGCTCGATGTCGAGACAACTTTGCGGCACCGTGAAGGAAATTTTGGGCACGTGTCAGTCTGTCGGCTGCACGGTCGAAGGAAGACCACCCCACGATTTGATCGAAGAAATCCAGTCGGGAGAACTCGAGGTTCCGGAGGATTGAACAAATCGGTGAGCGCGCAGAGCCCTCGACTCACTCTTTTCATTGGTCCGTTGCGATCTTTTATCTCAATCGAGTCTCGACTTTTTCGCAATATCTTATTCAAAATAATAGATTTCGAATTATGTTCTGGGAGGGAGAGAAGTCGGGGATTATAATATTTTGTTAAATTATTTATTGAAAATTCAACTTTTTGGTTCAGGATTTTTGAATTTTATTTTTAAAAAAAATTTTTTTAGTAGAAAATTAATTTTTCTGTTTGAAAATTCATATCTTTGGTTGGAAAAATTTAACATTTTGACGAAATTAAACATTAAACAAATTATATTTTGACAAGATTAAAAATTAATCTTTTTTAGTTGAAAATTTAACTTTTTGGTTCAGACTTATTTTATTTGAATAAATATTCATCTTTTTTGTTTGTAAATTAAACTTTTTGTTTAAAAATTCAACTTTTTGGTTCAGAATTCTTGAATTTTGTCAAGTTTTTTTTTCAGTAGAAAATTAAGTTTTTTTTTCATTCATCTATTTTGTTTAAAACTTCAACGTTTTGGTTAAGGATTCTTAAATTTTGTTTAAAATTTGTTTTCCTTGATGGAAAATCAATCTTTTTGTTAAAATTTTTTATGTTTTTAGTTGAAAATCCAACTTTTTGTTTGTGGACTCTTGAACTTTATTAAAAATTCTTTGTTAATTGAAAATTTAACTTTTTTAGTTAAAAATTCGACTTTTTGTTTCAGACTTCTTGAATTTTGTTGAATTTTTTTCTTTTTAATTCATCTTTTTATTTGGAAAAATCGGGGATTATAGTATTTTGTTAAATTATTTATTGAAAATTAAACTTTTTGTTTGAAAATGCATCTTTTTTAATTCATCTATTTTGTTTAAAACTTCAACTTTTTGGTTGAGGATTCTTAAATTTTTTTTAAAATTCCTTTTCCTTAATGGAAAATCAATCTTTTTGTTAAAAATTCTTATGTTTTTAGTTGAAAATCCAACTTTTTGTTTGAGGACTCTTGAACTTTATTAAAAATTCTTCGTTAATTGAAAATTTAACTTTTTTAGTTAAAAATTCGACTTTTTGTTTCAGACTTCTTGAATTTTGTTGAATTTTTTTCTTTTCTAATTCATCTTTTTAGTTGTAAAAATTTAACTTATTGTTAAAAGTAAACTGTTTTTTTTTTCAAAATTCCGTTTTTTTCTGTTGAAAATTTATCTTTTTTCTCTGACAATTCAACTTTTTGTCTGAGAATTCTTGAATTTTGTTGAAAATTTATTTTCTTCAGTAGAAAATTAATCTTTTTCTTTAAAAATGTTATGTTTTTAGTTGGAAAATTCTTTTCTTTGTTTAAGGACTCTTTAATTTTATTAAAAATTCTTCTTTGTGGATTGAAAATTCAACTTTTTCGTTCAGAATTCTTGAATTTTGTTACTTTTTTTTTTCAATCGAAAATTAATCTTTTTTTTTTAAATTTATCAATTTTGTTTTAATTTATCAATTTTGTTTAAAACATCAACTTTTTGTTTTCAGACTTCTTGAATTTTGTTGATTTTTT
Organism: Belonocnema kinseyi; assembly: GCF_010883055.1. Lineage (NCBI taxonomy): Eukaryota > Metazoa > Arthropoda > Insecta > Hymenoptera > Cynipidae > Belonocnema > Belonocnema kinseyi. Next base: position 20,774,230 of record NC_046657.1, on the reverse strand, counting down.
TTCTTTTTAATTCATCTTTTTGGTTGGAAAAATTTAACTTTTTGTTGAAAATTACGTTTTTTTCTGTTTAAAATTAATCTAGTTGAAAATTCATCTTTTTTTCTGAGAATTCAACTTCTTGTCTGAGAATTCTTGAATTTTGTTGAAAATTTATTTTCCTCAGTAGAAAATTAATCTTTTTGTTTAAAAATTTTATGTTTTTAGTTGGAAAATTCTTTTCTTTGTTTAAGGACTCTTTAATTTTATTAAAAATTCTTCTTTGTGGATTGAAAATTCAACTTTTTTAGTTAAAAATTCAACTTTTTGTTTCAAACTTCTTGAATTTTGTTGTTGTTTTTTGGTTCATCTAAATTAATTTTGTTGAATTATTTATTGAAAATGCATTTTTTTTGTTCAGGCTTCTTAAATTTTGTTTAAAAAAATTTTTTTTAGTAGAAAATTAATCTTTCTATTTGAAAACTCATATCTTTGGTTGGAGAAATTTAACATTTTGACAAAATTAAACTGTTCTGTTAAAAAATCGTCATTTTTGTTAGTAAATTAAATTTTTTATTTGAAATTTCTTCTTTGTTAATTGAAAATTCAACTTCTTGGTTCCGAATTGTTGAATTTTGTTATGTTTTTTTTCAGTCGAAAATTAATCTTTTTTTTTTTTTAATTCATCTATTTTGCTTAAAACTTCAACTTTTTGGTTGACGATTCTTAAATTTTGTTTAAAATTCGTATTCCTTGATGGAAAATCAATCTGTTTGTTAAAAAATTTTATGTTTTTAGTTGAAAATTCAACTTTTTTAGTTAGAAATTCAACTTTTTGTTTCAAACTTCTTGAATTTTTTTGTAATTTATCTTTTTGGTTGGAGTTTTTGAACTTAATGTTAAAAGTAAACTTTTTTGTTGAAAATTCCGTTTTTTTACTGTTGAAAATTCATCTTTTTTCTCTGAGAATTCTTGAATTTTGTTGAAAATTCATTTTCTTCAGTAGAAAATTAATCTTTTTATTTCAAAATTTTATGTTTTTAGTTGAAAATTCCACTTTTCGTTTGAGGACTCGTTAATTTTATTAAAAATTCTTCTTCGTTAATTAAAAATTCAACTTTTTGGTTCAGAATTCTTGAATTTTGTTAATTTTTTTTCAGTCGAAAATTAATCCTTTTTTTTTTTAAATTTATCTATTTTGTTTAAAACTTCAACTTTTTTGTTGAGAATTTTAAAATTTTGTTAAAAGTTCGTTTTTCGGTAGAAAACTAATCTATTTGTATAAAAATTTTATGTTTTAGTTGAAAAAAATTTTAAAAATTGTTTGAGGCCTCTTGAATTTTATTTAAAATTCTTTTTTTTTTTTAATTGAAAATTCAACTTCTTGGTTCAGAATTCTTAAATTTTGTTTTAAAAAATCGTCATTTTTGGTAATAAATTAAACTTTTTGTTTAAAAATTCATGCATTTTAGCTTAAAATTCAACTTTTTGGTTCAGTCTTCTTGAATTTTGTTAAGTTTTTTTTTTCAGTAGAAAATTAATCCTTTTTTTCGGAAATTCATCTATTCTGTTGGAAAAATTGAACATTTTGTAAAAATTAAATTTTTTTGTTAAAAATTCGTTATTTTTGTTAGGAAATTCAACTTTTTGCTTGAGAATTGTTTTCTTTGATAGAAAATGAATTTTTTTGTTTAAAAAATTTATGTATTAGTTGAAAAAATCAACTTTTTGGTTGAGAACTCTGGAATTTTATTAAAAATTTGTTTGTTGGTTTTTCAATAGAAAGTTAATCTGCTTGTTTAAAAATTCATCTCTTCTGTTGGAAAAATTTAACATTTTGACAAAATTACACTGTTTTGTTAAAAATTCGTCATTTTTTTTTTAGTAAATTAAACTTTTTGTTTAAAAATTCAACTTGTTTAATTGAAAATTCAGTTTTTTGATTCAGACTTCTTGAATTTTCTTGAAAATTTATGTTTTTTTCAGCAGAAAATTTATCTTTTGTTAATTCATCACTTTGGTTGGAAATATTTAACTTATTGTTAAAAGTAAACTGTTTTGTTAAAAATTGTTTGTTTTTTTTTTTTAATTAAACTAGTTGAAAATTCAACTTTTTTCATCGAGGATTCAACTTTTTGTTTGTGAATTATTGTATTTTGTTAAAAATTTCATTTTCTTCGGTGGAAAATTAATTTATTCAAAATTCTTCTTTGTTAATTGAAAATTCAACTTTTTGATGCAGAATTCTTGAATTTTTTTAAGAATTTATTTTCTTCGGCATAAAATTAATATTTTTTTTTGCGATTAAAAATTTTAGTTATAAATTTATCTCTTTGATTGAAAAAATGTAACATTTTGATAAAATTAAATTGTTTTCTTAAAAATTCGATCTTATTTGTTGAAAATTAATCTATATTTTAGTTTAAAATTCAACTTTTTGGTGCAAAATTTGTTTTTTCTTCGGTATAAAATTAATATTTTTGGTTGCCGATTCAAATTTTTAGTTAAGAATTCATTTCTTTGGTTGGAAAAATTTAAGATTTTATTTAAATTAAAATGTTTTTGATCAAAATTCTTTTTTTCTGATGAAAATTAATTTAGTTGAAAATTCAAGTTTTTTTTTTAACGAGAATTCAACTTTTTGGTTGTGCATTTCTGTAATTTTGTTGAAAATTATTTTTATAAATTTTGTGGAAAAATAACCTTTTTTTGTTTTTTAGTTGAAAACTCAACTTTTTGTTTGAGAACTCTTGATTTTTATAAAAAATTCTTCTTTGTTAATTGAAAATTCAACTTTTTGGTGCAGAATTCTGGAATTTTGTTAAAAATTCCTTTTCTTTTTCGGTAGAAAATTAAGTTTTCAGTTGAAAATTGAACTTTTGATTGAGAATTCTTGAATTTTGTTAAAAATTAATTTTTTTCGATAGAAAATGAATATTTTTGGTTGGTGTATCAAAAATGGAGTTGAAAATTTATCTCTCTTTGAAAAATTTAACATTTTGATCAAATTAAACTGTTTTATTGAGAATCAGATTTTGTTTGTTGAAAATTAATTTAGTTTAGTCGAAAATTCAACTTTTCGGTACAGAATTCTTAAATTTTTTTTTTTAAATTCGGTAGAAAATTAATCTTTTCGTTTAAAAATGTATGTTTTTAAATGAAAATTGAACTTCTTGGTTGAGAAATCTTGTATTTTAAAGTCCGTCATTTTTGTAGTAAATTAATATTTTGTTGAAACATTAATATATTTTAGTTAAAAATTTAACTTTGATTGAGAATTCTTGAATTTTATTTAAAATTCATCTTTCGGTGGTAAAATAATCTTTTTCTTTAAAAATTCAACTTTTTGGTAGAGAATTCTTGAATTTTGTTAAAAATTTGTTGTTTTGTCGGTAGAAAATTATTCCTTTTGTTTGAAAATTCGTTTTTTTGATTGTCGATAAAAAATTTTAGTTAAAAATTAATCTCTGGTTGGAACAATTTAACATTTTATTAAAATTGAATTATTTGGTTTCAGAAAATATCAAATAGGTTTTCAAATATTAATATTATTAACTTTATCCTATATTCACTTGAATTGTAAATTGTTCATTTTTTAATAATTTTATTAATATCAATATTATTTATTTTACAATTATTTTTGGAAGATTTATTATAATATTTTGAAGTCCAATAATTATTATACGAATAAAAATTAATAGTTTCAATTAAAAATTAATGTTTTGAAAATATTTGTTTATTGAAATGAATTCTAACATTTTAAACTCACCCTGAATTTTTCGTCAATTCATCAAATTCCTTTGAATTGTCTTGAATTTTTCTAAAGTCACTTAAAAATGTATTAAATTCAGTTTTTCTTTTCTTTCTAATTCATTTGAATTCATCATGAATTGTTTATTTTTTCAATTTATAAAATACTTCGTATTAAAAAGATTACAAAATTTGAATTTTGGTCTTGAAATATTATTTGTGGGCGGGGGGGGGGGGGGCAATAAGTAATTTTTTAAAGTTGAAGTTTTGCAGCTACGCTGCATATTTATTTTGAAATGTTTTTTAATAATTTGATTTCAATATTTTCAATAAAAAGCGTGAGTTTTGGGCTCTTGGTAGGGGTTGGCATCCCATCCACCTGGAAAAAGTTAACCATCGTGTCGCTATGTTACCACGTTGGTTGATTTTACAGGCCACAATTTTCGCCACTGGGGAGACAATCCCAATAAAAAATCATGATTTTTATTTTTCATCGTAGAAAATATTTACTCATTGTGTATTTCCTTTTGTGTTTCAGCTTTTAATCCCGGATTCAATAAAAAAAAAGATAAAATACAAATAGTGATTTTTTCATTTATTTTACTGCGACCTCTTTCTTTTTCCCCTTTATTTAGGTGTAATAATTATTAAAATATTCGTCGAGAACTTGGATTCGGCGATTGATTCCAGGATTTCTGGATTTAATGAATGGCAGATTTTTCGAGAAACGATTTTTTTTTGTCTTTTTTTTTATATATAAAAAAATACTTGTTTTTTTTATAATTTGTATAAAATAACCTTTTATAAATAATTCCTTTTTTAAACATTCATAGTATATTATCTCTCAAAAAAGGTTAAATATTATGGGATAATATAATTTTGACAAAAAATGATAATTTTGGAATATGCCAATTTCTTTGATCAATATTTTCGGTAGCTTTCTTTCTTTTATTTGTAACTAGTACCGAAATTTAAATATGTGTCAAAAGTGAAAATTAATGGAACTAGAAAAACTCCTGAATTTCCGAAAAATTGAAAATCTGCACTTTCAAAATCCTGAAATTAGTAAATTCCTCTTTTTAATTGAAAAAAAAACAAGTCATAAATATAAGTTGCATTTTCAGTTAAAACAAAATGAATTTTGAACAAAAAAAGTTCAATTTTTAACTAAAATTCTGAATTTGCCAAAAAAGACATATTTAACTAAATACATAAATTTTCAACAAACGATTGAATTCTCTACCAAAATCTGAAATTACAAAAAAAAATTAAAATAAACTACTGAAAGTATATGACGACGAAATTGAAATATTGCGAAAATAAAAATTAATGGAACTAGAAAAAACGCCTAAGTTTCGGAAACATTGAAACCAGATTTTTTAAAAATCCTAAAATTGGTAATTACCAAAAAAAAACTTTGAAAACCAGATTTTAAAAAATCCCTAAATTAATACATTTCTAATTACCAAAGAAAAGATAAATTTTAAAGCAAAAATGGAATATTTACATTTCTTCAGTTAAAAAAAAATATTAGTTGCAACTAAAAAAAAAACAACTAATTTTAAACTAAATGATGAATCTTCAACAAACAAAATTTAATTTTGTAAAGAAATTGAGACTCCTAAATTATATGTGAATTTACCTAGAAAAATTACGAAACTTTGAAACCAGATTTTTTAAAATTAATTTTCAACAAAAAATAAACAAGTTTTTCACTTGAAATCATGAATCATCACAAAAAAATTAATTTTTAACCAATTTTTTCGATAATTTGCAATTTTGTAAAAAAATTGCTATTTTTATTGAAGTATTTTTTTTCTGGAAAATAGTTGTTTTAATTGCACATTACATTTTTAAAACTGAAAACATAACTATTCCATTTTTTTTCTTGAAAATTTATCTTCTTTTTGGTAATTTACTAATTTCTTTGCTAAATATTTTCCAAAATTTTATTTTTCCTCGATCATTTGTTTTTTTTTTTTTTTTTTTAATAGGAAATTCATTTTTTTCCCCTAAAAATTCACCATTCCGGTTAAAAATTTGTTTTTTTTTTTAGCTTGCAAATTGTTTTTCAACTGAAAAACGTAACTTTTCATTTTTTTTAAATTTATCTTGTTTTTGGCAATTAGAAATTTAGGAAATTTATAATTTCGGAGCTCCCCTTTTTTTATTAACTTGACATTTCGGTAAAAACTCAATTATTTGGTTAAAAATTGATTTTTTTTTAGGTTGAAAATTTATCATTTAGGTTAAAAATTAGTTGTTTTTTTTTTCATTGGAAAGTTCTTTTTTAAACTGAAAATATAGCAATAAATTCCATTTTAGCTTGAAAATTTATCTTGGTCTTCGTAATTAGAAATTTTGGGAATTTACTAATTTCAGGATTTTGAAAATTCTGTTTTTAATGTTTCGGAAATTTAGGAGTTTTTCTAGTGAAAGTAACTCTTACTTTCGGTATTTTTAAATTTCTTTGCTAAATATTTTCCAGATTTTAATTTTTTTCCCGAAGAAAATTTTCGGAATTTACTAATTTCGGGATTTAAAAAAATCTGGTTTCAAAGTTTCGTAATTTTTCTAGGTAAATTCACATATAATTTAGGAGTCTCAATTTCTTTACAAAATTAAATTTTTTTTGTTGAAGATTCATCATTTAGTTTAAAATTAGTTGTTTTTTTTTTAGTTGCAACTAATATTTTTTTTAACTGAAGAAATGTAAATATGCCATTTTTGCTTTAAAATTTATCTTTTCTTTGGTAATTAGAAATTTATTAATTTAGGGATTTTTTAAAATCTGGTTTTCAAAGTTTTTTTTTGGTAATTACCAATTTTAGGATTTTTAAAAATCTGGTTTCAATGTTTCCGAAACTTAGGCGTTTTTTCTAGTTCCATTAATTTTTATTTTCGTAATATTTCAATTTCGTCGTCATATACTTTCAGTAGTTTATTTTAATTTTTTTAACCAAATAATTGAGTTTTTACCGAAATGTCAAGTTAATAAAAAAAGGGGAGCTCCGAAATTATAAATTTCCTAAATTTATAATTGCCAAAAACAAGATAAATTTAAAAAAAATGAAAAGTTACGTTTTTCAGTTGAAAAACAATTTGCAAGCTAAAAAAAAAACAAATTTTTAACCGGAATGGTGAATTTTTAGGGAAAAAAATGAATTTCCTATTAAAAAAAAAAACAAATGATCGAGGAAAAATAAAATTTTGGAAAATATTTAGCAAAGAAATTAAAATATACCGAAAGTAAGAGATACTTCGGTTAGAAAATTCATAAATTTCCGAAACTTTAAAATCAGAATTTATAAAATTCCTGAATTAGTAAATTACCAAAAAGAAGACAAATTTTCAAGAAAAAAATGGAATAGTTATGTTTTCAGTTTTTAAAATGTAATGTGCAATTAAAACAACTATTTTCCAGAAAAAAAATACTTGAATAAAAAGAGCAATTTTTTTACAAAATTGCAAATTATCGAAAAAATTGGTTAAAAATTAATTTTTTTGTGATGATTCATGATTTCAAGTGAAAAACTTGTTTATTTTTTGTTGAAAATAAATATTTTATTATAGAAAATTAATCTTCATTGAAAAATTATATTTCTTGTTAAAAAAATTTTTTTTTTCAACATTAACATTCTTAACAAAAAATTTAGCTGTTTCATTCTTGTGGAAAATTGATATTTTTTTATAGAAAATAATTCTTTTCCGTTTAAAATTCAACTATTTTGTATATTTTTAGGTTGAAAATTAAACTTTTTAGATTAAATTGATATTTTTTGGTAGAAAATTCGCAGGAAAATCTTTTTTGTTGAAAATAGAAATATTTAGTTAAAAGTGGATTTACTTCGTAGAAAATTAATTTCTTTGTTCATGATTAATCATTTACTGACTTTTTTTTTGTTTGTTGAAAATTAATCTTTTTTTGTTATAAATTTAATCTTTTTAGTTTAAAATTCATTTTTTTGTTTAAAAATCCATTTTTTGTTAAAAATTAAAAAAATTAATCCAAATTTGACTAATCTATTTTAATTAACAAATGATGTATTTTGTTGAAAAATTGTGGCTTTTTTTTGGTAGAAAATTAAACTATTTGGTTAAAGATTTAATTATTTTGTTTAACATTCAGTTTTGTCAGTTGATAAGTAATTTTTCAAACTATAAATTATTATTACTCAAGTTTTGTTTGAAAATTTATCTTTTTTATTTGAAAATTAATTTTGTTAACCAAATTTAATTTTTCAATTTTTTGTTCGAAATTTATCTTTTTGAGTTAACCGAATTATTTGGTTAAAAATTCATTTCCTTGTTTAAAAATTTTACTAGATTATTTGCAATTTCGTTTTTTTTTTCTAAGGTAAAAAATAATTTTTTTATTCGTGTTTCAGCTGAAAAACCTTTTAATTGTTGAAAATTAAACTTTTTTGATAGAAAATTAATCTTCCTCATTGAAAATTTACATTTTTGTTTAAAAATTAGATTTATTTACTGAAAATTGTATTCTTTTTGGCAGAAAATGCATATTTTTAGGTTAAAAAAATAATTGTTTCTTGGTTGAAAATTAATTTGTTTAAACCAAAATTTTATTTTTCAATTTTTTGTTCAAATATCTTTTTGAGTTTAAAAATGAATTATTTGCTTCAAAGTTATATATTTTTTGGTCAATTATTCGTAAATTCATGTATTTTGTTGAAAATTTGTCTTTTTTAGTAGAAAATGAAAATATTTGGTTAAAAATGAATTTACTTGTTTAAAGATTTTAACTAAATTGTTTGAACATTCGGTTTTTTTAGTTGAAAAATAATTTTTTTTTATAATTCGCGAATTTAGCTGAAAATTTTTTTTTTCGTTTTTCAAAATTGAAATATTTTGTTGAAAATTAATCTTTTTTTGGTAGAAAATTAATCTTCTTCGTTGAAAATGTATATTTTTTGTTAAAAATTAGTTTTTTATGCATTAAAAATTAACTTTTTTTTAACTAAAAATTTGTTAATTAATTTTTTCACTGGAAATTGAATTAATTTTGTAGAAAATGTATATTTTTAGGTTGAAAATTTTTTCTTGGTTGAAAATGAATGTTGTCAACCAAAATTAAATGTTTTAATTTTTTGTTCAAAATTGATCTTTTCGAGTTTAAAACTGAACTATTTGCTTAAAAGTTCATGTATTTTGTTGAAATTTTTTTTTTTGCATTAAAAATTAATTTGTTTTCAACTAAAAATTTGTGAATTGATTTTTTTACTTAAAATTGAATTATTTTTGGTAGAAACTGCATATTTTTGATTGAAAATTAATTTTTTCTTGGTTAAAAATTAATTTTTCAATTTTTTGTTC
>NC_046657.1:20753627-20765070 GCF_010883055.1 Belonocnema kinseyi | reverse complement strand
AAAAAAAAATAAACTATTTGGTTAAAAATTCATTCCCTTGTTTGATCAATTTGTTTTTTTAGTGATTTTTTTTTTTTTTGATGATTTACGATTTCAGCTAAAAAAAAATTTTTCAAATTGTTGGAAATTGAAATATTTTGTTGAAAATTAATCTTCTTCGTTGAAAATTTATATTTTTGTTAAAAATTAGTTTTTTTTTTGCATTAGAAATTAATTTTTTAACTAAAAATTTGAGCATTAATTTTTTCACTGATTATTGAATTATTTTTGGTAGAAAATCTGTATTTTTAAGTTGAAAATTACTTTTTTTTTAAACAAACATTACATTTTTTGTTCAAAATTTATCTTTTGGAGTTGAAAACTGAACTATTAGGTTAAGAGTTGATGTATTTTGTTGAAAATTGATATTTTTTGTTAAAAAATTAACCTATTTGGTTAAAAAATGATTTTTTCCGTTAAAAATTCAAGTACATTATTTGATCATTCGTTTTTTCTGATAAAAAATTAATTTTTTTTTCAAGTTACGATTTCAGGTGAAAAAACTTATCTTCGTTTTTCAAAATTGAAATATTTTATTAAAAATTCATCTTCTTTGAAAATTTATATTTTTGGTAAATTAATTTTTTCTTGGTTGAAAATTAATTTTTTTAACCCAAAATTTCATTTTTCAATGTTTTGTTCAAAACTGATCTTTTTGGGTTAAAAACTGAACTATTTGCTCAAAAATTGATGTATTTAGTTGAAAATTTGTCTTTTTTGGCATAAAATTAAATTGTATTGTTCAAAAATTAATTTTCTTGATTAAAAATTCAACTGCATTTTTTGAACATTCGGTTTTTTAAATTTAATTTTTAAACTGAAAATATAACTATTCGATTTTTGTTTAAAAATTGATCTTTTTTAGTTGAAAATTGCATATTTTTTTTTAATTCATCATCTTTGGATTTAAAATTCAATTATTTTGGTAGAAAAAATATTTTGGATGACGCTCATAAAAATTTGTGTGACTTTTGTCACTAAAAATGTTTAGAATAAATTTATAAAGATTTTTTGTTTGCATTAATATTATTGAAGAGTTGAAGTAATACTCTGTTTCATCTTTTATTTACTGGAACTGTAAACATTTATATTTTTATAAAAACAAAAATCAGGATACTTCTCCTTTTTTTACAATTCTTAATAAATTAACTCTTCTAATATTATAGATTGACTATCTTTTCACTTTTTCGTTGAAACTTCTTCGGCCGCTGGAGGCGAATTTCTAAAATTTGGAAATTGTTCCCAAGGAGCTGAGAGCTCGAATCTTCGAAATTCTTGGGCCAATTCGAGAGGCTCGGCAACAACTCTCTTCTTTTCTTCATCGTATCGGACCTGAAATTAAAAAATATATATCTGTTTTTTTTTTATATATAATTTTATTATTAATATCTCGAAAATATCATGTTTACAAAATTTAATGTTTTCCGTTTATGAAAAAAAAAAAAACAGAGTGGCTACTCAAATCCTGAAAAAAATGCCCTGATAATTCCAGGTTTTTTCCAGTATAAATGCCCAACTTTTTAAGTGAAAATATTGAATTTTCAACAAGTTGGATACATTTTTTTAATAAACAAAGACGATTTTGAAACAAAATAGATGACAGATCTACCAAATAGTTGAATTTTCAACCCAAAAAAATATCAATTTATAACCAAATAGTTTAACTTTCAAATAAAAAAGATCAGTTTAAAAAAATGGATTAATGGAATTTTTAGTTACAAGAATTAATTTTTCATACAATAAATTTGAACCAGAGTTCAACCAAAATATAAATTTAAACTAAAATGATAAATATTTAACTAGAATATTTTTATTTTCGAGGAAAAAGATGAAGCAAAAAAATTATTTTTCTACCAAAAATACATTTTTTCAACAAAATAAAAGAATTTTGAACTAAAAAGTGTCAATTTATAATAAAAAATGTAACAGTTAAATATTCAAGTAAAAATGAGATGTCAACTAAAAAAGATCATTTAAATAAAATTATAGTTACATTCTTAGTTTAAAAGATTGAAGTTTAGAGATGAATTTTTAACTGTAATGATAGAATATTTAAATGGAATAGTTACATTTTCAGTTGAATCAAATTAATTTTTAACCAAATTTCCAACAAAATATTTTTAACTCGAATAGTTAAATTTTCAGTAAATTAAATTAAATTTCAGCCAAAGAAAAAAACGATTTTTTAACAAAATAGTTAATTTTCTGATTAAAAGATGAAATTTCAATTAAAATTATGAATCTTCAAACAAAAAAATTTATTTTTCACAAAAAAAGTTCAACATTCAACCAAGTAATTAAATTTTCAACCAAGAAGATGAATTGTCTATATAAAAAATAAATTCTGAACACACTAAATGAATTTTTAATCAGGTACTTCAATTTTAAATAAAAAACGAATCATTTTCAATTAAAAATATAACAGTTCAATGTTCAGTTTAAAAAATTTCTCTTATAAAAAAACGTTTTTGTGTAAATATGTTTTTTATTATAAAAAATGGTAATTATTGATCTACAAAATTAAATATCTTTCAACAAATTGCATGAATTTTCAACTAAAAATGATACATTTTCAACCAAAAATTGAACAGTTAAATTTTCAGTTAAAAATGCAATTATTAACCAAGAAAAAAAGAATTTTCAATCATAAATTTTCCACAAAAAATGGCGAATTTTCAAACAAGAAGATTCATTTTCTACTGAGAGATTATTTTTCAACAAATTATATGAATTTTTAATTAAAAAAGATCAGTTAAAAAATTTATTTTAAACCAAAAAAAGGCGTTTCTACGAAAAAGTTAAATTTTCAATCTGAGATACAAAAAAAATATATAAGAAAATAAATAAATTTGTAACAATGAAGCTTAAAATTACCCAAATAGTTTAAATTTAAATTAAAATAGAATCATTTTTAATAAAATATTTAAACTTTTAACCAAAGACTTTTAAACAAGAAAAAAGTTTCTATAAGAAAAAAAAATCGAATTTTCAATCCAAAAAGACGAATTTTTAACCAAATTGTTGAATACTCTGTCAAAAAGAAGAATTTTGATCAAAAAAAGATAAAAATTTGTCTTAAAACAGATGAATTTTTATTGAAAAAAACAACGAATTTTCAACAAAATAGTTGAATTTTTATCTAAAAAAGATTCCAGTTGACTTTTCAAGATCAAAGTATGAATTTTTTTAAACAAAAAACTAAGTTTCTACGAAAAAAATTGAATTTTGAATCCAAAAACACGAATTGTTTCAACCAAAAAGGAATAATTATCTAATAAAGACGAAATTTTCTTAAAACAGATGAATTTTTATTGAAAAAAAAAAGAATTTTCAAAAACACTTGAATTTTTATCCGAAAAAGATGTCAGCTGTCTTTTCAAGATAAAAGTATGAATAAAAAAAAAAAGTTTCCACGAAAAAATTGAATTTTTAATTCAAAGAGAAGAATTTTCTCAAACAAAAAGGATGAATTTTTAACAAAATAGTTAAATTCTCTATTAGATAGTTGCATTTTTATCAACGAAAATATTAAATTTCTCTTAAAACAGATTAATTTTTATTTTAAAAATACCTTTTTATCAAAATAGTAGAATTTTTATCTAAAAAAGATTCCATTTGACTTTTCAAGATCGAAACATGAATTTTATTAACAAAAAGTAAGTTTCTACGAACAAAAATTGAATTTTTAATCCAAAAACGCGAATTTTTTCAACAAAAAAGGATGAATTTTAAACAAATTAGGTCAATTCTCTACAAAATAGTTTCATTTTTATCGAATAAAGATGAAATTTGTACTAGAACAGAGGAATTTCTATAGAAAATGACAAATTTTTCTTTTAAAGTTGAAATTTTACCTGAAAAAGATTTCAGTTTATTTTTCAACACCAAAATCTAAGTTTAAAGAAAGAGTAAATTTTTTACGAAATAGTTCAATTTTCAACAAAACAGTGACATTTTTATTCAAGAAAAATGAAATTTCTCTTAAAACAGATGAATTTTTAATTTAAAAAATTTTTAAACAATAGAATTTTCATCCATGAAGGATTTCAGTTCTCTTTTTAACCCCAAAATATTAAATTTAAACAAAAACAGCAGAATTTTTCAACGAAAAAGTATGACTCTTTAACAAGATAGTTTAATTTTCAAACAGTTTAATTTTTATCCAAGAAAGATGTAATTCTGCTGAATTTCTCTAAGAAGACAAATTTTAAGAAAAGTTTTTATATAAAAAAAATTTCATTTGATTTATCAGTAACGAAACATGAATTTTAAACAAAACGAAGAGCTCATTTTTTAACTCAAAAATACGAATTTATAACAAAAAACTTGAATTTTCAACTAAAAGAGACGTCTTTTTAAAAAATTTGTTAAATTTTAATAAAATAATAAAAGTAAATTCCGGGACACTAAAATTCCATTTTATCCTTTTTTTATTTTATCCCATTTTTTAAAATTTTATGCTAACCGAAAAAAAATATTTAACGAGAAATAAAATAGTTGAATTTTTTAAATAAAAAAACTTAATTTTCAATAAAATAGTTAAATTAAAGGAAAAAGTATTTTTGGACAAAATAGTTGAATAAAATAAATTTTCAACGAAAAATTTTTAAAGAAAAAATGAATATTTAACCAAAAATATGAATTTGTCACCAAGAAGGTTAATATTCCACCAAAAAAGACGAATTTTCAAACTGAAGAAGATAAATTTTCAATCAGAAATGAAATAGTCAAATTTTTAGAAAAAAAAATAATAATCAAAAATATATTTTTCAATAAAATAGTCACATTTTTAATATAAAAACGAGATTTCAACATAAAATCATGAACCATCGATGAAAAAAAAAGAATTTTTAACAAAAAATGTAATAGCTTTTTATTTAAACCAAAAAATATTTCAATTTTAAGGCGAATTTTCAACAAAATATTTGAATCTTGAACCAAAACAGATTAATTTTTAAAAAAACAATCATGATTTTTAAACAAAAAAGATGCAATTTCTGCCAAAGAAGATGAATTTTCAACCCAAAAGACGAATTTTTAACTAAAAAGGATGACTTTTACAACAAAATTGTTACATTTTCAACCAAATAATTGTACTTTTATACGAGAAAGATGAAAATTCTACAAAAACAGTTAAATTTTTAAATCAAAAAATATTTCACTAAATTTTCCAACATTAAAATATGAATTTTAAAGAAGAAGTACATTTTCTACGACGAATTTTCAAAAAAATAGTTGAATTAAAAAAAAATAGTTAATTTTGCATCCAAAAAAGATTCCAGTTTACTTTTTCACACCAAAATTCAAATGTTAAACAAAAGGTAAATTTTTTAGGAAATAGTTGAATTTTTAAACAAAAAAGTTGCATTTTTATTAAAACAAGATGCAATTTTTCTACTGAAAAAGATTAACTTTAAAATCAAGACAAATTTTTAAAAAAGTTTTTATAAAAAAAAAACAACAAAATTCAGTTGATTTATCAGCAATAAAATATTAATTTCAAGCAAAAGGTTAATATTCTATGAAAAGATTTGATTTTTTAACAAAAAAAGGTGAATTTTCAACCAAAAAGGATGTCTTTTTAAGAAAATAATTAAATTTTCAACCAATAATAACATTTATAATTAAATATTAAGCTAGACAATATTAAGCATTAAACTAAAATTAAAAAAATATTAAATCAAATAATAAATCAGAAGTATATTCCTGGTCAATGAATTTCTCTTTTATTCTTTTTTTATTTTATTCTACCACAAGGAACAAATTATCACCCCGGCATAAAATAGTTAAATTTTTTATGAAAAAAATTAAATATCAATAAAACAGTTAAATTTTGAACAAAAAATTTTGTTTCAACAAGATACGTGAATTTTCAATTAAAAAAGGTACATTTTCAAAAATAAGAAGAATAGTTAAATTTTCCGATAAAACAAATTTTGAACCAAATATATAAATTGTAAATAAAAAAATTAATTTTCAGCTAAGGAGATTACTTTTTTACCAAAAAAGTCAATTTTTTAACAAATTTTGCGAATATTTAACTTAAAAATATCAACTTTCTTCAAAACATAAAATATTTGCATTTTCAATCAGACATGAAATAGCCCAATTTTTAGACAAAAAAAATTAATAAAAATATAATTTTCAATAAAATAGTTACATTTTGAATATAAAAAAGAAATTTCAACTTAAAATCATAAATCATCAATAAAAAATGAATTTTTAACAAAGTAGTTCCATTTTGAACCAAAAATATTTCAATTTTAAAGCAGAAACAGTTAAATTCAACTAAAATAAAAACTGATTTTCAACAAAATTTTGAAAACTTTAAATAAAACAGATTCATTAAAAAAAAAAAACAATTATGATTTTTCGACCAAAAAGATGCAATTTCTCCTAAAGTAGATGAATTTTCAACCCAAAAAGACGAATTTTCAACAAAAAAGGATAACTTTTTAAACAAAATTGTTGAATCTTCAATCAAATATTTGCATTTTTATTCAAGAAAAATGAAAATACGAATAAAACAGATGAATTTTTTGTTAAAAAACGAATTTTTAAAGAAAAAGGATAACTTTTTTAAAAAATTGTTGAAACTTCAATCAAATAGTTGCATTTTTATTGAAGAAAGATTAAATTTCTTCTAAAACAGATGAATTAAAAAAAAAATTTTTTAATAGTTTAATTTCCATCCAAAGAATTTTCCAGTTTACTTTTTAACACCAAAATAAGAATTGTAAACAACAAGTTAATTTTCTGCTAAATATTCGAATTTTTAACCAAAAAGTACAGTTGCATTTATGTCGAAGAAAAATAAAAATTCTACTAAAACAGTTGAATTTTTAAATAAAAAAGACAAATTTTCAAATAAAGAGTTGAATTGACATATAAAAAGATGAACTTTAAACCCAAAAGACAAATTGTAAGAACAGTTTTTATCTAAAAAAAAATTCAGTTAATTTATCAGCAAAAAAATATTAATTTTAAACATAAGTTTAATCTACGAAAAGAGTTGATTTTTTAACTCTATTAGACGAATTCTCAACAAAAAAGTTGAATTTTCAACCAAATAGGACGTCTTTTGAAGAAAATTGTTAATTTTTCAATCAAATAATGAAATTTGCAACTAAATATTAGATCAGATAATATTAAAGATTAAATCAAAATTAATAAAATATTAAATCAAAGAAAAAATCATAAAAAATAAATTTTCAATTTAAATTTTTGATAAAAAAATGAATTTTCAATTAAATAGTTTAATTTTCAAGCAAAGAAATTAATTTTTTTATCAAAATGATGAAGTTTCAACAAAGGCGATAAATGTTTTTTTTTAAATAAAAAAGACACATTTTCAACAAAATACATGAATTTTCAATTTAAAAAAAAGTAAATTTTCAAACAAAAATAGAATAGTTAACACTTTCAATTTAAACAATAAATTTTGAACAAAATAAAATAAATCATCAATGATTTAATTATTAAATTTTCAAATAGTTGAAACTTCAACCAAATAGTTTCGTTTTTATTGGAGAAATGTGAAATTTCTTCTATAACAGATGAATTTTAAAAAAATAGTTTAATTTCCATCCAAAGAAGATTCCAGTTTACTTTTTAAAACCAAAATAAGAATTGTAAACAATAAATGAAGAAAACCAATTTTCAAAAAAAAAAAAAAAAAGAGTTGAATTTTTATCTAAAAAGAATTCAATTGACTTTTTAACACAAAATTACGAATTTTAAACAAAAAGTCAATTTTCTAGAATATAGTTGAATTTGCAACAAAATAGCTGCAGTTTTTATTAAAACGAAATGCAATATTAATACTGAAATAAATAAATTTTAAAAAACAAGAAATATTTTCAGAAAAAATAGTTTTCATCCAAAAAAGATTTCAGTTGACTTATCAGTAAAAAATATTAATTTTAAACAAAAGGTTCTACGAAAAGAGTTGATTTTTCATCTAAAAAATACGAATTTTTTACAACAACAAAAAGTCGAATTTTCAATCAAATAATAAATTTTATAACTAAATATTAAATCAGAAGTAAATTCTGGGACAATAAAAATCTATTTTATTATTTTTTTATATTTTTTAATTTTTATTCTAGCACATTTTTCAACAAAACATTCGAATTTTCAACCAAATAAATGAATTTTTAATCAAAATGATTATTTTTCTACCAAAAAAGTCAAATTTTTCAAAAATTGCGCGAATTTTTAACTGAAGATCAATTTTTAACAAAAAATAAAATATTCATATTTTCAGCCAAAACAATACATTTTCAAAAAATAAAATGTCTAAAAATAATTGTGAACAAATTAATTTTCAACAAAATTAAAATGAATTTCCAACAAAATAGGTGAATCTTAAACCAAATTTTAAATTTTCTACCAAATAGTTGCATTTTTATCCAAAAAAGATGAAAATTCGACTAAAGAGATGAATTTTTAAATCAACAAATATTTCTCTTGACTTTTCAACACTAAAATATGTATTTTAAAAAAAAAAGAAAAAAATTTTCTACGAAGATATTTGAATTTTCAACCGTAAAAGACGAATTTTCAATCCAATAGTCACTTGAAAAAAAAATAGTTATATTTCCATCCAAAGAAGATTATAGTTCACTTTCCAACACCAAAATAAGAATTGTAAACAATAATTTAATTTTCTGCTAAATAGTCGAATTTTTAACCAAAAAAGTATTACTTTTTTAAATCAAGAAAACAAATTTTCAAACAAAAAAGAGTTCAATTTTTATCCAAAAAGATTTTAATTATTATATAATTATATTAATATATAATATCTATATATATAATATTATATATTATATAATTTACTTTTCAACACAAAAATAACGAATTTTAAACAAAAAATAAATTTTCTAAGAAATAGTTGATTTTTGAACTTAAAAATACCATTTTTTAACAACAAAAACTTGCATTTTCAACCAAAAAGGATGCCTTTTTAAGAAAATTGTTAAATTTTCAAATAAAATAATAGTTAAATTTTCAGTTAAAACAATAAATTTTGAACCACACAAAATAAATTGTCCACGAAGTAGTTAAATTATTAACGAAATAGATCAATTGTCAATAAAAAAATTAATATTTAACCCAAAAGATGAATTTTCAAGTGAAAAAATATTTTTTAGAAAAAATAAACTATTTACATTTTCAATTAAGACAATAAATTTGCAACCGAATAAAATAAATTGTCTAAAAAGAATATAAAAAAGAGATTTCAACATAAAATCATGAATCAGCAATAAAAAAAATTCATCTTTAGCAAAGTAGTTCCATTTTAAACCCAAAATGATGAATTCTCAACAAAAAATATAATTTTCAACGAAATATTTGAATCTTCTACCAAAACAGATTAATTTTCAACCAAACAATTGTAATTTTGAACCGAAAAAAATCAATTTTTCTCACAATTGATGGATTTTCAACCCAAAAAGACGCATTTTTAACTAAAATGGTTGACTTTTTTAACAAAATTGTTGAATCTTCTACCAAGAAATTTCATTCTTATCCGAGAAAGATGAAAATTCTATGAAAACAGATGCACTTTTTTAATTTAAAAATATTTCATTTGACGTTTCAAAACTAAAATATGAATTTTAAAAAGAGGTAAATTTTCTACGAAGATATTTGCATTTTTAAGCGAAAAAAACGAATTTTTAACCAAAAAGGATAACTTAAAAAAAATAGTTGAATCTTCAACCCGATAGTTGCATTTTTATCCAAGAAGGATGAAAATTCTACTAAAACAAATGAATTTTAAAATAAAAAAATATCTCACTTGATTTTTTAACAATAAAATATGAATTTTAAAGAAGTAAATTTTCTACGAATATATTTGAATTATACACCGAAAAATACGAATTTTCAACAAAACAGTTGAATTATCAACCAAAAAGGATGATTAAAAAAAATGGTTGAGTCTTCAACCAAATAGTTGCATTTTTATCGAAGAAAGATGAAAATTCGACTAAGACAGATTAAGTTTAAAATTAAAAATAAATTTAAATTTTCATCCAAAAAAGATTTTAGTTTGACTTTCCAACATTAAAATATGAATTTTAAACAAGAAGTAAATTCTCTACGAAGATATTCGCATTTTAAACCGTAAAAAACGAATTTTCATAAAAACAGTTGAAATTTCAAACAAAAAGTTGTATTTTTATCTAAGAAAATTGCTTTTTTTTAGTGAATCAGATGAATTTTTAAATTAAAAATACAAGTTTTCAAAAAAATAGTTGAATTTTCATTAAAAAAAAGATTTCAATTTGAGGAAAACGACGAATTTGTTAGAAGATAGTTAAATAGTCCACAAAAAAGTTAATTTTCAATTAAGAGAGATCATTTTTCTACCATAAAAGATAAATTTTTAATCAATTAAAATTAAAGAAAAGAACACATCAAGAATGATCAATTTTAAACCAAATAGTTGACTTTTTAATTATGAAAGATATTTTTTGAACCAACTTATAAAGCATAAATTTCTATCCAAAAATGGAATAGTTAAATTTTGCGATAAAATAATTAATTTTGAACAAAACAGTTAAATTTTCATCCCGAGAATATGGATTTCTTTTTATCAAAAAAGACGAATTAAAAAAAAAAAGTTTTGTATGAAATTCTCGTAATTTCATGCAAAATACTGGCTTCTGATAAGTAAATACTCAGAAATTAAATTTTTTAAATTCCTCTTTATGCAAAAAAAAACTTTGCCATCAACCTCGAAATTGCATTAAAAACTAGACAATAAAAAAACTGGATTTTATCATTTCAGTTACAGAAAATTCCAAGCAAAACAAATTAATTTTCCAAAAACTGCATGAATTTTCAATTAGAAAAATAATTGCTTAAAAAGTTTTCAACCAAATAAATTAATTTACGACTAAAAAAAAACCAGTTTTGAAAAAATGAATAGTTACTATCTAAGTAAAAAAAATTAATTTTTAATAAAAAAAAAACGGATTTTCATCAAAATAGTTCAGTTTGGAACAAAAGAAATTTAGTTTGAACTGAAGAAGACAAATTTTCAATCAGACATGAAATAATCAAATTTTTAGACAAAGAAAAATAATAATAAAAAATATAATTTTCAATAAAATAGTTTAGATTTTGAATATAAAAAAGGGGATTTGCAACTAAAAAGAATGTCTTTTTAAGAAAATTGTTACATTTTCAATAAAACCGTCAAAATTATAACTAAATATTAAAAATCAAATCAAAATTGATTTAATATTAATATAAATAATAAATCAGAATTAAAGTCCCGGACAATAAAATTCTGTTTTATCCTTTTTTTATTTTATTCTATATTTTTTATTTTATCCTACCACATTTTTCAACAAAACAGTTCAATTTTCAACTGTCAAAATAATAAATTTTGCAC
>NC_046657.1:20738989-20753527 GCF_010883055.1 Belonocnema kinseyi | reverse complement strand
TTTCAACTGATAAAGATCAATAATCAACAACAAAAAAACAAAGAAAAATAATGAAAAATATAATTTTCAATAAAATAGTTTAGATTTTGAATATGAAAAAGGGGATTTGCAACTAAAAAAGATGTCTTTTTAAGAAAATGATTAAATTTTCAATAAAATAATAAGATTTATAATCAAACAATAAATCAGAAGTAAATTCCCGGCCAATGAAATTCCCAATCAAGTCGCCCCACCTGTTTTCCTCCTCGAATCGAAAAAAAACATGACTGATGATACTAATTTCGAATATATATTTAATTTTTGTTATTGGAAATGCGTAAATTACCTCAATGTATCCAGAGAGTGGAAAATCTTTTCGCAGGGGATGTCCCTCGAATCCGTAATCGGTGAGAATTCTCCGAAGATCGGGATGGTTCGCAAAAAATATTCCAAACATGTCCCAAACTTCTCTTTCGTACCAATTGGCTCCCTCAAAAATACTGGTAATTGAGTCAATCGGACTTAATTCATCCGTATAAGTTTTCACTCGAATACGAGAATTGAATCGTATAGAGAGAAGATTATAAATAAGCTGCAAAAAAATATTTTTTTAAAATTAATTGCTTAAATTACAATGACAAGACTCGTTTTTATTTTTAAAATAGGGGAACAAATTTAAAAGAAAAAAAATTAATTCATAAGTATTACAATTTCAACAAAATTGTTGAATTTCGAAAAAGAAAAAAATGATTTCCTACCGAAAGAGATGAATTTTCAACCAAAGAAATTGGTTTTGTAACTTTGAGTCTACAACGACGAAATTTTAAACAATTGTCGAATTTTAAAATAAAAAAGATTTAATTTCAACCACACTTTCACTTTCAAACAAAATTGACATATTTTCAAGAGAATTAGTTAATTTTTAAGTAAAGAGTTGAATTTTCAACAAAATGGTTGAATTTTTAAACAAAAAAGGCCAAATTACAACAAGAGAGTTGAATTTTTAAACAGGAAAGATTAAGAAAAAAACATTTCAAACAAATTGTTGAATTTTCAAAACGAAAAGGTGAATTCTGTAGAAAGCAGTTGAAGTTTTAAAATAAAAAGATAAATTTTCAATAAAAAAGTTTAATTTTTAATCTTGAAAGATGAATTTACTACAAAACTATTGAATTTTTATCTCAAAAATATACATTTTCAATTAATAAGTTTAAATTTCAACAAAAAAAAGAACTCATTTTTAAAATGTTAGCATTAAATCTTAAACCAATAACTTTCTACATTTCAAACAATTAGTTAAATTTTCATTTTGTCATAAACAAAATACATCAATTTTCAACTCATTTTTTGAAATTTGCAACTAAATGCGGTCAATTTTCAAATTTAAGTTACGACTTAAAAAATTAATTTTCAACCACAAAAAAATAGAATTTTCATCAAATACTTTCATTTTCAATAAAAGAGATAAATCTTTAATTAATTGAATTTTTAAAAAGAAATTAACCCTTCAACCAAATTCCTTAATTTTCAATCAAGAAGATTTGTTTTCAACAACAAAAAAGAACGAAATTTCAACATAAAAGTTAAATCTTTAATAACTTTTCAATTTTCAAAAAGTAGTTAAATTTTGAACCACAGAGATGGATCATTAATTAATAAAATTAATTTATAAGAAATTACTTCAACTTTCAACCCACAAGTTAAATTTATAATCAAAAAGATTAATTTTCTACGGAAAAACATGAATTAAAAAAAATACATCAATTTTTAACCAAATTTTTGGGATTTTCAACAAAATATGGTCAATTTTCAAATTTACGTTATGGTATAAAAAATTAATTTCCAAAAAGAAAAACGAATGTTCATAAAATACTTTTATTTTCAATAAACGAGATGGCACTTCAACTAATAAAACGAATTTTTAATAAGGTAGTTGAACTTTCAACTGAAGAGTTAAATTATAATTTAAGATTAATTTTCTGCCAAAAATACGAATTTGTCGGTTAAATACATAGATTTTCCATTAAAAAAATTAGTTTTTAACAACAGAAAAACAAATTTTCAACAAAATACTTCAATTTTTAATGAACGAGTTGGATCCTCAACTAATAAAATTAATTTTTAACAAAATAGTTTAACTTTCAATGAATCTATTACATTTTTTATCAAAAAGATTAATTACACACTTAAAAAGGCTGATTTAAAATTAAAATAAGAAAATAAATTAAATAAAAAATGTCTTTTTTTAATAAATTTTAAATAAAATGTGTTATAAATGTTTCAACCCTACTGTTTATTTTTCAACTAAAAACAATCAACTCTCAACCAATAATTGAATAAATTTTTTATTAGAAAATTAATTTTCGAACAAAAAAGATGAATTCAAAATGAAAAATATAATAATTAAATTTTCAACTACACAAAAAGATTATTTTTCAATAAAATACATGATTCTTCAACGAAATAGTAGAACTTCCAACTAAAAAAAGATAAATTTCCAACCAAATAGTTGAATTTTAAACAGAAAAAGATGAACTTTTAACAGAAGAGTTTAAATTTCAACAAAGAAGTATTCTTTTTAGACAAAAAGATGAATTTTCCAATCGAAGATTAACTTTCTACAAAAAAAAGATGATTTTTCAAGAAAATATATGAATTGTCAACGAAATAGTTAGATTTTCAACCTAAAAAGACAAGTTTTCAATTAAATAGTGGAAATTTAATTAAAAAAGATCAAGTTTTAATGAAAACTGGAATAGTTAAGCCAAAAATTGAATAGTTTAATTTTCAGTAAAAAAAATTAATGTTAAGCCAAAGAAAAAACGAGTTTTCAACAAAACACCTCATTTTACAACAAAGAAATGAATTTTCAATAAAAATGACAAATATTTAACCACATAGATTAATTTTTAACAAAATTAAGAGTTCAACTTTCAACCTAAAATTAAATTTTTATTCCAAAAAATACGAATTCTGAACAAAAAATATATTAGTGGATTTTTCAAACAAAAAATCATTTTTAATACAAAAATGAAACAGTTCAATTCAACTAAAAGAACGAATTTTTCATATAAGCTGAATTTTTAACTAACAAAGATTTTTCAGTCAAGAAATAGAAAAAATTGTAAACAAACTGTTGATTTTTCAAGCAAGAAGATTAATTTTTAACCAAAAGGAAGGAATTTTCAAAGAAATACATGAGTTTTCAACCAAAAATTATCAATTTCCAATCAAAAATAGAATAGCTAAATTTTTCGTTAAAAAAAAATCATTTTTTATGAAAAAAATGCAATTAAAATGACGAATTTTCAACTAAGTAGATTAATCTTAAATTAGAATAGATAAATTTGAAACCTTCTACAAAAAAGACGATTTTTTTAACAAAATACAACAATTTTAAACTAAAATTTTTGAAATTTTGAATCGAAAAGGATCAATTCGTAACCAAACAAATTAATTTCTAAAAAAAATGACGAAATTTCAACAAAAAATTGAATAGCTAAATTTTTAGTAAAAAAATTATTTATTTTAAGCTAAAGAAAAAACGAATTTTCAACAAAATACCTCATTTTGCAACCAAAGAAATGAATTTTCAATAAAAATTATGAGTTTTAAACGAAAAATATTAATTTTTAATAAAACAAAAAGTTCAATTTTAAACCTAAAATTAAATTTGTATTCCAAAAAATATGAATTTTGAACGAAAAATATATTAGTTGACATTTGAACCAAAAAATCATTTTTAATAAAAAAAAACCGTTCAATTCAACTAGAAGAACGAATTTTCAATATAAGTTGAATTTTCAACTAAGAAAGATTTTTCAGTCAAGAAAAATAAAAAATTGCAACAAACTATGGAATTTTCAAGCAAGAAGATTAATTTTTTTGTACAAAAAAGTGAAAATTCACAAAGAAATATATGAATTTTCAGCCAAAAATGAGAAATTTTCAAATCTTAAATTAAAATTGATGAATTTTAAACCAAAAAGATGAAATTTTAACGAAAGAGCTAAAATTTCAACTAAGCTGTTTTCCTTTTTCAACCAAAAAGATAAAGTTTCAAACAGAAGATTAACTTTCTACCCAGAAAAGACGATTTTTTAATAAAATACATGAATTTTCAACTAAAATTATAAATTTTTAACTGAAATAATTGAAATTTTGTAGCGAAAAGGATCAATTTTTAACTAAAAAGATTAATTTCTACCAAAAAGGACGAATTTTCAACAAAATACTTCATTTTACAACCAAGGAAATGAATTTTCAAAAAAAAAAAAAAATAATATTTAACAAAACGAAGAGTTCAACTTTAAACCTAAAATTAAATTTTATTTCCAAAAATATCAATTCTGAACGAAAAATGTATAAGTCGGTATTTCAACCCAAAAATCGTTTTTAATTAAAAAAATGAAAAAATTCAATTCAACTAAAAGAAAAAATTTTCAATATAAGTTGAATTTTCAACTAAGAAAGATTTTTCAGTCAAGAAAAAGAAAAAATTGCAACAAACTATGGAATTTTCAAGCAAGAATGTTCATTTTTAACCAAAAAGAGCGAATTTTCAAAGAAATATATAAATTTTAAACCAGACACTTGAATTTTCAACCAAAAATTACCAATTTACAAACGAAAAAAAAAAAATCTTTAAATTTTCAGTTAAAAGATTAATTTTTTACAACAAAATTTCAATTAAAAATTACGAATTTTCAACTAAGCTGATTAAATTTAAATTAAAATAGATTAATTTTAAACCAAAAAGATAAAATTTTAACGAAACAGTTAAAATTTCAACTAAGTTGTTTTCTTTTTTTAACTAAAATTATGAATCTTTAACTGAAATAATTGAAATTTTGAAGCGAAAAGGATCAATTCTTAACTACAAAAATTTATTTCTACAAAAAAGGACGAATTTTCAACCAAAAATTTGAATAGTTAAATTTTCAGTAAAAAATAATTAATTTTAAGCCAAAGAAAAAACGAATTTTCAACAAAATAATTCATTTTACAACCAAAGAAATGAATTTTCAAACAAAAAAATTAATATTTAACAAAACGAAGAGTTCAACTTTCAACCTAAAATTAAATTTTGATTCCAAAAAATATGAATTCTGAACGAAAAATGTATTAGTTGATATTTGTCTGTTGAATTTTCAATCAAGAAGATTAATTTTTTTACCAAAAAGAACGAATTTTCAATTAAAAATCATCAATTTTCAATCAAAAATAGAATAGTTAAATTTTGCAGTTGAAAAATATAATTTTAAATAAAAAAAAAACAACAACTAATTTTCAAAAAAATAGTTAAATATAGTAAAGCTACTTTTGCAAAAAAACGATCATTGTTACTTCATTTTATATTGAAATTAAAAAAAAAAATTAACCACGCTCGAGAAAACATTTTCTGACTCAAAAAAAAAAAAAAATTTCCAGGTTTTTCTAGGTATAAAAAAAATATAAGTAATTTTTTATTTGCATACTTCGAATCTGTATTCCCTGCCGGGAACGTCCATAGCCGTGATGTCGACAATGTTAGTAAATTGGGCATTCTGATGATTTTTCAAAAATGAAATTGTCCCCAAAACACCTTCGGGCGAAATCAAAATTTCCAATTCGTCGCCCGCAGCTATTTGCACTTTCTGGACGTATCTTGGCAAACAATCGGCTACGTATTGGCCAAAATCCTTCAGCTGTTCAATTTGTTCATGATCCCGTTTTCTAATTGTTGCTATAAAACGGGAAAAAAAAAATATTTTTCATAACTTTATTCACACTTTTAGTTAGAAACATTCAAAACAATTCAATTTTCAATTAAATTAAAAATTACATTCTTAAACAAAAATTAGTTTTAAGCCTATAAAAAAAAAATGTCAACAAAAGAGATGGAGCTTTGATAACAAAATTAATTTTTAACAAAATAGTTCAACTTTTAAGCAAGTACTTGAATTTGAAATTAAAAATAGTTTA
The DNA here is from genome assembly GCF_010883055.1 of Belonocnema kinseyi. NCBI lineage: Eukaryota > Metazoa > Arthropoda > Insecta > Hymenoptera > Cynipidae > Belonocnema > Belonocnema kinseyi. The sequence goes on along the minus strand of NC_046657.1, from coordinate 20,747,584 downwards.
TTTTAACAAAAAAAAAAAAAGAATTTTCAAGGAAAATAGTTGAACAGTCATAAAATGAAGAATAGTGTTCAAGCAAAAATGGAATAGTTACTTTTTAGGTTGAAAAAATTTATTTTTAATAAAAAAAAAATGATTTTTCAACAAAAGAGTAGAATTTTCAAAGAAAAAAAATTTTTCAGTCACAAACAAAAAAAATTCTTCTAAGATCTATCTCTTTTAGTTCAAAAAGACGAATTCTTTTACAAAACAATTGAATTTTCAAGCCAGAAATATAATTTTATTCAAAAAAGGATGTATTTTCTACCAAAACACATGAATTTTTAACCAAAAATTACGAATTTTCAACAAAAGACTAGAATTTTTAACGAAAAAAGAGTTTTCGGTCAATAAAAAAAAATGTTATTAAAAATTTGGGATTTTTTTGCCAAAAACCTGATTTTTCTTGTAAACCGTTTAAATTTTCAATTCGAAAATATGAATTTTCAACAAAATTTACTTTTAAATCCAAAAAAGACGAATTTTCAACAAAATAAGACTGTTAATCCAAAACGGATAAAATTTCTACTAAAACAAATTAATTTTTAAACCAAAACGTCGAATTTTTTAAACGAAGTACTGGAATTTTCAACAAAGAACAATTTTTCAGTCAATAAAGAAAAAAACTCCATCAAATTTTTGGAATTTTTATGCCAAAAAGACGATTTTCCCCACAAAACATATGAATTTAAAAAAAAAATTTTTTTGAAGCCAAAAAGACGATTTTTTTTAAAAAAAGGTTTGAACGTTTAAACCGAAAATATAAATTTTAAATAATAAATATTTATTTCATATTCAAAAAAAGACGAATTTTCAACAAAAAAGGACAGTTAATCCAAAACGAATGAAATTTCTACTAAAACAAATGAATTTTTAAAGCAAAAAGTCGATTTTTTTAAAAGGAGTGGAATTTGCAACGTAGAACAAATTTTTCAGGCAATAAGGAAAAAAATCCATCAAATTTTTAAAATTTTTATTTCAAAAAGACGAGTTTCCCCACAAAATAGACGAATTTCCACCAACAAAAAATTCTATATCCAAAAAAATACGAATTTTAACCAAAAAGGACTGTTAATCCAAACAGATGAAATTTCTACTGAAAAAAAATTTATTAAACCAAAAAGTCGAGTTTAAAAAAAAGGAGTGGAAATTGCCAACGTAGAAAAAATTTTCAAGCAATAAAGAAAAAAAATCTATCAAATTTTTTGAATTTTAATGTCAAAAAGACGATCTTTCCCATAAAACAGATGAATTTCCAACAAAAAAATGTATTCAGCCAAAAAGACGATTTTATTAAAAAAGGTTTAAACTTTTAAGCCGAAAATATAAATTTTAAATAAAAAATAATGATTTTATATCCAAAAAAGATGAAATTTCTACCCAGAAAAATGATTTTTTATTTTCAACAAAAAGGTTTAATTTTGAACCAAAAAATAACTTTATATTCAAAAAAGATTAAACTCCTAACAAAAAAGATTAATTTTGATCCCATAAAGACTACTTTTGAACAAAAAAGTAAAATTTTCAACCAAGAATAATTTTTTACTGAATAAAGGCCAAAAATTGTATACAAATTGTTGAAGAATTTATCTAAAATGAGTTTATATCCAGAATAGATTAAATTTCTTCCAAAAATATGAATCTTTATCACAAAGACAAATTTTGAACGAAAGAGTGGAATTTTCAACCAAGAAAGACTTTTTACTGAATAAAGAAAATAAATTTCATCGTAATTGTAGAATGATCATTCCTTAAAGGCGAATTTTTCTGCAAAACCTTTTTAATTTTCAAACCAAAAATATTAATTTTCAACTAAATTTAATTTTCAATCCAAAAAGGCGAGTTATTAATAAAAAATTGAATTTTCAACAAACAAAAAAGGACTTTTAATCCAAAAACGCAAACAAAACCTATCCCAAATGTTGAATTTTTAAGCGAAAAAGACCATGATTTCTACAAAACAGCTGAATTTTCAAATAAAAAATATGAATTTAAAAAAAAAAGATGATTTTTAAGCCAAAAGACGATTTTTTGAATAAAACGTTCGATTTTTAAACCGAAAAAAATGAACTTTTAACAAAAATAGATTTTTTATCCAACAAAGACGTTGTTTCTACCAAAACAGATGAATTTTTAGCTCAAAACGACGAATTTTCATCAAATTAATAGAATTTTGAACAAAAAAAAAGACTTTTCAGACAATAAAGAAAAAAATGTCATCCAAAATGTAGAATTTTTATGCCGAACAGTAGAATTTTTCTACAAATGGTTGAATTTCCAACAAAAATGTTAATTTTCAATCCAAAAAGATGAATTTTCAACAAAAAGTTAAATTTTCAAAAACTAAAATTACTTTTAATCCAAATAAGATGACATTTCTACTAAAACATATTAATTTTCAATTCCAAAAGTCGAATATTCAACAGTCAATAAAGAAAAAAATTCATCCAAATTGTTGAATTTTTATTAAAAAAGACTGTGTTGTTTCACAAAACATTTAAATTTAAAGAAGATATATTTTTCAAGTCAGAAAGACTATCTTCTTTACAAAACGTTCGAATTTTTAAACCCAAAATATGAATTTTCAACTACAAAAAATTACTTTTTGAACAAAAGAGTGAAATTTTCAACCAAGAATGATTTTTTACTGAATAAGGAAAAACATATCATAAAAAATGTAGAATTTTTATGTCAAATAGAAAAATTTGTCCAAAAAAACGTTTTAATTTTGAAAGAAAAAGTTATTTTTTAATCCAAAAAGTCGAATTTTCAATAAAAAGTTAAATTTGCAACCAACTTTGAATTTTCAACGAAAAAAGGGACTTTTAATCCAAATATGATGAAATTTCTAAAAAAAAAACACATGAATTTTTTAACCAAAAAGTCAAATTTTTAACAAAAGAGTGGAATTTTTAACGAAGAAATATATTTCAGTCAATAAAGTTAAAAAAATTCATCCAAAATGTTTAATTTTTTTGCCTAAAATACGATGTTTTCTAGAAAATACTTCAATTTTCAACGAAAAAAGATTTTTCTGACAATGAAGAAAAAATATTCATACAAAATGTGGAATTTTTATGCCAAAGAGTAGAATTTTTCCACAAGAAAAAATTTAATTTAAAAAATACGAATTTTCAACAAAAAAAAAGGACTTTTAATCAGAATAAGATATAATTTCTACTAAAAAAGATGAATTTTTAAACCAAAAAGTCGAATTTTCAACAAAAGAGTGGAATTTTCAATGAAGAAAGATTTTTGAATAAATAAAAAAAGAAAAAAGACATCCAAATTGATGAATTTTTAAGCAAAAAAAAACTGTGTTTTGTACAAAGCAGTTGAATTAAAAAAGAAGACACTTTCCAGGTAAAACGACGACTTTTTTATAAAACGTTCGAATTTTCAAGAACAAAAAAAAATCATTTTTATACCAAAAGTAAGAATTTTTAATGAAAGAGTGAAACTTTCAACCAAGAATGATTTTTTAATGAATAAGGGAAAAAATCCTCGAAAATGTGCAATTTTGACGACAAACAGTAGAATTGGTCTAAGAAACGTTTAAATTTTTAAAGAAAAAGTTATTTTTCAAACCGAAAAGTCGAATTTTCAATAAAAAGTTAAATTTTCGACCAATTTTGAATTTTCAACTAAAAAAAAAAGAACTTTTAATCCAAATAAGATGAAATTCTACCAATACAAATGAATTTTTAAACCAAAAATTCGTATTTTTAACAAAAGAGTGGAATTTTCAACGAAGAAATTTTTTTCAGTGAATAAAGAAAAAAAATACATCCAAATTGATGAATTTTTATGGCAAAAAGACGGTGTTTTCTAAAAAAAAATAGTCGAATTAAAAAAGGGGTAGTTTTCAATCCAAAAGACGATATTTTTTAAAAACGTTTAAATTTTCAAATCCAAAATATGAACTTTCAAACAAAAAAGTTGAATTTTCAACAACAAAAAATCACTTTATATCCCAAAAAAAATATAAATTTTTTACAAACAAAAAAATGAATCTCCATCCCAAAAATAAGAATTTTGAATGAAACTTTCAACCAAGAATGATTTTTTAATGAATAAGAAAAAAAATTCTACCAAAAATTTTTACCAAAACAGATACATTTTTAAACCAAATAGTCGAATTTTTAACGATGAAATATTTTTCAGTCAATAAAGAAAAAAAATACAACCAAATTTTTGAATTTGTATGCCAAAAATACGATGTTTTCTACAAAACAGTTGAATTTTTAACGAAGAAATATTTTTCAGTCAAAAAAGAAAAAAAATACATCCAAATTGATAAATTTTTATGCCAAAAAGACGATGTTTTCGAGAAAAAAAACAGTGGAATTAAAAAAGAGGTAGTTTTCAATCTAAAAGATGATTTTTTTTAAAGAGTTCGAATTTTCAAATCCAAAATATGAACTTTCAAACAAAAAAGTTGAATTTTCAACAACTAAAAATTACTTTATATCCAAAAAAAGATCAAATTTCCACCAAAAAAAGATCATTTTTTATCCCAAAAATACGAATTTTTGAACAGAAGAGTGAAACTTTCAATCAAGAATGATTTTTTTTATATAAGGAAAAAATCTCATCCAAAATGTGGAGGTTCTATGCCAAACAGAAGAATTTGTCTAAAAAAACGTTTTAATTTTCAACAAAAAAAGTTAATATTCAATTCAAAAAGACAAATTTTCAATAAAAAGTTAAATTTTCGAACAAATTTGAATTTTCAACAAAAAAAAAGGACTTTTAATTCAAATAAGATGAAATTTCTACCAAAATAGGTGAATTTTGAACACAAAATGATGAATTTTCAACAAAAGAGTAGAATTTTCAACGAAAAAAGATTTTTCAGACATTAAAAAAAAATGTTATCGAATATCTGGTATTTTTATACCAAACAGAAGATTTTTTCTACAAAACAGTTTAATTTTCAAACCGAAAATATGAATTTTCAATCCAAAAAGATGAATTTTCAACAAAAAAGTCGAATTTTAATGCAAGTAAGATGAAATTTCTACTAAAACAGATTATTTTTTTAACCAAAAAGTCTAATTTTTTAGAAAAAAAAAATCGAATTTTCAACGAAAAAGATTTTCCAGTCAATAAAGAAAAAAAATCCTTTGAAAATGCTAAATTTCTATCCCCAAAACTCTCGAATTTTCAAAATGAAAATATAAATTTTCTACCAAAAAAGTTAAATTTTCAACAACAGAAAATGACTATATGCCAAAAAAAAAAGATGAAATTTCTTCCCGAAAAAAAGAGTTTTTATCCCGAAAAGACGAATTTTTAACCAAGTAAGATTTTTCAGTAAATGAAGAACAAAAATTCCATAAAAAATGTTGAATTTTTATGCCAAAAAGAGTATGTTTTCAATAAAAAGGTCGAATTTTCAATAAAAAAAGTTAAGTTTCAAACCAAAAAGATGAATCTTAAACAAAAAGAAGTTGAATTTTCAACCAAAAAGGAATAAAGGAAATAGAAATGCAAGGCAACAAATAATGAATATTTTCTAAAAGGAAGGAAATAAATTCGAATCAAATAAAAAAATTTCATTTCATTATCCTTGACAGTTTATTATTTTTATTTCAAAAGTAAATTGAAAGTGTCTCTCACAGAAATTTCCTGACTTACGCAAGATTTTTTTAAATCCCAGATTTTTTCCTGACTGGCAGGTACATAATAAATAATAATATATAATAATTGAAATAAAACTTTGAAGATTTTAAACAACCGGAAATTGTTTATCCTTCAAAAAATAAACATTCTAAGCCAAAAATCGGAAAACTTTCAGCTCAAAATCGCCCCAAAGAGACACTTCAGAAAACTAAAATATTATGAAATTACCGGAGAAAAAGAAGTAACAAATAATTGCAATGCTAAAAAACAGAAAATTAAAACTTACGGCGCACTTGCTCGGTTTTTGATTCCTGGTTAGGCCTTCGCAATACAGGAAAAGTGGTAACATAACCTATAAAAGTATAGAGTTCGTGTAAAAGGTCTTCCAGTTACATAAGAAATGAAAAGTGCATTAAAATAAAATTATTTACGTTTCGGAGCCACACTGGTTATTGCTCTCGATGCAGTTAAGAACGTTTTAAGAATTCGCGAAGCCATTTTCGACGAAAATTAATAACGACGGAATCGCAGAGGAAAAATCCTCCGACACGATTCCGCTTTTACGTGACGATCAGCACCATTTGCAAGTGCGACAAGACACAAAAACAATCACAATCAGTGCTACCATTCCTGGAAATTGATCAAACTCGACAAAATTATTTTTATATTTTTAGTATAATTGGAGAAAATTAATTTTGAATATAAAATACTGGTATTTTCGAGCGATTCGAAATTTTCGTTCTATTTTTGAAACGACGGTTATTGTACAACCGATAAATAACGAATAAATTAAATAAGTTCTAAAATTAATTTTTCCTTCCGAATAATTAAAGAATTATAGCTTCTTTGGACAAACTGACATAATTGTAAATCATTTGTTGTTCTTTTAGACAACAATTGTTACCGGAATAAATGAATTTTTAAATTTTGCGCGCTTTTCAACAACTATTAAGAAAAATGTATCTTTGAGTATTTTGTTATTTTATCAACTCGTGATATTGTCTTATCAGTGAATAATAAAGAAACGCAGAGGGATTTTGGCGATTATTCTCCATTTCACTTCTGAAAAAAAGTAATTTTTACAATATGTCTAGTAAAATTGTTGTCGTGGGTTCCAGCATGATCGATTTTACTACGTAAGTATTAGACGACTTTTAAAATAAAAAAATAATTGTTTCTGGTAGCAGTAGCAATAAAATTCTCCGCAAAAATTAAATTCAGGGACGGCAGTACAATTTTCTGGCCATGTTCCTGGTCTATAATTTTTATAAAGTGAAGTTTATTTTTATTTTATTCAAAAAAAAAAAAAAAATGAAGGGAGAAACATATTTTTGTTAGTATCATGCAATCAGCAAAAAAAATGAATAATAATAATAAAATTGTATAATAATAAAATTCCCTATTTGGAAAATTTCCGACTAGTAAAATTTCTGAATAATAAAATTCCTGAATAATAAAAAAAATCCCGAATTATGAAATTTTCTAATGATAATATTCCCGAATTGGAAAATTCCCGAAAAATCAAATTCCATAATAATAAAATTTTCTAATAATCAAATTCCCGAATAATAACACTCCCGAATAATGAAATTTTATAATAAACAAATTTGTAAAATTCCCGAATAATAATATTTCCGAATAATAAAAAAATGCCCAAATAATGAAAGTTTCTAATAATAAAATTCCCGAATTGGAAAATTGTCGAATGATCAAATTTGCCAATAATAGAATTTCCGAATAATAAAATTCCCGAATTGAAAAATTCCTAAATAATAAAATTTTTTGAGAATAAAATTCCTGGATTGTAAAATTCCCGAATAATAATATTTCCAAATAATAAAAAAATTCCTGAATAATAATATTCCTGAATAATGTAGTTCCCGATTTGGAAAATCCCTAAATAATAAGATTCTAGAATCACTAAATTCCTGAATAATAAAATTTGCGAATTGGAAAATTGCCGATTAATGAAAGCTCCGAATAATAAAATTCCCGAGTTGAAATATTCCCAAATAATAAAATTTCCCAATAATAAAATTCTCGAATAACAAAATGTTTTAATAATAAAATTCCCGAAAGAAAAATTCCTGTATAATAAAATTCCCGAATGGGAAAATACGCGAATTATAACATTTCCGAATAATAAACAAATTCCCGCATAATGAAATTTTCTAATAATAAAATTCCCGAATGATAAAATTTTCGAATATTAAAATTCCCAAATAATAAAAATGTATAATAATAAAATGCCCCAATTTGAAAATTCCATAATAATAAAGTTTGCGTTATTGGACCGATTTTAATGAAAAAGAGAAATGAATATCAATTTCTTTTTATCGAAAATATTATTCTATGGGGTAAAATGTATTATTTACTATAATACTTCTTGTTAATATTTAATCGAAATTAAAACTTCTTCTCAATATTTATTGTTTGAATTAAAAATAACAATAAATGAACAAAAAAATATTTCTAGATGAATTTTTGTTTAAATTATAGTTATTTTTAATTCAAAAAATAATTTTAGAAACTTTAAACATTAAAAATAATTTTTGTTAAAAAACATTTAATTATTGGATTTTTAATAAATAAATAAAATTTCTAAAATAATTTTCATTGTTTAAATTGCGGAATTCTTAAAAAAAATTTAATAAAAGTATTTTATTATTGTATTTTTAATAAATAAAAAATCCCTCGTTCAATAATAAATTGATCTCATGCTTCGCGCTTGGTAATGTATTTTCCTCGCTTTACGCGTTCGGTCTTTGTATTTCCCCCACATTTGTACACAGACCTCTTAAAATTAAAGGTCAAAGCATCGACAACTGTAATTTGCTGATTGTGAATTCTCTTTTGTTAAAGCTCTTTCGATTTTAAAGAAAACATTTTCATCACATATCTCGTGCTTCGCACTCGATTTTTTTGAAAATGCGA